>NC_084652.1:15546349-15866349 GCF_019802595.1 Syngnathoides biaculeatus
TCAGGCCCCGTTGCTATTCTTAGCCCTCGTCTCATGCTGCAGTCTCAGGATCGGGTTACTACACTGGATGTGCTCCTCATACATTTGTGCCAAACGTACAACTACAAGCATGCCGAATCCCCACAAGCCCCTTCCCTCTGAACATGAAGCTATGCAGCGGAGCTACTCTTGTCAGTTAGCAGATTTACCTCCACCAAGGACCTATGTGTATACTGTACCGTGAACAACTGTCGTAATGACGGGATTTCGAGATACAGTAGTGTTCATAAATTTGAGTAATCCCACTGTTTTAACAAATGAGTCCTTATATATGGACTGAGATTAACGGCGGCCAGTGTTTGTGTGACATTATTTTACAACACTGAAACATCCCGTCCAAGACAGGATGTTGTTATGACGCAGGGAGAAACTGTGACTCGCACCACATCACGACAATATCTGAAACTAACGCTGCTAGCCTTATACAGCAGCGAGTACTTTCCAACCTTTAGAATGTTAGGGCCAGTCTCAATTCTACTCCTTCGCCCTTCCTTTGAATGAATCCCACCGATTAGTGTCGTCAGTTCCTAAATGTGTATTCATTGTTGTTAAAAGGAAAGGTGATGTAACATAGCTGTAAACATGCCCCTGACCCAGTTTCTCAGGAATGTGTTAGAGGCGTCACATTCAAAATTGTGTAAATATTTTTTGGGGGAAAAGCAAGCAGTTCGTACATTCTTCATTATGTATTCAATGGAATAAACCAAGGATTTGCAAATCATTGTATTGTTTTTACATTTTACACAATGTACCAACTTCATTAGAATTAAGGTTCTGGGTGTGCTCTCCCTTTCATGCAGCATCAGATGTGTTAGTTTTGAGGACCTGGGTTCAAATCCCACCTCCGCTGTGTTGATTTGCATCTCCCTGTGCCTGGGTGGGTTTTTCTCTGTACACTAAACAGCTGATTTACAAGAATAAAAATAATGAAACTTGTAAACTGTCCTGCGGCACGGTGGACAACTTGTTAGAACTGGTCTGAATCCCAGCCCTACCTGTGTTTACATGTTCTCCCCATGCCAGCATGGGTTTTCTCTGTTTTCCTGCCACATCCCCAAAACATGCCTGATGGGTTAAATGGAGTCCCTAAATTGCCCGTAGGTCTGAATGGTTGTTTGTTTATATGGGCCCCTTCAGATGGCTGGCAAACAGTTTAGAGTGTACCCAGCATTCTTCCCAAAGAAAGCTGGGATAGGCTCCAGCACTCCCATCACCCTTGTGAGGATAAGCGGCAAAGAAAATGGATGGATGGATGGGCTTGAAATATTAATATATACAATTATTTTGTTATCAGCATGGTCATGGAACGATTTAAGATAATCTCAAGGCACCACTGTCTGGTCATTCCACATTTAAAATTACTTGAATATTTAGTTGTATAAGCACTGTCCCTGAAAACTGCTTCACATCTGTGTTGCATGTAAAACCAATCTACTTCGATTGCAACCATGAGATTGAACTGTAAACCACAGTTCGTCTGCATTTTCTCCTTAAAAATCTCTCCTTAGTTTTTGATGACCTGCTGTGGAGTTAGTAGTGGGACGGGAAAGCTAGTCATGTTCTTTTTATCACGCTTAATTTGTACACTTAGTGGTCTCTTTATACAGTTCTCAAATAGCTCGCGTGAGCATGTCAAGGTCATTTTGACTGTTCTCTGTGTGAACTGTGTCAAGGTTTGATACAGACATAAAACGGTCTAAGGTTAATAGCGGTGCTGCTCGGCCAATGCCAAGCTGGCGAGGGGCCCAAACGCCGTCGTAATTATAGTTGTCACTGCCCACCCTCTCCACATTTGTCTTCTTAGAGGCAGTGTGTGTCACTTTTAAGGCTGGCTGCTGGCGTCTTCTCTTCTGCTGATGGAAATCTGTTTGCTGACTAATAGCAGACCTCTCATTGGCATCCCACAGGGGGGCGGTATACTCTGTCCTGTTGTGGCTTGTGGTCTAGGTAGAAAGAGAACCACAAGAAATAAAACTTGTGAAAATTGTGTTTATCATATTCACTGTGGCACTTTGTCAAACTCTTAACTAGGCTTTACATTTCGGGGCCCACACCCGATCAGTAAGTTTAAATAATCACCAATCTTATCATAAGGTGGAGCGATGAGTCTTTTGAGATGACCCGTTTATTTACTGTATATACTTGTGTACTTAATTGTTCAAATATAGACGTATACTTACAATAAATTATTTATCTTTGTTCATCTATTTATGCAAGAGAGGTATAGTGACAGACAGAACTAATGAATATTCGTCTTTTAGATGGCAGTAAGTACTTACAGCAATTAATGTACAATATCTACTTTTTGGGACATTTTTGTTTGATTTTTGCTTTTGTATGGTGAAATTTGAAATCAACTATAAAATGCCTCCAAAATAATGGAATTCACTGCTCTGGTCAATATGTGTTCGACACAAAGGCAGGATGTTTACAAACAACCAGTAGCATTAGCTTGCTATGCTATGTAACATTTTGATTGCTTGTGAGCCATATCTTGTTAAAAGTATGTGAACATAGCTCAATCAAGCCTTACACAAAAATGGTTTCCTGTCCTGACCACCAGTGACCACCACTTTTTCCCTCCCATTTTTTTCGTATAATACTGTCGGCTCGATACACATGTTTTTGCCGCCACTGTAATGAATGACATTTGAGTTGAGATAAAGCCCAATGATGGCAAAAAATGGATGCAGTGGTATCAGAATACAAGATTTTATTGCAATTGTGAAAGAAAGCAAATTTGTCTTATAGTCTGATCCGCACATTCATTACGTGTTGTCTCGTCTCGGCAGTTTTATCTCTCCCATTGGGATTAACGTTATTGGCCGTCAGGTATTTACAGGGCGGCACGGTGGTGCAGCTGTAAAGTGCATGCCTCACAGTTGTGACGATTGTAGTTCAAATCCTGGCCCCACCTGTGTGGAGTTTGCATGTTCTCCCCGTGTCTGAGTTGGGTTCTCTACGCACTCCTGTTTCCTCCCATATTCCAAAAACATGCTTTCATTGGAGACTCTAAATTGCCCCTAGGTGTGATTGTGAGTGCGACTGTCTTTTGTCTCCATGTGCCCTGCGATTGACTAGCAACCAGTTCAGGGTGTACCCTGCCTCCTGACAGATGACAGCTGGTATTAGCTCCACCACTCCTGTGACACTTGAGGATAAGAGGCTCAGAAGGATGGATATTTACAGTACTACATCAAGGAAAGGGTTAAAAAAAACGATAAGTATTAGGATTTAAAAATAAACTAGCTTTTAGATTCAGACTGTACGACAGCGACACTGAGTAAATGTCTTTCTCGGAGCAGATCATTGATACCACTGTTCGGATCTACGAAACATGACATCAAAACGATCAGCAAAAAAATGCCAATTATTGTCAATCGGATCAAGCCGATCAAATCGCCGTAATGTCTACTCTTAACCTTACCATAATCTTAATCATTCCCTGAACCTAACTCCTTGCTAGGCTATACTAAATCTGGATTTTTTGGGGCCAATCAACGAGTTGAAAAAAAAACGAAAACCAAGCACTGATATGATCACAAGATGGACTAATGTATCTTTTTAAATGACCTTTTCATTTACTGTTGTTACTTGTGGACTTAATTGATCCAAAAACATATATTTAGAATAAATATCAAATGGCTCTATGTTCATTTGTGCCAGGGAGTCATAGTGACAGGCAGAATCAATTCTTCTATTAGATGGCAGTAAGTCCTGACTGCTCTGGTCAAATAATGTGTTCAAAAGAACACCAGCGTGTTTACACACAGCCACGAGGGCTAGCACTGGCTTTGCTAGGCTACATAACGTTTTGTTCCCTGCTTGCGAGCCGTATTGTTTTAAAAGTATGTGAAACATACCTCATTCAAGCCTTACATGAACGCCCTCTCCTGTCCTGATCATCGGAGACCACCAACAGTTTTTGTACCCCATTTTCTTTATAATACAGTCTGCGCAATCCACTCATGTTGTCATCACCACGGCAATGAGTGTATCTGATCACATTTGAGTTGACAAAATAAATTCCAATTATCGTAAAAATTGGGTGTGGTGTTATCAGAATACAAGATTTTATTGCAGTAGTCTGACATAGTGCAGTCGTGAAAGAGCAAATTTGTCTTGTAGTCTAATTCATGCATTATGTGTCTCTCAGATGTCTTTTCTCTCCCACAAAGTCTACATTTTTTTAACAACTTTATTGGCTGTCAGATATTTACAGTTGTACCTCAAAAGACGCGAGAATGCTAAAAGTAAACATGCTTTTGTATACAAATATACTGTCCACCATGGCGGTCACCAATCGGGTCGGCAAATTATGACAACAAAGACGATCAACCAATCATCATAAAATGCTCATGATTGTCCAATACCAATCTCACTGATCAAATCATCATAAAACCTAATCCTAACCCTCCACTAATTTGTATTTTTGTTAATTTAATCCTAACTTCTAAAGCAACCCTTGCCCTAATCCACAGTTGTCCTATCATAACTAACATGTTAACTAACGTGTCACCCAAAAAAGCAAGTCCTTAATGCTCACTAAAATGAAATCTTCAGAATTCTACTGATACTTAGTGAAAATAGCATGTGATTTAGCAGAACATTCACTTGCACATGGTTCTGTTTGGAATAGTTTTCCCTTTATCAATTCAATAGACATTTTGATGTATCATTTATGATTTCAAGACAAGGATTATCCCACACTATCAGTAGTGTCGTAATGGTTGAGAATCCCTGCATGATGACAGTGTCGTAATGGTCGAGAATCCAATACCCAGTCCTAGGTGTTGCCTCTACCTAGGAGGTTGTTTCCTTTGAGCATTTAGCAAGATGCATCAAAAATGCTTCAACCGCTTTCTACTTTACTCAAAGTGGTGGCTGGAGTGGATTTTGGAAAGTTC
Organism: Syngnathoides biaculeatus; assembly: GCF_019802595.1. NCBI lineage: Eukaryota > Metazoa > Chordata > Actinopteri > Syngnathiformes > Syngnathidae > Syngnathoides > Syngnathoides biaculeatus. The sequence continues at coordinate 15,551,296 of NC_084652.1, forward strand.
ATCGCATACTTTCATTTTTTTCAAGGTGCATGATGAACCCGCTGTGCCAGAGCTGTTGCAGCTAGTCGAATGCCACGCCATGGCCAAACCTGGGAGCGACAGAGATGGCGCCATGGTGGAAAAGCAAGCGGGAAAGAAGGTACTGACATGACAAACCATGATCCTTTACCCATTATTATCCCCAAGGTGCTCTTGTTTTTATTTGACGAATGACTTGTAGACATAAATGTCAGGCATTCATTTGCTGGCAGCATTAAAACATCGCTCTTGTATTTATAGTGACTGCGATGAAATTCAAGAGGCTCTATTCCTTAATTATTGCCTTCTGTTTTCTTGCACATTCCATATGACACGACTTTCTCCTCTGGCGGGTAAAAGTCGGAGTCCTGCTCAAATCAACATTCACTGGTTTTGGTCACCTCTACACATTTCCTTTTTCAAAAGCTCAGATGTGTTTTTTTTTTTTTTCCTTATTTTTTTTCAGGGGGGAGAGAGAGGGCACTCCAAAACGTTTTGTGGCACTATTTATTGTAGAAAATGTGTGATCTTGAATAGGTTTTGTGACATTGGGGCGACATTTCACACAGACAGACTGCAAAATAACAATAACATAATAATAATACAATGCAATAAACTGACTTTGGCTTTTTCATATAACCCAGCAAAGGCCTGCTTTAAAGGATTAGGATAAGATTGTATGGATATTGCTGCGCAGTTCAACATCTTGTCATCAGATAATTAGATAATGGTATAGCATACAACACATTGTGAGATGAAAACAAGATCCGGATTTTTAGGGGTCAGGTGCAGTGCAAGCTAGGTGGTGGCTGAAGTCAGGGACCTTGGCTACAGATTCTGGCTCTAAGGATGTGGAATGCCAGACTGCAGGGAAGGAGCCCAAGCTGGTGTGTGAGTTTAAGAAGTTCTGACTAGATATAGTTAGACTTTCTTCCACATAATGTTTGGACTCTGGTAACAGTCCTCTAGAGAGGGGTTAGACTCTCTTCCACTCTGGAGTTGCCCACTGTGATAGGCACCGAGCAGGTGTGGGTATACTTATTGCCCCCGGCTCAGTGCCCCTACGTTGGGGTTCATCTGGATCGGCACACTGGGGGGGGGGGGGTCCCCCTTTTTAAAGAGGGGGAGAGGAGAGTGTGTTCCACCTACAGGGGGATCAAACTCCTCCCTAGTTAGGTCTATTCAGCGGTGCTGTAGACCAGGGTATGTCAGGAAATCAAATCTCAGAATTCAGGAAGACCAATGCGGTTTTCGTCCTGGCCATGGAGCAGTGGACCAAACCTACATCCTCTGCAGGGTGCTCGAGGCTGCACAGGACATCGCCTAACCAGTGTACATGTGTTCGACTGTTTCCCTCTGGGAGTTCTGTGGGTAGTGCTTTGGGACTATGGGATACTGAACCCCTAATACGGGCTGTTCGGTCCCTATATGACCAGTGCCAGAGTTTGATCACATTGCCAGCAGTAAGTCGCCAATGCCTCCGCCAAGGCTACCCTTTGTTACTGATTCTCTTCATAACATTTATAGACAGAATTTCTAGGCACAGCCAAGACGTAGAGGGATGGTCTCGGTATTGTATTGCTGCTTTTTGCAGATATGTTTTTTTTGGCTTCATCAAGCCGTGATCTCCAACTTTCACTGGAGCAGTGGTGAAAAGCTCTATTTACCGGTCGATCTATGTTCCTACCCTTACCTATGGTCACAAGCTGTGGATCATAACTGAAAGAACAAAACCATGGATACAAGTGGCCAAAATTACTTTCCTACATGGGGTGTTCAGGCTCTCCCTTAGAGATAGAGTGAGAAGCTTGGTCATCTAAGAGGAGCTTCGAGTGGAGCCGCTGCTCCGCCGCATCGAGAGGAACCAGATGACATAGCTGGGGCATCTGATTGTCCCTGGTGAGGTGTTCCGGGCATGTCTCACCAGAAGGAGATCCAGGGGACAACCAAGGACAGGCTGCAGAAACTGAGGGGGCTGGAAAAAAATTACAGCTCCAAAAAGGGGGGAGGCACTGCAAAAAATGTTTGAGAACCACTGGTCTAATCTGTCTGTCACGGCATTTAATGGAATATTTGCATTGTTTGGCTCAACGCAGATTGTTGTTGAGCTCTACCTATTATATGTAGAGTTTGTACAATTTGAAAGCTTTCTTTTTCATCATCATGTTTTTCCCACATTTTTTATTCCTCCCCAACAGTGCAAAGACAAGTTGTCCCCCTTAACCAAAACGCCCAAGTTGGACCGGAGCGAGTTGCTGGGAAAGGAAGGGAAAGTCAAGTCTTCCATGAAGCGCAAGCTCTCCTTCACAAACAGTCCCCCCAGAACGGCAACGGAGGAGCGAGACTCTGACACCGGTAAAGGCTCCTTACCTCTTGTTCCTTTTCTTCCCTGTTACCCAAGCTTTTGACGGGTTACCATGTCTTCGCACTACCCGGTTTGGCCTTTATGGTGTACGACTGTGCAGGTGTCAAAGGTTTGTCCCTCGTAATTATTTTGGATGACTGGTTTTTGGTGACTCGCCATTATGGCAATAATTTCCAAATCAATCTATATTATAAAATTCCACTGATCAGACTTTTCAGTTGATTACCATTGGACTCCTCTCCAGATTTATGGCAACTTGTTCGTGCAGTCTCCATTGAGACAGTGTGGTGAGAGGTGTGTGCAGCTCCCATTAATAGACTTTACAGCGATCTGATCGGCCTTATCGGCATCTGACGATATTTTGGATAAATTTCCTGATCGACTAATTGGCTTTCATGTCTAAATTGGTCAGTCCAATCAATTACGTCGTTGAATGGGTCAGCAAAAGACCCTGCCTTGCCATAATCAACAGTATATTTGAATCCCAAAGCTAGTACATTTTTAGCCTTGTCGGGTGTCTTTGGATGTACTACTGTAAATATCTGACGGGCTATAAAGTCATTTAAAAAATTAAAACATGTTGAAGGTGTGGACCAGACAGTACTTCTGTGACCAACAACATGGAATGCCTGGATCAGACAAATTTGCTGTTTCACGATATCAGACTACTGTAACAAAATCTTGTATTCCAATACCACCACATCCACTTTTTACGATCATTGGGATTTATTTTGACAACTCAAATGCAGGTACGTTCTTTACTTTGGTGACGACAATAAGACTGGATCGGGACAACTGTATCATAAGAGCAAAAGGGGTAGAAATGTGTGTTGGTAGTCACCAGTGCTCAGTAGAGGAGAGGAATAGAGGAAATATTACAGCCTCCTTCAAAATAACTAAAATGCCTCTCTGAACCACAAAGTTAGTTTATTGCTCATTGTCATCCCACTACCATGAACACTTGGTGTTTGTTTTTTGTTTTTTTAAATGAGATGTGACATTCTCAGGAGGTGCTGTTTTTATAAGAGCTGCTCTTAATCTTCCCTGCAAACTGCAAACTCAAAGCCTTGAAGTTGTGAAATAACCTTGTCCGCTACCCTCATCGATTCTTAATTTAGACTCAGATCAGTATGTTTGGTTTAGGTTTAAAAGCTGTAATTACAGCCATGGGCATTTTACAACGCTGCTTCCCACTTAGCTTTCATCTTCCCAGGAGGCCAACGCTTCATTTAAATGTTGACGGTGTCTCACGGTATGATGGGAACCCTCAGAACCAATCACATTGTCACATCCACTGGGTCAGTGCTGTGAGTTATGTCTTTTTGGGGTTCAACTGCTTCAGTGAAAGGTGGACTACAAACGGAACTGTTCATCAGTATATCAATGGTCAAAAATAAATGGCATCCATGCTGTGCTAAAAGTAGAGCTAGGTGATGTCCGATTTCAGATTTTAATCGATTTGTTTCTTCTTTCATACATTTGACAAAGCAAATTGTGCTAGGATTTTCTTTGCTCTTAGTACCAAACAAGCTTTGAAACAGTTTTTCCACAGCATTGATTTATATAAACTGCCAATTAATACATTTTTTTCCTCTCCTGATAATGTTAAAGTACTTCTTCTAAGGCAAAAATATCCCCATTTTTCAAAAAATCTAAATAAACATGAGCCTTAATAGATGAATTCATTTATTCTACTTTCGGACCGCTTATCCTCACTAAGGTCACAAGGGTTCTGGAGCCTATCTCAGCTGACTCTGAGCAAGAGGCAGGCTACACCCTGAACTGGTTGCCAGCCAGTCGCAGGACACATATAAACAACCAACTATTCGCACAGACAAAGACCAAATCCTCTCAGACCTTCCACATACTGGTCACCAGCTTTTCCAACTCCTTCCCTTGGGTAGGTGCTACTGAACAATGCAAAGCAAAACGAGCAGGCATTCCAACAGGTTCTTCCCCCTCACATTTGACTTCTGAAACAGCTAATATAAAATTTAGATGCAACATGCTGACAGTTTTATGTCATGAGTTTGTCGTCACATTCTGCCTGGCCAATTATTATTAATCATACACTACTCGTTCACTCACTGTAGTAGTCTCAACGTGTTGCACCATTTGCACATCTATTGTTGACCAATACTAGCGTCTCACACCTAAGTAGCCTCTGCTCCACTTGCTCAACATTGTCCCAGATTATTGCACGACTAGTCACTTTAAACTGGATACATGCCTTAAAGTCCTGGCACCTTTGCACAATGGTCATTGCACTAGACTATTGCTCTTTGAGGCACTCTAACTGCTATAAATGCTAGAGGACTCTACATCCTTTCCACAATTGTCAAAAGGTTCCATCATTGGCAGATTACTAGCAGTCTTTATTGCACTGTGACAATTACTGCAATGTCTTTATGTCCCAATTGATTGTCTGTGTGTTGTCGTCATGCTTGTACATACAGACAAACAACCACTCGCACCCACTTCATACCTACGGGCAATTCAGAGTCTTCTATTAACGTACCATGCTTGTTTTGGGGATTTGGGAGAAAACCAGAGCACCCAGAGAATACCCACGCAGGAAAGTTGAGAATTTACAAACTGCACACAGGTGGGGCTAAAATTTAAAGCCCGATCCTCAGAACTGTGAGGCAGACGTGCCAACCAGTCGTCTCCCAGGCATATTATCACTGATTTATTGTCTGGATATTTGATACAAGCGTTTCTTTTATTTATTTATTTATTTTGTGAAATCCACGTTGATTTGGATCGATCCATACTGTTTATAAAGGCCATTTATTGTCATTAAGTAACAATAACATGGAGAGAAGGCAGCGTGGGTGAAGATTTGAGGTTATCCCCTGCTGCCCTCCCCTGTGAATAGCCATGACTCAGACATAATGTGTGTGCGTGTACATAAGCGGGGCAAGCGTTTTAACGCCATGCTTTCCCACGATGCTTTGCACCACAGATGAGTCAGACCCAGGCCAGTCCACTGAGACCTGGGGGGAGAGATTAGCGGCCCCCTGCCGGACGTACGCAGGTAATCCACTGGTACTAATGATGCTGCTGCTGCTGCCCTCCACCAGTCTTTCTCTCTCTCCCCCCCTTTTTTTTTTCCACCTAGCCCGCTGCAAACACACATGCACGTGTGTGTGTTTTTTCACCCTGCATCCGCCCACGCATGTCGTTACAGATTGGGGAGGTGTGTGTTTGTGTGAGGAGGGGGGGTTGATTTTAACCTCATATACTTGTAATCTCTTATTAGATACAAGGTGGAGGCCCTGTATTGAACACAAGAATCTCTGTGTCTGGGTATAATGTGTTTGTTTTTATTTTGTTTTGCAGATAAGGATGGACCAGATAAGAAGAAGGTGAAAAGGGAGCCTGGGGGAAAGAAGTCCCAAGCCCCCAATCTTTTGTTTGGTTACCCGCTGTCCGAGCGCAAGCAGATGGCTCTGCTCATGCAAATGACAGCTAACAGTCCAGGTTTGTGCAGCCGTCTGGTACTAGTTTTGCTCTGGTCCCAAATTTGAACCGAGTCACAATGTTGGAAGTGTACCAGCCAATCAGAAAACACCATGTCGTATCATATGAGCTTTCACCACTAAAATCATACATCCAAATCAGTCTTCTTTCGGCGAAATTCGCCATTTTGAACTCAAAATATGCTGTTCATGTGAAACATATAGATCCCTAGTGTTTTTCCAGGTGAAGTGTTGCCGTTGGTGTTGTCATAGGCTGTTTTTTACTACTTGAATGCTGGCAGCTAGATCCATTCCACACATCCACAATCCAGACCCAGATGTAATTTCTAATATAACTCTGCTGTGGATTCATATGTGAGTGCACCAGCCTGAAGTTCTGCCTGTGCGCTCGGGACCTGTTTTGGATAAGTCACAGGAGTTTACAGGAACCAGAAAATATACATCTGCTGCTTCTGCTGTTAAGAAGTAATGGTCCTGTTATTGAAGTACAATGATCTAAATGTGACTCACAACTTTTATTGATAAGTTATTGCTTATTTTTCAACAATTTTGTGCGCAACACTACAACTTCGACTTCCACATTGAGCGTTGTTGGGACCGATCCAATTTAAGTCTTAAATCGAGCTCACCAAACAAATGCCACGAATCACGACCTCACATGTCTTCTATTGGGCATAGGTATGAACACTATGTAAGACAGTTCGACTGATTGACATGCCTATGTGGCAACCGTGTTAGGAAAGTCGTCATTACTATAAAGGGAACAGAGCACGACTCATGTTTACATTAAACAAACAAAAACAACAGCTTTCATGCATTGTAGTATTTGTCTGGCTGGCACAGTCTCCCCAAACGTGTATACTTAAGATCACTTATAGCTACAGAAATTACTCTGCGGTAAATTGCAGTTGTTTTTCCATCCATCCATTTTCTGAGCTGCTTATCCAAACAAGGGTCGAAGGAGTGCTGGAGCCTACCATGGCTGGTTCCCAACCAATTACAGGGTACATATAAACAACCAACCATTCCTACTCACATTCACCCCAATGGGCAAATTAGGGTCTTCAATTAATTAACCTACAGCAGATATGGGTACTTTCTTTTTATTTTTCTATTGTTTGTGCTATTTACTCAGTACTTCAGTGATTATTTTACCGTGTATTTTTGACTGAAGTATTTTTTGGGAGGACTACTTTTTACTTTTACTCGAGTGACATTGTCAAGTAACAGTACACTTACTTGAGTGCAATGACCATCTCTGGTGCAAACATCCTTTGTTGCTGGGGTGACCAACTGGCACCAATAGGCAGGAGACTTCTTGGTGTGTCTTTTGGTAGGACAGGGCAGAAGGAGACTTGGGGGTGTGGAACTCTAAATTACAGGAGGTCAGACAAGGAAAGAGGTTAGCGAAGAAGAAGTGGGACACTAAGGGGACAGGAGAAGCAAAAGGAGCACATTGAGATGCGACATTGGGTAAAGATAGAGGTGACAAAGGCTAAACAAGAGGCACATGAGGACATGTATGCCAGGTTGGACACTACAGAAGGACAAAACGATCTCTACAGGTTGGTCAGACAGAGGGATAGAGATGGGAAGGTTGTGCAGCAGGTAAGGGTGATTAAGGTTAGAGATGGAAATGTGTTGACTGGTGCCAGTAGTGTGGTAAATAGATGGACCCTCCATTGTGATTTGCCACCTGCAGGACAGGTTAGATTTTAGTTAGTTTTTCGGCCAGCAAATGCTGGTTGAATTTTTTTTTTTTTTAAAAGATATGCCCTCAGGAGCGTGCCTATGTATGGTGCTGCTCGTCGTTACTTGAACGAAGAGTTTACTGACCTCATTTGTAAGGAATGGCATGAGCAAATTTTTAACATGGATGAAACAGGCCTTTTTTTGGAAGAGGGCACCTTTTCGTACGTTGTTCTTCAAGGGCTGTGTTTACAATCATCATGTGTGGCTGTGCTGCCGTTTAGTGAACGTAAAGCCTCTATTAGGCTCTCCTCCACTACTAATACAACCCTTTTCACCTCTCTCAAAAGGCAGCGTTGATGTATGAGTGTCTGTGTGAGTGAGACGGTACTGGGAAGACGGGGAGCAGCAACAGTGAGAAGGGATAGAAAAGCAGCGCAAGCGCGTGTTAGTGTATACAGTTTACAATTTTTGCGACCAGGGAGGAATAGACTTTAAGAGAGTACATATTGATGCTGAGCGTTGAAAGGATCTAATACGACCTTCTGAGGACCAAGGCATCTTCCCTGTGGCTCCCGACCACGGTCAGGTGACCATGGCAGGAAGGATTAACAAAGGTTCACAAATTAAAGATTTAAGTAAATACGTGTACTGTTGTAATCTTTGTCTCAAATATGTAATGTATACAGTAAATGCTGTTTACATATCTTAACCATTCTGGTACCCACATATGGGAAAATTCCTGGGGGTTGGATGGGTGGTCCTACTTTGTACTGTTTCATATTTCTAAGGGGACTCTGGTCCACATTAACTGCGAAAAACAAGGGATTACTGTATCCAATTTTCTTACATTCTCTCCTGGCTGTGTCACAGATTCTACACCCAACCACCCGTCACAGACCACGCCGGTGCCCAAGAAAGTCCCCAGCAGCACCTCGTCACGACAGAAGGACAAGGTCAACAAGCGGAACGAGCGTGGAGAGACACCCCTGCACATGGCCGCCATCCGGGGTGACGCCAAGCAAGTGAAGGAGCTCATCAGCTTGGGAGCAGACGTCAACGTCAAGGATTTTGCAGGTCCGACACCCCAGATTCGATAACATTCCACTTCACCTGTTTGTGATTTTTGATCTTCCTTTTAGGAATGCTCCTCTTCCAATGCCGTATCTGTTTAACCGAAAAAATATGTACTGTAAATTTGTACACACCTTAAAAAAATTGTTTTGGAATGTTGACCAGGTTGGACCCCACTACACGAAGCTTGTAACCTGGGCTACTACGATGTAGCTAAGGTGTTAATAGCAGCTGGCGCTGAGGTGAACACACAGGGTTTGGATGACGACACGCCTCTCCATGACGCATCCAGCAGTGGCCATAAAGATGTAAGACATGCACCAATTATTCGTTTACATCACATTTAGCTTTGGTTCATATCCATGTCCTGTGATTTTCGTCCAGATTGTGAAGCTGTTGCTACGTCACGGTGGCGACGCCTTCCAGGCCAACAAACGTGGAGAGCGGCCGGTTGACGTAGCCGACTCAGAGGAGCTGGAGCAGCTGTTGAAAGGAGAGACATTGCTCTCAGACCAAGATGAAAGCTCCTCAGGTACATGAAGATTAAACTTAGAGGCGGCAACGTATAACCACTGTTCGTATTCCAAAAGGGCTTTCTCTGGAACACATTTTCTGAAATTCCAAGTTCTAGAAATGTTTACACTGTTCCAGAGTCTTGTTTTCACCTTCCTCTTCCTTTGTTGTGTTCTCAAGTGTCTGTAGTCCGCTTCTAACTGAATAACTTATACCGCTGTTTTTGAAACGTTTCAAACGTTTAACGTTTCCTTGTTTCACGTATTTTACGCCCGCCATTATTGAATGAGGTACTTATCTGGTGAGCTTGCGGGGTAACAAATGTAATAGTCGTGCTCACCATTATTCTTCATTTTTTGCATAACCTGTCATCATATCTTCATAAATAAATGTAAATGTACCAAACTTTTATCATCAGGATCTTTTGATTGGAGGTCGAAAGTAATTTAACAAAGAGGGGAAAAAAAATCAACATGGATATTGTAATTTCAAAGAAAGAGCGAGAAAACATGCAGCAATATTGGCACTCCACTATTTCCACACTATTTTGTGGCACATGGGGGCAGTGATGACGGCCTCCGAGTGTTTCTTGTATCCATCTCCCAAGTTTTTTTTACACTTCTCAGATGGTATTTTCCTCCCACTCTCCCTTCGCTGTTTGTTCAAACTCTTGAACATTTCCATGGTTCTTTTTCCCAGTGGCAGATTTCAGCTCTCCTCAAAGGTTTTCAATTGATTTGAGACAAGGAATCATTGCTGATCGTTTTAAAAAAGTCCATTTTCTCCTTTTCAACCATTCCCATTTTGCATGTGCTTGGGGCTTTGTCTTGCTGGAGGATCCAAGATCTTTGCCTCAGGCCAAGTTTTCTTACATTGGGTTTTAAGATGTATTAATGATGTTCTTATTTCATGGTATCTGTTATAAAGTCAAGGCCTCCAGTACCAGATGTTGCAAAGGAGTATTATGGATCCTTCACCATGTTTGATTGTTGGAAGGGTGTTCTTTTCCTTAAAGGCTTCATTGCACTATCTGTAAACATACTGTTAATGTGCATTGCTAAAAAATTTAATTTTTATTTTGTCTGTCCATTAAGTGGCAGCACAGTGGCGCAGCTGTAAAGTGTTGGCCTCACAATTCTGAGGTCCAGAGTTCAATCCCGGCCATGCCTGTGTGGAGTTTGCATGTTCTCCCCGTGCCTATGTGAGTTTTCTCCGGGCACTCCGGTTTCATCCCACATCCCAAAAAATATGCAACATTAATTGGACACTCTAAATTGCCCCTAGGTGTGATTGTGGGTGCGACTGTTGTCTGTCTCCATCTGCCCTACGATTGACTGGCGAGCAGTTCAGGGTGTACCCTGCCTCCTGCCCGTTGACTGGTGGGATGGGCTTCAGCACTCCCGCGACCCTTGTGAGGATAAGTGGCTAAGAAAATGGATGGAGGGATGTCCATAAACAATTTTTTTTGCCTCTTTTGTATCAAACAAGTTCTCTTTAGAAAAATGTTGTTACCCTTGAATGATTTTCTTCAGGAGACTATTCACATTTACTACGGCTACTTGAACTTTATGGGTGCCAGTAATGGTGAGAACAACTGTAACTTTCCTGTAAAAGACTCTAGTGCTGTGGATCTATGCGTAGTGCGTTGAGCCATGGCGTATTGGGCGGATCAAACTTTGGTCTTACTATCTACTAGCCTAGATGCTATTAGCAGGCAACTTTGCAGTGCATTAGTATTCCAACTCGCCATTGGCTCGCTGCATGAGCTGTGTGCGGGTTACCACAACAAAGACACTGTATTCTAAATAACATACTCTAAATAACAGTCCAAGGAATATGTATTCTTGGGTTGCAGGCATAGCTTGATGGCTTACTGGTGATGTAGTGGTAGAAATGGACTATTAAGTAACTCACAATTGCAGAGAATACCCACAGACTGCACTCTGTGCTTACAGTTGTGCTCATAATTTTACGTAACCTGGCAAAATTCATGATTTCTTGGTTATTTTTCAAAGAAATAAACTGTAACAAAAACCTTTCTGTGACACAATTTATTACGTGTTTAGTCTTGAAATCTGACACCAGAAACTACACAAATGAGCTTGATCAAATGTTTGCATACCCCAGTTTTTAATACCATGTACTGCCCATTTTATCATAAATGACAGCTTGGAGTCTTTGGTGGTGGAGGCTTTTTATTTTCTCTCATGGTAAACCTCCACATTCTTCTTGGCAAAAGGGCTCCAATTCCTGTAAATACTTGGACTGTCTTGTCTGAACTGCTCACTTGAGATCTCCCCGAAGTGGCTCAATGATATCGAGATCGGCAGACTGAGATGGCCAGTCCAGAACCTTGACTTTATTCTGCTATACCCAATGACAGGTTAACTTGGCTTTGTGTTTTGGATAATTATCTGGTTGGAATATCTAAATGCGTACCATGCGCATTTTCTGGGCTGATGTGTGCAAATTTTCCCTCCAGTCTTTATTTATTTATTTATGTTATAAAACGCTGCATTCATCTTTCGTCAATTTTTACCAAATTTCCCATGCCTTTGCAGCTAACACATCCCCAAAGCTTCAACAATCCATCTCCATGTTTCACAGTACGAATGGTGTACCTTTCATTATAGGCCTTTTTGACTCCTCTCCAAATGTAACGTTGACAATTGTTCCTAAAAAGTTATATTTTTATCACTTCACGCCAAATGATTTTGTTGCAGGTGTTTTGAGGCTTGTCTTTGTGTTGTTTGGCATAATGTAATGTAAATATCGGGTTTTTTTTTCTTTTCGTGGCATTGACATGGTAATGGCTTTCTTCTGGCAACTCGACTATGCAGCCCATTTTTCTTGAAAGTAAACGGCCTCACCCAAGCACTAACCATGAGCTAAAGACAAGTTTTTTTGTGTTATCATTCATATTCTCTGAAAAATGGCTGAGAAATCATAAATTCTTCCAGGGTATGTAAACATATGAGCACAACTGTACTGTTCTGTCTTTGCACATTTTCAGCACTTCAAAGATATTTGATGTAGTTAAAAATATTACAAATGACATAACGGTAGCTTTAAAAGTAGGATATATGATGCCACTCTTTTGTTAAGTTATATTGTGCAGGTGTACCTAATCTATAACCCATTTCTTTGTTTTGCAGACTCCGAGGACCCACCTTCTGTCAACCCATCCAGCATGGATGACAACATGGACGACTCAGACGCTGAGAAAGACTCTGACATGAAAGCCAAGTCAGCAACTTGTGTGCCGGACCTAGACGAGTACGAGTTCAAGGATGAGGAAGAGGAGGAGGACCTCAGTAAAGCGCTCAATGACCGACACATCCTGCGGCGGGAATTGCGGCAGAGGGAAAAGGAGGACAAAGAGCGCAACAATGTGGCGGGGAAGCAAAGTGCCAAGGGCAACAGCTCCTCCAAGTCCAAGAAGCCCAAGATCCCACGCATACACTGTAGTTCAGACACGTCCAGCGATGAGTTTGAGAGCCTGCCTGAAAAGAGGAACTCGCCTACCTGCTCCCAGAGATTGGAAGGCATCATGACCAAAAAGGACAGCAGTGAGCAGAAAGACAAGGGTAAAATCAAGAAGAAGAACAAGAGCCAGAATAAAAATAAGGAAAACCAAGAGAATGGGAAGGAGAACAGCAAGACACTGGTCCTCCAGCTGGCCACCGTTTCAGAAAGCATTGACAAAGGCCGCGAGGAGGACTCTTTTAAGATGTCCTTTAGCCCCAAAGATGACTCGTCTGTCCACCTTTTCCACTTGTCGACCATTAAGTCTCCCAAGCTCATCCACGGCCTGACCGACAAGCACACACTGCTTAAGCAGGAGAACAGCTCATGTCCCACCGACACCATCAAGTATAACCACTACTCAGACACTGATTACTCCACGGAAGGCTCAAGCACCAAGGCCCACAAGCACAAGGAGAAGAGCAAGCACCACCAGAGAGACGGCGAGCACGACGACAGCCACTCCAGTCCGTGGAGGGAGGTCACCGCCCCAGACAGTACCGAGAGCACAGTGCGTAAAATAGACCTGGATGTAAAAGCAGCAAAGAAGCACAAACTCAAACACAAAGAAAAAGACAAACATCGGAGAGATTATGAGGCGGAGCGCAGCCGTCACAGGCAGAAGGATGCCAGGAGAGAGGGCCACAGGAATCTAGAATTTGACAGGGAGTTCTGGAAGGAGAACTTCTTTAAAAGTGACGAGATGGATGATGCGCTACTCATGAAACGTGAATCGGAGGAGCAGAGGACATCTGACTGCTCCCCTTTCAAGGAGGAGAAGAATGCCAAGGAGAAACATTCCAGTGGAAAGGAGAGGCGGCTAAGGGAAGAGCGGGACAAAGACAAGGCAGTAAAAAAAGAACGCAGGGAGGAGAGACCGAAAGAGCGAGACGACAGAGGCGACTGTGGCGGGCGGATTCCAGATGCTGAGCCGCCACAGAGCAGCAGTGTGAAAGAAGAGACGGACGAGAAGCCCATAACCCTCACTGGTGATCAGGAACATCTGGAGGCCACGCGTGAGAAAACAGACAAGCGGGTCCCAGGAAAAGAGAAGGAACCGGAAAAAATGGAGAGAAGGCATCCGGATAAGGAAAAAAAGATCAGGTCGGAGCACACAGACAGAACAGAATCACAGAATCATTTGGAGCGCTGGAAAGAAAAAGAGCGCTCCGGAGCCACATCCTGCCATTCGCCAGGTGATAAAAACTACAAGGAGAGTGACAAACTCAAGTCTTTATCTGCTGCAAAGAAACACGAAGACAGCAGGAAGAATCGTGACAAGCTTGACAAACGCTGCGATCGAGATTACAGTGTCACAGAACACAAAGAAAGGGATCGCGGGAGTTCTGATAAGAAAATTAAGCCTTTGGAGAAAACATCAGATCACAGCAAATCTGACCGCTCCAAGGAAAAGGACTGTGAGAGGAAAAGAAAAGACAAGTTAAAAGACGGAACCTTTTCCTCAAGTTCAAATCTAAAAGTTCTTCTGGAAGAGAAGAAGGCTTACCTCTCTGAGGGTGGCAAATCCTTGTTCACAAAATCCAAGGAGGAGGCTGTGAGGACACCAGAGAAGGATCGCGACCGGAGGGAGCGGGAGAGAGATCTGGACAGGCACAAAGACCGACACAAGGACCGCTCCCTGCAGGCCAAGATTGGGAAGGTCAAGCCGAGCGAGAACGATACTGAAAAGCCCAAGCAAAAAACCCCCACTCCTGGAGCACGAGATGCCAGGCCTAAAGAGAAGCGCTTGGTGAATGATGATCTGATGCAGACCAGCTTTGAGCGCATGCTCAGCCTGAAGGATCAAGAGATTGAGCAGTGGCATCGGAAGCACCTGGAGAAGATCAAGCAGAAGGAGCGTGAGAGGCTCAAACAAAGACCTCTGGTGGACCCTGGAAAATCCAGGCCAAAAGACAAGACTAAAACAGACACCTGCTTAACCAAAGAGCTCATGCGCTCCAAAAGCTCTGAAGCTTCCGACACCCACGGCCGAGAGAAACCTGTGAAGGACACCTCCAGCTTCAGGACCATGTCCCTGGACGGAAAGACCCTGCCTTCCATCGGCACCAAGGTTATGTCGGCAGTTGAGAACTGCTTAAGCAGATCCCCGCGGCCCGAGGGTGAACACTGCGGTCTCATGTCTAGGTCCATGTCCCTGGTCTCTGTCGCCAGTTCAGAGGACTCCTGCCAGGCTGCAATGTTGACCCCCAAGCATGTGGAATACGACTCTGACATGAACCTGGAAGCAGCTGACTTGCAGCCTACGTTCTTGCAGTCTTCCCTTGTCATCCAGGCCACCAGATTGCCGTCTGTTTTAGATAAGGACTGCGTCGTTCTTCCGAATGCCCAACGCCCAACACTTTCCAGCAAACACGAATCTACATACCTCAGGGCCATTCTGGACGAGGATGCCAATGCATCCACTGAAACAAGGGTGGCTGACAGTCCAAAGAAGCCCCACATAGAGGGTTCACAAACACGGGAGGCATCAACTGAAAGAGACGAACCAGAGGTTGGTCCACAATCCTCAAATTCCGAATCTGTCACAGAGTGTAAAGATACTGCTGGCAGCTCCTCACCAAACAGAGAGCTTCCAAATCTTATTCTGTGTGGTAGTCCTGCAATCAAACCCACTGATGCCACTATCATGAGAGATATCCCCTGTCTAGAAAGTCCAACTTCCCAACCAGATGGTGTTAACAGGGACTCTGACCCACCATCAGTGTCTCTGTCTACAGAACCACCAGAGTTCACGAACCCTGAAAGCCTCCAGCCTGGAGATTCTGTCCCTGTGTGCATTCAACCGGTGGACTCTTGTGCATCAGCCCAGCTTTGGGACCAGAAGGAAAAAACAGTGACTGCCGATGCTGCAGAACACCAAAGTTTGGAAAATGCCCCTGAGGGCCTCAAGATAGAGGCAACAGAATGTCCAGTACACACCACCAGCGTGACGGAATCCTTACCAAGCACAGATTCCAGATCTTCTCAAGAGAATTTGGATCCAAGACCTGATGTAGTCACCTGCGATGCTCCAATGGAGGTGTCTGAAGACAAGTCAGGTCTTGCTAAGGACCATGAGATCTGCAACATCCAGCAGAACCCTGACAATCCTCAGAATTGTTCACTTGACGTACATTTAACTGCAGAGTTTTCCTCAGAGTCACACTCTGAGTCCATGGACGTGGAAGCCTCGGATAGGAAACCAGAGTCTTCAGCTGAAGAGTTGAGTCTGGCTGCTATGCAGCCAATAGGCCACAGTGACATGAGCAGCAGCAGTAGCTGTAGTAGCACTAGCAACAGCAGCAGTAGCAGTAGCAGCACCTCGGGGAACTCGTCCCCCCAGTCCGGAGAACCGGAATCTGACTGCTGTGGTGCCAAACTCAAGCTCCGCTCCTCAGACGAGGACCTACATGTGCCGCATCCACGTAAAAGAAAAATGCTCAAGCCAACCCCGTGCCAGATTGGTCCAGCCCTCCAGCAGGACCAGGAACGGGAGAGTGGCGAGCCTGTGCAGCAGCAGTCGCTTGCTGCTATCGTGGCATCGGTCAAGCTGGAGGAGATCGAACCCTATCAGACAGAGCGTGCCAACCCATACTACGAGTTCCTGCACATCCGGAGAAAGATCGAGGAAAAGCGAAAGGTCCTGTGTAGTGTGGCGCCGCAGCCGCCACAGTACTACGACGAGTACGTCACCTTCAACGGCTCCTACCTCCTAGACGGCAATCCACTCAGCAAGTTGTGTATACCAACGGTAAGTCCAGACAAGTGTCTTTTATATTGTACTTCAGAATGTAGAACTTGCGATTCAAAATCTCTAACTATCGTGGACAGATAACTCCGCCACCCTCGCTACCTGAGCAGCTGAAGGAGATGTTCAAAAAGCAGGAGGTGGTCCGCATGAAACTGCGTCTACAGCACAGCATCGAGAGGGTGAGGCATAATTCACTGTTTTAGTCCACTTTTGGATTTATCACACTGGACTAGTCGCTATTAAATCTTGAATAAAGCTAAGTAGAGACGATCAATCAATTATCTATCGTGCTTGTGCTTCATTAGTGTGAACTGGAGCCTGTCCCAAAGTGACTGTGGGAGAGAGTTGGGTGGACCCAAGATTAATTGCCAGGGACATATAGAGAAGTATTGACACAAAGATTAACTCCTATGGAAAATTTAAAGGGAGGCACAGAGTCCTCAAATGAAATCGATGCAAACATGAGAGAACAGGGAAACTATAAATAGAAAGGTCCGAGCTGATAATTGAAACTGTGCCTAAGTCTTGCGAGTTTCCTGACGTCACACGTGGCTCTGGTTTTTCCTTCTTCCCTTGACACAGGAGAAGCTTATTGTGTCCAATGAGCAGGAAGTCCTACGTGTGCACTACCGGGCGGCAAGGACACTGGCAAATCAGACACTGCCATTCAGCGCCTGCACCGTGCTTCTGGATGCCGAAGTCTACAATATGCCACAAGACGTTCAGGTGAAAACCACAAAAGCGAATAGATACTCTTTAGTTTGCAGCTACATGACGTGAGCGTGTTTGCTTTGCAGAGCGACGATGGCAAAACATCAGTGAGGGACCGATTCAACGCTAGGCAGTTCATGTCCTGGCTACAAGATGTCGACGACAAGTTTGACAAACTCAAGGTCAATTGTAACATCTCTTAGAAAAGTGCTACCTAACATCTGAGTGAATGGGTCGACTTGACTTGTTCATAAATATTCAAATACATCCTTGAGGGTGGTGTCCTAGCATTTACTGGCCATAATTTTTTTTCATATATACTGTATATATAAATGGGTTTATTTGTAGCAGCACAGTGGCTCAGCTGTAGATGGTTTGGCATGACATTTCTGAGGACCAATTGACCCCTCCATACAGGGCACTTAACCACGCCTCCTGAAGTTACATCACCCCACGTGTGCTAACCTCAGATAAACAATTAGCAAAAATGGCGGCACAGGAAGAAAAGACTAGAGCGAAATTGTCCGATTTACCAGCTGATTTCTCACTCGCATTCTTAGTGAACAGTGAAATATTGTTGAAAAGCAGACAACAGGGCTTCATGTATTTCAGCAAGGGGTATTTCAATGGTATTTCCATGCATATCAACGGAGAAACCATCGATATTAGCGCGAGATCTTTCCGGAGTCAGAGGAAGACTGAGAAGCCACATAATATAATATATTATAACCCAAAGACGAATTCGTCATTGACAGTTTCCTATTTTCGTGTTACCTATCACACTTGTGTGCAGAATCTGTATGTGTATCTGTATAGCCGTTTGTGAACCGCCGTATGAAGGACAAGAAGGCGAGGCTTGATTTACGAGTTGTTTCTCTCGTTTTCTTTGTGTAACGTCACGCGCTCCCCTCAATAATTATTCTTGAATTAGTGCCGAAGCTACGCAAGTCCCGACCGAGTACGACAATCACTACTTTGGTGTCCTCAAACATCCTTCCTTCAGTCTTGGTGTCTCTGTGCATGTCGAAGGCTTTTAGGACCCGCTACTCCGGTTTAGGTTAGCTCGGTAGCCGCCAACAGAGACACCTTTGTGCAGTCAGATCATCGCAAAATATCGCTCAACACAGATCAAGTGTGTCAATCAGTCACACGTAGCTATGTTATTCAAGCGAAGAACTGCTAATTCATTTATATGAGACATGTATTGAAAATCAAATATAGGGCTTACCTTCGTGCAAACATACCTGCTCCGGTTGATGGGTTCTGTTGATCATGCGGTCTTCCACAAAGTTTGATCCATCAAAGACATTTTTCGTACTGGGTCTTCGGTTTTGGAAAGGGTATGAATTGAACTCCACCAACTAACCTTTCAGGATACCTGTCGTCACTATTACAAAGTCCGTGACTACACCTCTTAACCATATCTATTGTTAAAGAACCCAAATACGCGATAAAACGCTAACAAAAGCTATACTGGACCATGCAACGTTGTCTGAGGGAACAGCGGGTGCAAAAAAAAGGGGCGTGGTTTATGCAAATCTCTGGCCTCTGATTGTTCAGCGACGCGGATGACGCAATTTCTACGGAGGGGTCAATTCCAGTCGTACCCTACCTCTTCCCCAAAGATAGCTTGGTAGCATCCCCGTAGCCCTAGTGAGGATAAGAGGAGTGGAAGATGAATAAATGAATTGGTTTATTAATGCAAATACATGTATAGTAATAAAGTGAAAAGTGCAATATTCCAACAGACATTTTCCTATCTTCATTTTCCAGACATGCCTGCTGATGCGTCAGCAGCACGAGGCGGCAGCGCTGAATGCCGTGCAGCGCCTGGAGTGGCAGCTCAAGCTCCAAGAGCTGGACCCGGCCACCTACAAATCCACCAGCATCTTTGAGATCCCTGAGTTCTACATCCCGCTGGTGGAGGTCAACGACGACTTCGACCTCACGCCCATATGAGGGAAGCCGACGACACACTGCGCTCGTGATCGCCGCTACGTAACGACGGCGACCGAAAACGCCAAGCACTTAAAGGGGCCGTGCGCTCAACCAGCGCAGTGGGGATCACTTAGAAGCGCCAGCACGATGCAGGTCCAGGATAACAAAGGGTCAGCCAGCGCAGGATGCTGGGGCGCCAAAGAGGACGCCGAACCCTCCACCGTCACCATCTTGACGCGTTAAGCAGGGTCACTTACACACACACACACACAAAAAAATCACAGTTGAGTGTGAATATTTTTGTGTACAGATTGTGGTCTTAATTTTCTAACTTATTTTATACATACAAAACCTTGTGCATTTGTACATAGCAATAAAAAATCTGTAATTATTATTGTTTTAAAAAGCGCTGTACGAAAATCAACCAACAAAAAAAGTACTAGATATTTTGACTGTAAATGTCTCCAGTTTTAATGGACCAAAGTGTTTGTTTTTGGTGTGTTTTCCTCCGTGATGTCCTCGTGTGGTTTTTCACTGTCTTTTTTTGTCCCTTTGCCCCCCTCTGTCGCAATTTGATGCTGTGCATGCCTTTTTTCAACCTCACCGGATCTTTTTTTGTTGTTGTTGTTGTGTTTTTTTCCCCCCACGTTTACTCGACTCCTCGTCGTGTGTATGTGTTTGGGTGCATGTAGTCCTGCGTGTGCTTTCGAGTCTTTGGAGGAGCGCGAGGGAATAAAAAAGTTAAAAAAAAAAAAAAAAAAAAAAGCAAATGTTGACAATTTCAACATAAGATGATGACAAAAAGCTATTTTTTCAACATAATGCCTTTTGATGAACGATAGTTCTAAAAAAAAATGTCTATTTTAATATTTACTTGTTACATGACCTGTACATACTTGTAATATATATAATTGAATAAATTTTATTTGTTGTGAAACTAAAACTTGTTTGAGCTGCGATTTTTAATTTTTGGTAAGTGGAATTTTTTTAACAAACATTTAATTGCAATATATGCACGTCAACATGGATTAAAAAAATGTTTAAAATTTTTTCATTTAAATATTTTTAATTTTAAATCTTTGTTTCGCACACAAGTAAGCTACATTCCTGGATTTTCCTTATGTATTTTTAATACAAATAATCAGCGTTAAATAATTAAACAAAATAATAGTGGGGTTTTTGGGTGTGTATCTATTTTAAAACACTTTTACGTACAAATGTGTTTAAAAAAATCTTTTCCTTGCGGCTTGTTCCGTTAGGGGTCGCTAGAGCGCCTCATTCTTTTCCATGTAAGTATCTCGTGCATCCTCCTCTCCAACACTAACTGCTCTCTTGTCTTCCCTCACAATATCCATCAACCTTTTCTTTGGTCTTCCTCTAGGGCCCATTTGCCTTGCACCTCCATCCTCAGCACCCCTCTCCCAATATGCACACTCTCTCAGTCTGCAATCTCTACCTTTGTCTCCAAAATCATTTTTTCATTTCTAATTCTATCCAAGCTGTTCCCTTCTAAATGGAACCTCCATCTCTGCTTCCTGTTATCTCTTCAATGACACTGTTTCCAAGATGTACATCATAGCTGGCCTCACCAGTTTTATAAATTTTGCCCTCGTTCATAGCAGACCCTTCTTCTTGCCCAACTCAAAATAGTTGTGGATTTTTTCAACTCCAAGTATTTAGTCCTCCATCTTTGCTACATTTTCTCCTTAAATGAGAAATGGAAATACAGGTACTGTATTTCAATATAAAGATACAGTCTGCTTGAAGTACCAATATCCGTCAGCAGGTGGAGGACACAACTCAGTCTTGGCGCGAAGCACGCGATAAACACATTTGCAAATTTAAATTGTGTTGCAAAACTACAATTAATCAAAGCAAAATTCATCGCGAGAGCAACCCGTGAAAAGACGTCATCGAAGTCGACGTCAATGAACCAGCAGGTGAGGTGACGTCACATCTGGGCGCCCGAGGACAAAAAAAAAAACAGCAACAACAATCTGATGTTTGTCGTTCCGATTCTTGGCAAGGTAAAGTGAGACCGCCCCGGGCCTACTTCTTCCTCCGCATCATCGTCGTCGAGTCCACGCGTGGTAGACTAACACCAAAGTGGAGCGTGTACCTTTAAGGCCCGTGACTGACGCCCCCTGTTAATGCCCCCCCCACCCCACCCCACGCCACCCCACACCACCACACACACACAAGGTATCCGAACCGAACCATTCGGGACGAAACGACTTTTCAGCGCGTCCTAGTGAGTATCAGCCATTTTAAAGCCTTATTTCACTCTCACATTGTGCGTGAAATGCTTCTTCCCCCCCCTCCCCTATTAAAAAACGTGTGGGGGTTTCATTAGTTGTGTGTCTGTGTGTGTGTGTTTACAAAGAAACAAAAAAAAAAAAAAGATTCTGTTTGCGCGGAAAGAATGATGGTGATGCCAAACGTGTTGTTGTGGTTGTCCCGCTTCTGCTCCTTCGACCATTTAGTTCCACTTGTACTACTAATACTTCAACAAGTACTACTGCATTTGTTCATTAAAGCTCTTCAGTCTATTGAAAATGAAGGCGAGTGTTTCCTTCAGGGTCTTCGTGTTTAGACCATCTATCAGTGTACCCAATTAGCTATCGTGTACCGACATACAGCGACTCTCTAGATCCGCAGTCTCCAACCTTTTTTTGTGTTTTTTAAACTGAGAGCAATTTTTGGGTACTAATTTAATGTAGGGCTACAAATAAATGTCCATCTCCATTAAAAAAAAATGGTCTGTCAGAACAAATTGAAGAAGAAAATTTAAAATGTCATTTCACATTGGCAATGCAGAAAATGCACAAACGTGATGCAGTAACTTTTTTTTTTAATGCAAAACTGATCATTGTTTTCTAAAGTCAAAAGCAGTTTGCAAATGTCTTGTGATTATTATGATGATTTAATCATTCTGCTTCAGAGAGTATTTACTGCTAATGCGAAAATTTGGAAGATTTGGACAATTTGAAGTTAAACAAGGTGTGTAAACCATTCATCTTTGATGAAAACTGTTGTTGATTAATTTGATAATTGATTAGTTGTTGATGCATCATTACACCTGTAATTTATTGCCAACAATGGTCAACATTTTGTGCCATTTTTCTGATGGCTATTACAGACCAAACTAGTTACTGAATAATAACCCATGTATTTTTGTGTACTGATGTTGTCAGCATGGGTACAGTGACGTACTCGGTCACGGTCTTAATCTGTTGGCGACCAGTTCAGTGCGTAGGCCGCCTTTTGCCCGTAGTTGGACGGGATAGGCTTCAGCACTCCAGTGACCCTTGTGAGGATAAGCGGCTTGTAAAATGGATGGCTGGATTGTTATGCATTTTCTTCAGTCAATTTAAAATCTCCTGTTTTTGAATAAATGTTTGGAATTGAAAAACATTTTATATCCCATTCATTGATTAATTAAAAAATAAAAGATGAATCCATCCATCCATTGTCTTAGCCGCTTATCCTCACAAGGGTTGCAGGGAGTGCTGGATCCTATCCCAGCTGTCAAAGGGCAGGAGGCAGGGTACACTCTGAACTGGTTGCCAGCCAATCACAGGGCACATGGAGACAAACAGTCGCACTCACAATCATACCTAGGGGAAATTTAGAGTGTCCAATTAATGTTGCATGTTTTTGGAATGTGGGAGGAAACCGGAGTGCCCGGAGGATACCCACACAGGCACGGGGAGAACATGCACACTTCACACAGGCAGGTCCAGGATTGAACCCGGGACCTAAGAACTGTGAGGCCAACGCTTTACCACCGGTGCCGCCCCAAAAGATGAATAATTTCTTAAAATCATTATTTGTGCACTTAGACTTTATTTAACTTTAGTTTTTATTTATCTGTCCATCTACCTTTGTATCTACTGTAGCTCATATGTATAGTGTTGCCTTCAGGGATATAACACATCAGAGCAGGAGAAGTTGTTCTCAGATGTTCAACTTCAGACCACAACAAGCCAAACCATACAAGCAGCACTTTCATACAGAACAGCGGGAAAAAATGTCATCATTCAACAAGTGTTTATGTTTGTCGCGCCCGTGCCACGCCGGCTGGGTAGGTTTTCCAGTGCTGAGCTGGTGAGCCGTCAGGATGGGGCCCGGTCAGCTGATCCGTCCTGCGTCCGCCGCCTCCGTCGCACTTCTCTTTCTCCTGTCAGCGCTATCTCTGACCTCCGGTTGCAACAAGGCTCTGTGCGCCAGCGACGTCAGCAAGTGCCTCATCCAGGTAAACATGTATCCCCCTTCTTTAGGTGTAATTGAGAGGGATGGAAACTTGCTAGCGTATAGTGCAGGGGTGTCAAACTCATTTTTGCCACGTGCCACATTGTAGTTGCGGATTCCCTCAGAGGGCCGTCATGATTGTGAAACAATCAAAATTTTTAATCTCCTCATTATATTTACACATGCAATTTATGAATTAGTTTTGGAATCAGAAATCAAGGTAAATGGGTTTTTCGACTATTGTTCATGCTTGGTAACAGAAAAATGCTTGCAATATCAATACCAAGTTGTAATTTCTGACATGGCGATTAGAAATTTTAACAAAAATCCTGGACGTTTACAAACATGATTTGCCTTCGCGTCCCACATAAAGCTATATGGCGGGCCGGATCTGGCCCCCTGGGCCTTGAGCTCGACACCTGTGGTATAGTGTGACATAATGGTGACGATTGCTTTCGGCACGACAGCATCAGAAAAGTAATTGTCAGCTTTTTACAGAATACCCTTTTGTCAGGTTTACCAATTAGACATTCATTAAACTGGACAAAAAAAAGGAAGTAAAGACACCAGTTCAAGTCTCGCGAGGAGAGAGGAGAGGAACTGTCTCGTACAATTCACCACTGCACTCTCTTATTATCTTCTCCTCAGCACCTCTATTTATTCAATTTCAAGATGCCTGTTATTTACATGGATGTTACAAAAAGGAGACAGCAAGCAAAACGTAGTTGGAAACAAAGTGTACTTGTTTGTTCATGTGTGTGGAAGATTGCTGAGTACATGTGTGGTCATCATTTATTTAACAGGCAGCAGGTGCTCCTGGTTCTAACAGTTCTGATGATTTAGATATTTTTGTTCTTGCTATCTCCTGCTAGGCGGCAGCCACGTTATCTAGAGCAGAGCAAAGGATTTCTTTATTGCAGGCATGAGCAGTAACTGAATTGGAGCAGAGCAAAGCAATTCGTCATTGCACGCAGTAGCAGTTACTTAATTATATTTACAATTATTCCTACATTTCCCCCTCTGTTTATCCTACATTTCCCTTGTTTATCTTACATTTGCTACCACTTACCCCGCAGGCATATTAAATAGCGGAAAATTGACTGATGAATTAGAAGGATAGTGGGACTCAAGCATTTGTTTTCCAGGCAAAATGGCCGAAGAACAGTGTCAAGTGTGAAATCAAGTGTGACAAGTGCTTCCTCCACAACACGATGGGAGAAGTGAGTGCACGTAATACCTTTTCACATAAGCAGAATCCAGCCTCTATTACGGTGGTGATGCAACCTCCAAAGCTGAAAAGTTGACAACATCCGGTCTGACAAAAAAAATAAATGAAAATTGTTGTAGTACTACGTGACGTGTCAGGTGCGAAAACGGGATTGTGAAATATCCTTACTCACAAACGGCTTCCCGCCTCGGTTACAGGTCTGGTAGGTCCTTAATAAGCAGAAAGTTGCCAGCATTTGCTGTTACCTGTAAAATCGTTGTCGGACAGTGACAATTGCTTTCAACACAGCAGAGCAGCAGGGACAGCCAAAGTTGGATGTTTTGGAGACAAGGTTAGAGAGAGCAGACTTCGATTGTTTGGACATGTTCAGAGGTGCGAGAGTGAGTATGTTGGTAGAAGGGTGCTGAGGATGGAGCTGCCTGGCAAAACAGCGAGAGGAAGACCAAAGAAAAGGTTGATGGATGTGGTGAGGGAGGACATGAGGCAAGTGGGTATTAGAGAGGAGGATGCACGAGATGGGCTTAGATGGAAAAAGATGACACGCTGTGGCGACCCCTAACGGGACAAGCCGAAAGAAGAAAAAGAAGAACAACAGACTAGCAGAAATGAGTTTCTGCTGCTGGATGCCAGATTTCTTTTGCCTCAAGTATGGCTGGGTTGCTCTTGACATCACGGTTGTTCATCCGGGTACTTGACCGCCATTGTTGCAGACAAGCAGTCAGGTCTCCGTCGTCATCATGCCAGATTTTTGTTGCGTCGACAGATGTGGAAATTGCGTAAACGGAGACATTGGGAAGCGATTTTTTTTTTCCCATGTTCCAAAGATTAGATTGCATGAAGGAGAACATACAATGGGGTTATCGAAAAAAACGGCAACAAAAGTGGCTTGCAAATATACGACGTGCAGATCTGAACGAAGCTCGAGAACACAAGGCAAATGGTTATTTGAAAGTCTGTTCTGATCATTTTGTAAGCAGTCAGCATGTGTATTTCTAGTGTCCGGATATTCTACTTCAGGGAAGTCTTTCAGATCCTTTGAAAGTACGTCGTTGTGGAGAGTATACGGATCGATATCTTCACAGAGTTTGATCTTCTGTACGTATCTAGCTTTGGCGCCATCATCAAGTGAATTAAAGTTGGCAGAAAACATCCGCCGCTCGCCGCTTACACATGGGTCTGTGGACGTTGCCATGGTGATGTCGTCCACAACGCCTAGCTTGCCTGTAGAAATAGCGGCGATTATCACGTGATTGCAACCAAAGCAATGGTGGCTGGTATCAGCAGCCTTCATTAGTAGCCACTACTTTGAAATAAACCTGGTATCTATACCTGGTATCATAACACAATGGCAGAGTCACTGCTTTGTAAGTAAGTCTCAAGTCTTTTCCTTAAGTTAAGTCGCAAGTCCTCGACTTTGATACTCAAAGTCCATCCACAGCAGGACAGGACTTGCGACTTGACTTGGGACTTGCATGTCTTGACTTCAACTCACAAGACTTTGTTAGTCACAAATCAGTCTCAAGTCTTTATCCTTAAGTCAAGACGCAAGTCTTAGACTTTGAAACTCACCCATTGTGGCATACCCCCATTCCATGAAAAAGACAAGAAACTCTTGCTTCCATGTCATCATTAGTCATATTATGTGAGTGAATGTTGTAGCTCAATGTCTCGCCAGCCGACATTACGTTTTGCCTGCTTTCGACGGCGAACGCGCAAAAAGAGCAGCCAAGTAGTCGCGCCCTCGATTTTGCTGCCAACATCTGCCAGCCATGTCGGGAGTTTGGAGACGGCAACAAAGATGGAATGTGGAGGGCGTGGTTTTGAGCTGACGTTGACCTTGAGACGTCACTTCCTGTGGACTATAGCCGTGTGTGTGTGTGTGTGTGTGTGTTGTGTGTGTGTGTGTGTGTGTGTGTGTGTGTGTGTGTGTGTGTGTGTGTGGTGTGTGTGTGTGCGTGTGTGTGCGTGCGTGCGTGTCAAGCTCCAGTGCATGGTGGGACAACAAGTGAAATGAATGAAACGATGTTCCCGCATGAGCTGTTGCCTTGGCTTTCTGCCATCCGTCAGATCCAATTTGGTCGGATGAGACTCCTGCTGGTGTGTGTCTGTTTTTGTGAGACAGTGGAAGGGCGTGTAACACATATAGTGACCATGTGTGAGAGAAAGTGGATTGTGCGTTTTATGTGAATTTTGGGAAAGCTGTTTATGTGTGTGAAAAACTTTGAGTGAGGGCAGCTTGTGTGCCCGTGCGTGTGCACATGTGTGTAAATCTGTGAGAGAGAGAGAGCGAGAGAAAGTATATATTGGGTACGCCTGGACATTGTTAAGGACCTCACAATTTGAATCAATTTAGATTATTTAGGTTGTGATCTGATCTCAATTCTTTGAGGTTGCAATTCGATTAAATATTGAAATAAAATCTATTAATTCAGTAAGAAGTGAAAAATGTGGACGCTTTTAAAACATTTATTTCGGATGACATAAATATTTCCCATGTCACAATTTTTTTAAACAAAATATCATCCATCCATCCATTTTCGGAGCTGCTTATCCTCACAAGGGTCGCGGAAGTGCAGGAGCCTATCCCAGCTAGTGTCTTTGGGCAGGAGGCAGGGTGCATCCTGAAGTGGTTGCTCGGCGGTTGGAGGCTACATATAAACAAACAACCATTCACATTCACACCTATGGACAGTTTTGAGTCTTAAATTAACCTACCATGCATGTTTTTGGGGATGCGGAAGGAAACCCAAATAAATCTATGTAGGCACAGGGATAACATGCAAACACAGGCGGGCCCGAGATTGGAAACATGGTCCTCAGACCAGCTCTAACCAGTTGTCCACTGTTGCCGCTGGACAGTTTACTAGTTTAATGATTTGTATTCATGTAAATGAAACTGCCAAGCGCGCGTAACATCGGCGATAAGTTGAGCCACTGGTACATCTTGTATGAATTAGGAAACACGGTCACAATTATCTAATTAGTTTAAAATGTAAATGTTAAATGTATTAAGCAAAGTTAGGGATGATGTCACAACATGGAATGAACTAACTTCAAAGTCAGAAATGGCCAATAAAAACGGAAAAATATTGTGCTTTATTTTTACCTGGAGGATGCATTTGGGATTAGCTTTTGAAGTTGGTAATCATGAAAAATTAAGTGGAACAACGTGATTTGAGTCGATTATTTTCGAGAATGAGGGTGTTTCTAGAAGAGGATGCTGCTCATGTGGCATAGATTGAAGCAGGCATTGGGTAGAGGTGGAAATGGGCCTGGCTCAAGTTGCAGGTCAAAACAAAAAAGCAAAGAGATATCAAAATAAATTTCTTAATCTTAAATTTGTACATAAACTTGTACTTAAGCGCTATAAATGTATTTTTATTTGAAGAAGAATGTTTTTGTTCCCCTTTTTGTTCTCTTCAGAGTCCTCCAGTTTGCTTAACTTATGTTAAAAATTAAGGGGAAAAAATCTCTGCGGAGATCCTCTCTAAAATATTTTTTATTTTATTTTATTTATTTATTTATTTTTTGGGTCACCTTTTTCATCCCTTTGGTGTTTGAATGTCTGCTTTATATGGAGTGTGTTCAGATTATGGAAACACTGTCTGACCCACGCCTCGTCTGTGCGCTTCTTTCTGTGTTTTTAGCTGACTCACCTTTCCCCAGAAGAACGTTGTTGTTGGGAGGAGCGGTTACAATCCTTCATGAATATGTTCACTGCATGATACAGGAATCAGAATCACCTTTATTGTCAAAGTGTGTAAACAACACACACAGAAATTGTCTCCAGTAGTTGGAGCCACCCTAGTACGACATACATGTTGAGTATAAAAAAACAATAGCTAGACAGTCAATTGACGGATTCTTTTTTTAAAGTTACAGTTGTGCAAAGGATGCAGAGATGTCTAGCATTGACAGCAGTTGGAATGCCCATTAGCCTATAGTCCAATGCAATGACATTTGTGTAAAGTGTGTCAAGACCCCCAGGAGTGTATGCAGTTTAAAGTGACTAGTTGTGCGAACGTCTATTCTATATAATACCAATAACAGTTGCACTCACAATCAAACTTCAGGGCAATTTAGAGTGTCCAGTTAATCTTCTTCTTCAGCGCAGCCTAGCTTAATCTAGCCTAGCTTGCTAACAACAGGACGCATCAGCAATCAAATATGTACCGAGGAGGAAAACATCAATCGCTAGTACCTGCACGACCTGCAAAACCTTCGTAGAATATACAACGGGGTCCGTGAGTACTAGTAGTGAGGAAGTTTGACAAGTTGAAAGGCCAACTTAAACTTGCCTCTTGGCCCAGACAACCTTTGCTTAGCTGGCTAACAACGAGACGCGTTTGTGATCAAACCCTTGCTGTTGAAGAAGCATCGAACGTGACAGGGCAAGTCCAGTGTGGCGGAGAAGTATGTTGGAATAGTACAGGACATGTATGAAGACAGCAGAACAGCGGCGAGTTTTGCGGTAGCTGTGTCAGAAGAATTTAAGGCGGAGGTGGGACTGCATCAGTGATCCGCTCAGAGCCCCTTCCTGTTTGCAGTAGTAATGGATAGGCTGACAGATGAGGTTGGACTGGATTCCCCTTGGACCATGATGTTCGCAGATGACATTGTGATATGCAGTGAAAGCAGGGAGCAGGTGGAGGAACAATTAGATAGATGGAGGCACGCACTGGAAAGTTAGAGAAATGAAGATTAGCCGAAGTAAATCAGAGTATGTGCATGAATGAGAGGGGCAGTGGAGGAAGAGTGAAGCTCCAGGGAGAGGAAATAGCGAGGGTGGATGACTTCAAATACTTGGGGTCAACAATACAGAGCAATGGAGAGTGTGGTAAGGAAGTGAAGAAACGGGTCCAAGCGGGGTGGAACAGTTGGCGGAAGGTGTCTGGTGTTATATGTGACAGAAGAGTCTCCGCTAGGATGAAGGGAAAAGTTTATAAAACAGTGGTGACACCGGCCATGATATACGGATTAGACGGTAGCACTGAAGAAACAACAGGAAGCAGAACTAGAGGTAGCAGAAATGAAGATGTTGAGGTTCTCACTCTGAGTGTGCAGGTTGGATAGGATTAGAAATGAGCTCATTAGAGGGACAGCCAAATTGGGATGTTTTGGAGACAAGGTTCGAGAGAGCAGACTTCGATGGTTTGGACATGTTCAGAGGCGAGAGAGTGAGTATATTGGTAGAAGGATGCTGAGGATGGAGCTCCTAGGCAAAAGAGCGAGAGGAAGACCAAAGAGAAGGTTTATGGATGTGGTGAGGGAAGACATGAGGGCAATGGGTGTTAAGAGAGGAAGATGCACGTTATAAGGCTTAGATTGAAAAAGATGACACGCTGTGGCGACCCCTAACGGGACAAACTGAAAGGAAAAGAAGTCCAATTAATGTTGCGTGTTTTTGGGATGTGGGAGGAAACCGGAGTGCCTGGAGAAAACCCAGGGAGGCACGGGGAAAAGATGCAAACTCCACAGAGGCAGGGACAGGATTGAACCCGGGTCCTCAGAACTGTGAGGCCAACACTTTTCAGCTGTACCATTGTGCCGCCAATAGAGAGAACAGTAAATGTATATTTCTTATTAATTAAAAAAAAAATCAAATTTTAAGTAATTATAATACAACAACTTTAATGTGAACATACAATACTTTTAACCTAATTACACAGGAACAATATGACCTCAATCAAACTGAAAACTGACCACACACACAGAGAGAGAGAGAGAGAGAGAGAGAGAGAGAGAATGTGTGAGAGTGATCATTTTAACAGTCTGTGTTCGTCTGTGTCCATATGTGTGAGTGAGAGTGTGTCTGCGTGACAAAGTATATGAGAATGTGTTTGTGAGTGTGACTAGAGGGAAGCCAGCGTGCAAATGGAAGAGATGGTGAGAGTGTTCATGTGTATTTGTTCCTGAGTGTATGTTTGTCAGTATGAGAGCGACAGAGAGATACACAAAAAGAATATCGGTATGTTAAAGTGAGACAGTTTTTTTTTTTTTTATGGTGTGATATTGCCGCAGCTGTACTTGTTTTCCTGCTATATTGATGTCCTCCTTCTGCAATTGACTTATTGCCTCCTTTTCCATGCACTTCTGCAACAGATTGACAAAATGAGTCCAATTCCGTCCCAACACTTGCTGCACATCTCTGTGCAGTCTCGTGCTTGGCATTGGGCCTGTTCACGTAGCATCTTTTTTGCAAGTGCCATGTTTGGCGTTGGTGGAGGTTTTGCCTCTTGTAGTATTGTGGCATCTTTAACTCTGAAAAAGAGCGGTGTAAATATTTGGTTGTTAAAATAGTTGGCCGCCCCATAACCACTGATGCTAATTGGTTCTGTCAGCGGACAGTCGCTGTTTTCCGAGTGTTTCCAACTGGCCAGCTTGTTTTCCTCTGGATTCACTTTATTCCCAATCTAAAACATCTGCCGACCCGCTTGTCCCCCTCGCTGTTTCCAGGTGGCTTTCTTTCTCTATTTGCTTTTTTTTTTTTTTCTTCTTCTTCTTGCGCCCGATGAATCATCACTCACTGGGGCAGCTTCCACGACCTCGCCGACACCAACTTGCGAACTGTCACGAGGCGAGGGCTTGATGCCTTGTCTGTGCCGCCTGCTCACAGCTGCACTCCAGACAGCTTTAGAAGAGGAAATTAAAAACACTTTTAAGATGGGACGAGCTTGCTTTTGCGCTCTGTGTTACACTAAAACCATGAAAGCATTTAGCAAATGCAAATAAACCAAGTAAGTCATCATTTGTATACAATGCTTGAGTTCAACTGTAACAACCTCCAGATGTTACCGAAGACTCATACTTCCTGGATGACACCTTGGGCTTTTATTTGTGAATCCATCAGAATGCTCTCTAATTACAAGGGTGAAATCTTGGACTTTTATTGAGAAAATAAAATGTAAAAATTCCCCTGACAGAACACTAACTTTTGCAGTGCTGCAAAGAACTCACCGTATGATGAATTCTGAACAAAATGCCCAAATTGTCTGGAATGCTCATCATGTGTCAAAACATCACACCAATTGCAAAATATGTTTAATTTTAACATTTGTGTATGAAGTGTAAATAACACCACAATGACATGAAAAAATATAAGATATCTTGGGTTTTGTTTTTTTTTTATACAGCGGATAAGTGATATTCCTGTCACTTGGTAGATGCTGAAAGTACCGTACTTCCCGGCCTACAGAGCACACCTGGTTATAAGCCTCACCCAATACATTTGTAAAAATACCATTGAAAAATCCCATTTGGTACATACAGTACATATCCCACAGCTGTGTAAAAGCCGCAAGTGCCCACATTGAAACCCACATTGAAACATGAGATATTTAGAAAAAAAGATGGAACACAGAGAGTTTAATGCTAGCGCCGCTGTGCTAACAGGGCCGGTTAAAAAATGCATACCGGTAAAAATAACAGACATGGCAGTAACACGCTGGCGCAGGGCTAACAGGGCCGGACCGGTAAGAGTCACTTCCTCTGCACATATATTCCACCGGTCTCACTTACCTTTTCCGCTCGAATGCCCCCTGGCGACTCATAGAAAAAATGCACAAATCACCCGCATCACCGAATAAACCGCAGGGTTGAAAGCGTGTGAAAAACAGTTGTGGCTTATAAACTGGAAAATACGGTTACTCCATTTTAATTTTGTTACTTTGACTTGAGGAGAGTGGACCGATGTTGTATTAAACCCTCTGGATTTGGAATGGGATGTTACAAATTCATATCTGAGTCAAGGCAGGTGAGCAAATACATTTGCCACTATAGTGTGTTTGCTTCTTGAGCTTTTATTCTGAAACCCCCAGGCAGAATATTGCCTCATATTGCCAGGGTGTCATCTTGGGCTTTGCTTTCGAAACCCCACACAGAATGTGTTCATGTTTTCCCAAGTGACCTCATGGGCTTTTTATTACAAAATCCCCACCCAGAAGAATACTTTTGTGTCTTACACAGTCTCCCGTCTCACTTATGGGTCCGGCGCTACCGCCCCGGGTGGAAAACTTCTGGGTGAACTTTGATCAGGAGAAGTGCAAAAGAAGCTCGGTTGGAGACCGTTAGAAAGGTAGGATAGGAAAAAGTTGGTGAAGCTTCCAGAAGATTTCAGCGCCACCCCTGAAGTGCACCCCCCACCTCCCTCGCCCTCCTCCTCCTGCTTTCTTTCTTACCCAAGCCAGAACAGAGAGCACATTCCTGCGAGTCAAGTTCACTGCAAGGCGAGAGACGGGAGAAAGAAGATGGGGGCGGGGTGAGAAAACACCTGGGGAACACAACATGCTTGCACTTTCTCCTCCTTTGCCCCTAACATAGCATCATGCCGTGTTGGAGGCAAAGCGTGCAGAAGGCCTCTTCCATATTTGGAAACTTGTAAAGTGTTGAGCAATGCAAACAAAACGAGCAAAGAAAGGACCAGCAGAGGTTCCCGAAGCTCAGAGCTAAAGCTAACCAGTTCAACAAATAAACCGTTTGCATGCCTAGGTTTTTCTTTTTTATTTTACACCTCTGGCCATGGAAGTGACTGGAACATCTGATTTTGATTATTTGGATGGGTGAGTGAATACTTTTGGCAATATGATGTAAAATCCCACAACTTCACCCAGGGAACATGAGCATTTACCCGAAGGGTTTTTTCAAAATAAAAGCCCTGCAATGGAGCACGTATTAAAATAGAAATACAGGCTTTATTCATTA
The DNA here is from genome assembly GCF_019802595.1 of Syngnathoides biaculeatus. Lineage (NCBI taxonomy): Eukaryota > Metazoa > Chordata > Actinopteri > Syngnathiformes > Syngnathidae > Syngnathoides > Syngnathoides biaculeatus. The sequence goes on from NC_084652.1 coordinate 15,584,541, forward strand.
CGCATGCTTAATAGTTTCATGAGTAAACATGTATTTTTTGATTGGCTGGGAGAAATAACATGTTTTTTGGCTCCTTTATCCCACCTTCGCTTATGTTTTGTGTGCAGGAGTTGTGCCAGTGTCGCCCCACCGACGGAAACTGCTCATGCTGCAAGGAGTGCATGCTGTGCCTGGGCAACCTGTGGGAGGAGTGCTGCGACTGCGTGGGTGAGCAAAAAAAAAAAAAAAAAGTTAACAGGCAAAAGTTGATTGTTTTCTTGTTAATGATATAACTGTTGATAAATGCTGTAAAAATAAAATGTCATTGAAAATATGTATAATTCATTTTTATTTCTTGTATTACTCAAATTAGATATTCAAAAGTAATAAGGTAGGATGACCCATAACAAATATAACAAGACATAAAAAATATTTTATCAAAGTAAAGTTTTCAAAAAGCCCTAAAAACAAACTTTTGTACTACATCATTACTGCTGTAGAATTAAAACAAATAATTCTAGGAATTTATTTATTAATTATGATGGAGAAAAAATAATATTTGTATACATAAAATGTAACTTAAACAGTGCCACAGTATTCCAAAGTACCTGTCATAACCATGCTTGCCACAACAAAGACACATGTTTTAAAAATATACATTTGGTCATAATGAAAATGTAAATAATACGTGAATATAAAAAAGTAATTCCTTCATGTTTTAAATCTTTAAGTAAAATAAATTGGTATTGACAAGAATTCTTTTTTTAAAAAATTTTCTTTGACTAATTTTATGTTTTTCTTTTTTTTTTTTTTTTGATACTTCATTATCCTGTACGTATTGGAATCTCTTTTGTTGTCACTCCTAATTTCTCGGGTCTTCATTCAGGGATGTGCAACCCGAAGAACTACAGCGACTCTCCGGCCACATCCAAGAGCACGGTGGAGGAGCTCCACCGGCCCATCCCGTCGCTCTTCCGCGCCCTCACCGAGGGCGACGCGCCCGTCAACATGATGGTGGTCTCATTCCCCGTGGCCGAGGAGCTGTCCCACCACGAGAACCTGGTCTCCTTCCTGGAGTCCTTGGACGGACCGCACCAGAACGTGTCGGTGCCCGCCAATAGTATCCACGCCAGTTATGATGCGCAAGGTGATGATGATAAAATAGTAACGAAATAATTACAGCTCTAGAAAGAGCTTTAATATGAATTTTGACATTGTTACATGACACGAAGTGTTTTTGTCATCATTGCATCCTTTGTCCTTTGAGGAGGACAGTCATCTACAGTGAAGAAAATGGGTAACATGCTGCTAAATTGCAAGTTCTCCCCACTTAGAAATGATGGAGGGGTCTGAAATTTTCATCCGACATGCATGTCCACTCTGAGAGAGATAATCTAATAAGAAAAATCCAGAAATCACAATGTATGATTTTTTTTGTATTTTTTTTTTTACGATTTATTCGAGTGATGCAGTTGCAAATAAGTATTTGAACACCTGTCTAACAGCGAGAATTCTGACCCTCAAAGACCTGTTAGTCCACCTTTAAAAGTCCACAAACAAAGGCTACTCTTCCAAATATTAACATTGGTTTTCTCAGGTGTTCAAATACTTATTTTCAGTTATATCACACACATAAATTAAGAAAAATCATACAGTGTAATTTCTGGATTTTTCTTTTTAGATTATCTCTCTCACAGTGGACATGCACCTACGATGAAAATTTCAAACCCCTCCATGATTTCTAAGTGGGAGAACTTGCAATATAGCAGGGTGTTCAAATAAATATATTCTTCACTGTAATTGCAGACCTGGAAAGTTCTAGTCCAGGGCTTTAATCTGACGTGACTCAATGAGATTTGTTGAAAAGATAATTCAGCCGTCATCCTGCCTTCTTGTTTTCCACAGAGAGCATGTGCACCGTGGTGTACTTTGACGACTGCGTGTCCATCCGGCAGTGCAAAATGTACTGCGAGTCCATGGGAGGCTCCAAGTACCGCTGGTTCCACAACGCCTGCTGCCAGTGCATCGGGCCCGAGTGCGTCGACTACGGCAGCAAAGCTGTCAAGTGCATGAACTGTCTTTTCTGAAAAGCTCCTGGAACTGCTCCACAGGACTCCAAACCCCTTTTCATACAGACGTTTCCCCACCTTTCCATTGTCACTCTAAAATTGGATGGACAAAACCAACTCTGCAGTTTTCTTGCCCATTGGAGCCGTAACGGAGGCAGGACCTCGTGTGAGAAAATGCCACAATGCCATTCTAATACATTTGTCCCTTCTCTCGACTTGTGTTGAAAGGATTTCCCACGTCACATCAGACACTGAAAATTTTCCACATTTGCGAGGTGGCGTCCGAGGCGTAACAGAAGCCAGTTGCCGATATTCCGAAAGGGATTCCGAAACACTCCCCCAACATGTTATGTTGAAAGAAGAGCTCGCTGTCTGACAACTATTTGATGCATCTCATCCGTTTAATTATTGGAAAGCGGGATGACATAGTACATGTAAGCCCACACTGGCACTTTATCTCACATTTGCCAGGTTCTGTGTAAAAACAAAAGCGCATCATTGGGAAATTTTTTTTTTGCGGGGTTGTATATGTGGCAAAGGCAGATAAATTATTTATCTGTTCAGAGGTCTGGTGCAGGAATGATTCCTCTTTGCATTAAAGTCGAAGCTCCATAAATACCTAATCTTCTGCTACGACTGAGATGCAGCAGTTTTGCAGGATCCTGTGCAAAAGGCAAAGCCAGATGAACGCCGGATATTTTGTTACCTCTCAATGTTGGAAATGTGCAGGATCTCTGCGTAAAAGGCAAAGACACGAATGCCGGATCCACTGAAGATTTTACATGATTTTTGTGTAAAAGGGAAGAACAGCCTAACCTGCAATGTTCACGTTCTCTGTGTATAAGGCAAAGTTAGATTTCATTTTGGATATACTTTTAATTGCTCCAAATTGGGAATTTTGAAGGAAAAGGTGGATACATTGTGGGTTTTCCAATTAATCCTCCAATGCAGGACTTTTGCAGCAATCTGTGTTAAAGGCAAAGTGATGAATACTGGGTATTTTGTCACAAGTCGATGCAGGATCTTGGTGTAAAAAGCAACGGCGGACAGTGGAAATTTTTTGCGATTAGTGTGCAACAATCTCCTGCTGCTTTGCTGGATTCTACGGAGCCCCTAATGGGACATTGAAAAAAAAAACTAACTTGTTTGTCATTGTAATGAGTAAGTGTAGAGAAATGTCTACCTATGGGTCGTAGCTTATTTACCTGCTAGCTAGCGATAGCTTCCTGCTCCGTAGGTTCCTGCTTTCAGGTAGCTGTAAATGACAACTTGCTTTGTGGGTCTCAACTGAGAGAAAGACAACAGAAGAGGACTTGGTCTCTTTCCTCAAAACAAAGAATATACCTGCCAGTGTTATCGATCAACTCAAAGAAGATAAGGTGGGTATAACTGTAAACTTTTATCACACGAATATAGCAGTATATGCTTCCTTTCCGCTTGCTCGGCTAAAATTATTGACATTAAAGACTTCAAAATTATTTTTAAATGTCTCTCAGACACGACATAATGGTGACTACTCGCTAGCAAAGCAGCAATGTCTTCATAATAAAGTCCCAGATGAAACTACAAGCGAACTAACTCCTGCATTGTCATTGCTGCGTACAAATGCAAACTGAAACGAATAAGGGTCTTTTATACATGCATACATACAATGGACTAGTTACACATTACAATGAGAAACTTACTCATTACAATGAGAAACAAGTTGGGGTTTTTTTTCTCAATGTCCCTTTAGGGGCTCCCTAGTATTCTGTGTAAAAGGTGGATCCTTTTATTTTTTTGTATTAGCCCCGATGCACATTTCGTAATCCTCTTTGTAAACTTGCCCTTCATCAAAGTTTTTACTCTGCTGTTGTGCTCCACTGTATATTTTCTGATGGGTTTTCAATCGTGTTTTTTTTTTTTTTAACTCAAAGTGTACGTGATACTAGGGTTAGGGCTGATGATGTCCAATGTATGTTTTTTTTTTTGTTTGTTTTTTGTTTTTTTTTTTATACATTCACCAGTCTTCCCACTTCTCACACCGAAATAAAACCTTTTGGTGACGTGGACTACCAAAGGCCATCGCTGTTGGGGAAACTTTGCTCCTGGCCGCAGAGTGTGTATGCGTGTGTGTGCATGCGCGTTAATGTTAGGCTTGTGACAGGAAACACATCATTTCCTGCACAAACAAGGCTGTCATTATGTTATTCTGGTCCAGTTTGTGGCTCTACAGGTGTTCCACAGGCAGTGAAAAGGAGAAAGTTTCTCTGTGCCAATCGCCCCACAAACATTCTTTTGTTGTAGGCAGCAGGGCTGCTGCGTCCAGGCCAGAGGATTCCAGTTCAGGGTAGGGTGAGTCGGTTGGGGGGGGGGATACATTTAAATTCTCTATGTATATAACCGCCCGAAATAGTCTGCAATTTTTTTTTCTTTTTTTTTTTTTTTTTTTTTACACAAACCTCAAGTCCAATGACGTCAGGATGTGTTTTGTGTGAATAAAAATATAATACAATGATTTGAAAAGTCAAACGGCTGTCAAACATTCCAAACAGGTTTATTTTACATTTGTTTATTTTTGGGGTTTTATTTAGCAATTAGGTCCCAGTTTTTGGGGACTGTGTTGCAGTCATTACCTTCAAAATGAGGGAATATTTGCAACCCCCCCCCCCCAAAAAAAAAAAAACAAGGTTTATCACTTTAAATATTGAATATCTTGTCTTTGTACTGCATTGAACATATAAACAGGAATTGCAAATGTTTTTTTTTTTTTCAAATTGACATTTTACACGCTATGCCAACTTCCTGGGAATTACAGTTTTATGTTATAATTTACACCCTCATGACTTGCTATGCACGGCGGTCGTTTATTATGATGACTTAATGAGATTTACATAATCACAGTACACACTTCATTAGGTATGCAATCCATCCATTTTATATCAAACTTGTTCTCACTTTAGTGGTGAATGAGCTGCTGACTTTGGACACGAAGTGTCCATTTTGTCCTGATGACCCTCAGTTACAGGGTGTACTCTTCCTATCAATGGTACCCCCCACCCCTCACCCTGCCACACACACGCATACACAGAAATCATATATACAATCCAGGCTTGTTCAGTTTTATCCATCCATCCATTTTCTTAGCCGCTTATCCTCACAAGGGTCACGGGGAGTGCTGGAGCCTATCCCAGCTGTCATCGGGCAGGAGGTGGGGTCCACCCTGAACTGGTTCCCAGCCAATTGCAGGGCACATACGTGGAGACAAACATCCGCACTCACAATCACACCTCGGGGCAATTTATAGTGTCTAATTAATGTTGCATGTTTTGGGGATTTGGGAGGAAACCGGAGTGCCCAGAGAAAACCTACACAGACATGGGGAGAACATGCAAACTCCACATAGGCGGGTCCGGGATTGAACGCGGTACCTCAGAACTGTGGGTGACATTTCAGAAATCAATGACTAAATTGTTTGGCCAAAATAATCACGGTGTTACACATCAGATTTTGTTTATTATTGTTATTAAGCCACATTTAATAAGGTGTTAAGGTTTGGGGCGGCACAGAGGCTCTGAGGAGAGAGGGTTCAAATCCGGGCTCTCCAGTGCGGGGTTTGGATATTCTCTCCATGGCTGCGTGGGTTTTCTACGGGTACTCTGGTTTCCTCTCACATCTGAAACCACGCATGGTAGGTAATAAATGAGAAATAAGGTAAATAATGAATGTTTGTGCGACTGGTTGTTTGTCTGTGTCCAATTGTTGCAGGCATTTGTTTTATCATAGCGCGCTTTGTTTCATAATCAATTACTTTTGGACCTCAGTCCTCAAATGATTTTATTTACCACATCTCATTTTCTCAGATGTAAATCGACAAGAACATTGGCGGTGTTTTAACGTTTTAGCGCCACTTTGTGGACTGATATTACGACCGCATCCCACATCGTGCATCTCGTGAAATGAAACGCAAGACGAATATTTTAGAGTCAATTTTGCACAAAAAAAAACAAAACAAAAAACGGGTGTTAACTTTCATCTAAAATATTTAAGACCCCCCCCCCCCAAAAAAAAAAACAAATGTGCAACTTTTGTTCTCTTCCTCATATGAGTTTTTCGCGAATAGGCTCTTTTTTGTATAATCATGGCTTTTTTGTATATAAAAATAAAATATTTGTGAAACGTAAGAGTTTTTTTCTTAAATATTTGACGTAATAAAAAATAAAAATTCCCTCAAAAAATATTATTTTTTTCCCTCAAATATTTGATGTTAAAATCTATACAACTTTTTTTCCTGGAAAATGAGAATTTTTCTTTATGTATTTTTCTTGCACTTTTCAGTGTGACATAAATCCTCCAGCACTTGTAATATCATGCCTTTTTTCCTAGGACATTACATTGCAGTACAGTGTGTGACTTTTGGGGAGGAAAAACTCTTTTGTGTAACTTTTTTCTACCAATAAATCTCTTTTCCTAAAAAAAATATTCACCCTTTTCTTAGATTTTACTTTCTAAAAAAATACTGTAATATCCTTATTTTTCTCAACTTTTCTTCTCGAACATAAGCAACTTTTTTTCTCAAATATATGATCTTGTTCTCAAAAATTATTCCTTTTAGAAATATGACCTTTTTAGTTGTACAATATTCTCCTAAGGGTGGCCCTAATCCTTCAACGCCAGTAATAGTCATTCACGCATTTTTCCTAGAAATACAATACTTTACTCAAATATGACGTGAAGAGAACTCTGGAAAATATTTCAAATTTCTTTCAAAAATACGACTTTATTTTCTTGAAAGGAAACGTTTTTCTTTCCATTGTGGCCTGAATACTTCAATCGTCATATCACCCCATCTTTCCAAGAAAAAGTAAGACAAATCATACAGCACAGTTCTGGAGGTGGTGCGCATGCGCACGCGTCGTAACCGCAGCAGCAGCAGCTCCGGCAACGTGGTCATGTGACGCTCGCATTTCCGACACAACAATACAACACAAATACTCGTCTGAAGCAAGCGCTCCTCTCGCTCTCTCCCCTCCCTCCGTGCCTGGCTCTCGCTCTCTTTTTCGCTCTCTCTCGGCATGGCGGACGGCGAGAGGTCCCCGCTCCTGTCGGATCTGGGTGACGGCGCTCTCGGCAGCGGCAACGGTGGCCTGTCGCCCGGCGCAGCGCCCTACGGTGTGGCCGGCAAGCCGCAGAGTGAGTGTACGCCTCTCCGCCGCGCTCGCGCTCACCATCCTCCGCCCCGACTCGCCGGATGCTAAACGGCTAACGCGACGCTGTGACAGTGACGGAGAACCGTCTGGTCGTGCTTATTGTTAACCGGGGGGAGGCCTTTGGTTGCGGGCTGTCTCTTGACTTTGCCCCGGAGAAGCCCGAAGGTGCTGTTTTGTCTATGTGTTCGCTAAGGACCTGAACGCATCACCACGGCTAACCAGCTAACCACTCAGTTGTAATTGGAGCTAGCGCTTGTTTATCAGGCCCAAATGCTCGATAAGCTTCTAATTGATGACTTACTAGCACGAATGTGAAGTTGACATTAATGTTAAATATGCTAGCTGTATTAAAAATCCTCATTTTTATTTCAATCGAACATAATTGAGGTAATTGTGCTGGTTCATTGGTTAGCAAAAGCCAGAAACACCTGTTTTGATTGACACGTCGCGCGGCCAATCGGAAGACTTCTGGAAGGTGTGTCCAAGCAGGGCTTTTGCCAATAAGAGGCTGACGAGGGAGGGCTTGCCTCTAAATGTCAGAAAGTGTCGTCACAGATAGTTGAACATACGCCTTGTCATCAATTTCTATCGATTATTCACACATTTTCAGTCAAATCTGTCACGTAAAGCAGGAATATGTAGTCAGCCATACGTAGAGTCTGATTGGACGGATTCTCCGTTTAGCATTCCTAGAGTCTTTTCCGGCCTAAAGCTGCCTTAAAAGACTCTCTAAACGTCAACCTCGCAGCTTAGAATCACCGTGATTTAGCTAAGATTTAATTACAACGCGGTAGTCGTATTTTAAGAGCTTAACGTATCTCAATTCGACCATAATTAGGCTAAACGTGCTTTTCAATGGCAAGCATAGAAAGGAACGCAGTTTTGATTGATTCTTCGTACAGCCAATTGGAGGACCGTGGGGGGCGGGTCCAAGCAGAAGTCTGGCCATCGAAAGGTTGATTACCAAAGGGTTGCGTTCAGAAGTCATGTCACATCCATGTAATTTTTATCATTTTTAAAACCTCGTTTGATTTTCTTGTAATGTAAATATTCGTTTTTTTTGTGGTAATGAAATTAAAGCAAATCATTACATATACATTTAAGTCATTTTAAACGTGTACAGCCTGACTGGTTGGATTCCCTCTCTCAACATTCCTGGAGTGTTTTCCTCGCAAAAGCTGCTTTCAGAAAGTAGAACTCCAGACTAAATCTTATTAGCCTGTTAATCATGAAGCGGTCACTTGTCATGGGAACTGAGACTTTTTTTTTTTTTTTTTTTTGCAGTCCATTTGTACAAAACAATTTTTTTCACTGATGTTTACTTCTGCTTGAGGCCGAATTTTCGAGAAGGAAGTTGTGGTCTTAAGGGGGAAAAAAGTGATAGTATTATGAGAGGAAATGAGACTTTACAAAAAGAAAAATCTCATTTTAGAATTGTCAAAATTTCACCAACACCAAGTTGTCTTAATGTGAGTGAGATGAATCTAATTTCACAAGAGCATATTCGAAATGTTATGAGATGTTTCTTTACAATAATTAAGTTGGAGAAATACAAGAATGATTTGTACTGTGCTGAAAAAAAATAACTGAAGAGGAAGGTGAGAATGTATATTTAATGAGAACAAAACAATTGTATAAAAAAAGTGGAAAGTTAACAAGAATGCATTTGTAATTTTTACGAGAAAGTTGTCATTAGAAGAAAATATTATCAGGTAACTGATGAGAGAAAAATGTAATTATACAGAAAGAAAAATCTGATTTTACAAGCACAGTCAATTTTTTATGAGAACCTTTTTTAATTGTAAAAGAATAAGATCAAACTTTTCTCAGAATGTATTTGTAATTTTACAGCAAACAATTTGTGGTATTTCAGGAAGTTTTTTTTGTAATATTATGAAAGGAAAATAATTTTGTAAAAAGAAAAATCATGGAAATTGTTTTCTAAACGTCATCCAGCGCTTCTTCCTCTTTGTCCGTCTCCATCTTGCTTTTCGTGTCAAGTCTCCAGATTTCTGCTGTATGTCACCAGCGATTGATGTCTTTTGGGAGGTTAAGAAAGTCGTGGAAACTGCTTCATGTCATGACAGTTGGCGAAGCGGCAGCAACATCACAATTAATAGTGGACAAAATTCTCGCAAACTACATCGCTGGCTCACTGGCAGGCTAACTTCCACATTTTAAAAGGAATGAGAGCAACAAAAGCAATAAAAACAGATCGGCAAGGACCAGAGTAGTGGTGGGTCGTGACCGCCCACACCAGTGCTGGCAGCCAACTGGTCCTAGATAAGAGGTAGATGTGTTTTGTTTTGAGCCAATTTTGATAATTGTTTTCATCCATCCATACATCCATCCATTTTCTTTGCTCATGTGGGTCGTGGGGGTGCTGGAGCCTATCCCAGTTGTCAACGGGCAGGAGGCAGGGTACACCAGCCAATTTCAGGGCACATAAAGAGAAAGAGCCGCACTCACAATCACACCTAGGTGAAATTTAGTGTCCAATTAATGTTGCATGTTTTAGGAATGTGGGAGGAAACTGGAGTGCCCGGAGAAAACCCACACAGGCACGGGAAAAAGATGCAAATTTCACGCAGGGGTCCGGGATTAAACGCGGGACCTCAGAACTGTGAGGCCAATGGTTTCCAGCTGAACAACCATGCCACCTCAATAATGCATAGACATTTTTAAATCCATATTTGGCATGATTATCACTTTTTTTTTATCCCCAATTCTAGGCTTCCCACCATTCCCTAGCCCCACGCAGCCGTCGGTACTTCTGGGCGAGGACCCGCCTCCGTACTCGCCCCTCACCTCACCCGAGAGCGGCAGCGCACCAGTCATCAGCTGCCGCGTGTGCCAGAGTCTCATCTCAGTGGAGGGAAAAATCCACCAGCACGTGGTCAAGTGCGGTGTGTGTAACGAGGCCACAGTAAGTCCTAAACTCTCCCAAGAAACTCTCATCTGGTTAACACCACTGATTTGTCCTTTAGGGAATAATGTGAAGTTACTCACTCCATTCCAAGTTCGCATGGTCGTGTCGCCATCATAAAACCTGAAGTCAACATGTTTCATTTCAACATTCTTAAGTCATTCACTGCAAGCTGTTTTTAAAGCAGAGTTGGCTCTTGAGAACAAAGGTTTTCACCCCTCCTACTTTAGATGATTATTGACCTTAAGTCTTGTTAAATCACAAACAATGATGGTTTGAACTCCAAGTTTAGTTTGATATTGGACGCCAAAATGACACGCCAAAATGACACTTAAATCAATTGGATCATTTTTGAAGGGATTCCACTGTACAGCTTGGCCTATAAAAAGTCTCAGCAGTTACATTAAAAAAAAATATAAAAATAAAATAAAATAAAAAAAAATATATATATATATATATATATGTCTTCACAGCCAGCTCTCACTCTTTGAGAAATATGGTAGCATTGTTTGCCTCTTTGGACGTCTGTTACTGGAAAAGGAAAGTAAATTGCTTGTGGGTGATGATTGGCTTTCACTTCAACAATTCCAGCAGCATTGGTGCGCTGTTGAAACTTTGAAGCTGAAGTTTGTCACATGATGCCATTGTTGAATTTTTTTTTTTTTTAACCCTGCGGTAACAAAAAGAGCTCATTTCCTATATGTAGGCACTAGAGAGTTGTAGTCCAGTTTTCTTCCAACAGAAATGCATCCCACAAAACATCTTTACAGCTCTTATGAAAATAACATTCAACAATTAAAGATAAAATGTGCTATCAGAACGTCATGGCTTCCCCCACCACTGTCACGCACTTTTATACTGTAGTGGTGATTGCCATGTTCGCGTTAAGTGAGGAGTCCCTTTCTGTGCGCAGCCCATCAAGAATGCTCCAGCCGGAAAGAAGTACGTACGCTGTCCCTGTAACTGTCTGCTCATCTGCAAGGTCACCTCCCAGCGAATCGCGTGCCCCAGGCCCTACTGGTACTCGCACCGTCCGTTTGTGCACGCTTGCATCTCTATAAGAGCAAATGTGCACATTAAAGCAGCTATGTTGTGACAAAAAGAATACTTTTTTTTTTGGCGTCGTAGGGGATATCTTGTTCTGCATCTTAGGCTCATTTTTTTGTGTGCATGTGTGCAGTAAGCGAATAATCAACCTGGGTCCGGTTCATCCTGGTCCGGCCAGTCCTGACCCCCAGCCCGCCGGGGCCCGCGTCTCCTGCGGACATTGCAGCAACACCTTCCTGGTACGTTTTCTGTTCTCTTTTTTTTTTTTTTTTCCAAACACTTTCATTCGGACTTGTTTACACCTTGCTATATTGCAAGTTCTCTCACTTAGAAATCATGGGGGGGATCTGAAATTTTCATCGTAAGTACATGTCCACTGTGAGAGAGATAATATAAACAGAAAAATCCAGAAATCACAGTGTATGATTTTTATTTTTTTTTTTTAACGATTTATTCATGTGATACAGCTGCAAATAAGTATTTGAACACCTGTCTATCAGCTAGAATTCTGACCCTCAAAGACCTGTTAGTCTGCCTTTAAAAGTCCACCTCCTCTCCATGTATTATCCTAAATTAGATGCACCTGTGCTGCATAAAGACACCTGTCCAATCCATAAAATTAGTAATACTCAAACTTGTAGCATGGCCAAGACCAAAGAGACAAAATTGTACAACTCCACACGGCTGGAAAGGGCTACTGAGAAATTGCCAAGCAGCTTGATGAAGAAAGTTCCACTGTTGGAGGAATCATTAGAAAATGGAAGAAGCTAAACATGACGGTCCCATGCACGATATCACCTCGTGGGGTCTCAATGATCCTTAGAAAGGTGAGGAATCAGCCCAGGACTACACGACAGGACTTGGTCAATGACCTGAAAAGAGCTGGGACCTCCGTTTCCAAGTAGACTGTCGGTAATACACTAAGACGTCATGGTTTGAACTCATGCATGGCACGGAAGCTTTCCCCTGGTTCTCCAAGGTTCTGGCATGGCCTAGCTAGTCTCCAGACCTAAACCAAATACAAAATCTTTGGAAAATAAAATAATTCCAATAAAAAAATTGAATATTTCAACCAAATACGCATTGCCATAATTTGAAAAACATTTTCAATGAATAATTCTTTGTTTTTTTTTTTTTAAACTTAAAACTCCAGATTACATGAACAATTTTATATAAATTTAAAGATATTTGAAATACCTGCACATTGCCAAAAAGCAATTTAAAAACCTGATCATAAATTATGATGATCATTAATTAAATGAACACGTATAATTTACACCAAAATGTAAATACATCACAAAGACCCCCCCCCCCTTAATCTTGCTAATTAAAAAAAAATGACTACAGAAACAGACGTCCTCTCAAGTGGTAAAAACAATGGCTGTGGGACTTGTTTAACATTCAGCGCGCCTCCGTCTGTCTTGGTGGGGAACAGGAGTTCTAATCTGTGTCCCGGGTGTTGTTGGGCTGATCTTCTTGTCACCGATGGCCCGATAAGGTTGTCTGCGCTGCACATACAAATGAAGAAGATCAAGAGGAATGCCCATGTATACCTTTTTCTACCGTTTACAAGTGTACCTCCTCCAGCACTCTTTTTTTTTTTATTGGTCATTTTTTTCCTATTCACACAAAGTCGGCTCAACACGTTGGCCCTTCTCATTTACACAGTAATTTATCGTCCACTCGTCCCTGTGGCTGCTCGGGTCGTTAATTTAACGACTGTCACGCTGCTCTACGAAGCGCTCATTTTTTTCCCTCTGCATAATTAGTGATCGGACACTTGCTACCATTTCCATAAACTGAAGCACTGCTTGGTATACAGTTCCATACCCAAGTTAACTATAGGTTTACTCGCATCAGGTTAGGTTAGGGTTAGGTTAACCCTAGGTTAAAAGACACTTTTATTATACAGTGCTAAAGCTCAACTTCCTAAATTTATTTGGCTTTCATGAGTGCACACTAACCCAACAAAGCGGGATGTTCCATGCTATTGCACACAATTCAATCTTGCCCGTATTTGGACGTGATGAACGAGCGCAGATGCTTTTTCCACTGGTTGTTCTATTGCTGTTGTCGATATGAACAGCAGGTAGATAAAACGCCACACACCCCCACCTCCCTCCTTTAACTGCTCAGTGCATTCCAACTTTGTGGACCCCACGAGAACCAAAATAACAAGGATGCCCCCACATTGTGCTACATACTGTTGCTTACAATGCCGCACAACCACAAGGGAACTGGGAATAATCTTTCATCGGTAAGAATATTTTTGCTACTGTTTTTTCATGTTGACAAACAACAACCCCATAAATATGGGTTGATATAAATGGCTCATATTTATTTCCAAGGTTCATGCATTGCAGCTGTTGGGAACAGAAGCAAATAGCTTAGCCGGGCTCCTCCCGTGCGCTGGCGTAGTCTTCTATTCATGTCAGTGTATTGCTGTTGCCATTCTGAAATCACTTCGCCAACCATCTCCAGATGTCGTCTGATGCCACGGCGACATGGCTCATCAGGCATTGCTATCACACACCCTTCCAGGACATACTCAATAAGTTTGTCAACTGCATCCTGGGTCCTACTAAGTGTGTCGTGAAAAGCATTTTAACAGGCAGACTTGTGCATACACTATCTCTTGTCCTCCACCGAACCCCTGAGGTTCACCTCACCCCAAGTGAAGAACCATCAATTTTTAGGTCAAGCATGGTACACTTACTGTATTTGCTTCTTTTCACTTATGGCAAACTTCCATGGAAGAAGCTGTACCATGTACCAAGCATCATTGTCACCAAAAGTTGGATTGTTTTGTTCATCAAACCAATCTGACTCCTATAGCAACAGTAGTAGGAGTGAGTACTTCATGCCATGCTCAAGCGCGGAGGGCAGCATGCTCACAACACGAATCTGACATATCGTCCTTAAGCACACGTGACGGGGACACAAACACTTTGAAAGACTTTTTCTTTGCGCTCTATTCCATGCTCAAGCATGGTCCACTTGATTATTAACCAAGTTTAATGTTGTCTGGTGTCTGTTTATCTTAATTGTTGGAATGTTTTGTGCTTGCAGTGGACAGAGTTCACGGACCGCACGCTTGCCAGGTGTCCACACTGCAGGAAAGTGTGAGTTGTCATTTCTCTTTTTTTAGATTGTGTTTTATTCTTTCCAACTTTTTTCATGATTTGTTTTTTTGTCAGGTTTTCATTCCTTTTTTAATTTTTTTCTTTTCTTTCTATCAATCTAACTTTTTATGAATTTATTGTTCAAGTTTTTATTTTCCTATTTGTATTTTGTTCATAATAGATTTTGTCTTTTTGTGTATATTTTAATTTTTCAGTACTTCTTGTCCAATATTTTTAAAAAATGTTTTTGTACTTTTCGAAATTCAATATTTCTTACATGTTGAGCAATTTTCCAACTCTATATTTTGATATATATTTTTTTTCTAATACTTGGGGATATTACTGTTTTAAATCCTTTTGAATTTTCTAAATATTTTTGGGGTGGAATTTTTAGTATTGTTGTTTTGTTTTTTCAAATATTTGTCTATTTTCATGTAGTACTTCTTTTACTATAATGCGTCAATGTGTGTTGTCCGTCACAGTCTTACATTTCAGTAGAGTCAAACTCTGTAGCACCAACATTAAGTTACATTTTACTGCACTTTTCCTGGTGAGAGGTCTGAAATTTACCAGTTAACTTGAATGGAGCATTTCAGACACTCATGGAAAATCTTGTTAATATTGCTTTTTGCGTACTGTCCAAACGGATGTTTTGGCGTGACAAAATCCTTATCTTGTCATCATACCCTCACAACAACATTATTTTTTAAATAATTAGATTATAATATTTTTTTCCAAACATCCTCAACTTTTTTTTGTCTTATTTGAAGGTCCTCCATTGGTCAGCGGTATCCCAGGAGGCGGAGCATGTGGTGTTTTCTGCTCTGCTTGCTGTTCTGCATCTCCACTGCTGGCCTGATTGTAAGTTTTTTTTTTTTTTTTATGTTTGTAACCTTTACGGTTAAAATTGTGACTGTAGATTATTCCACTTAAAAATCGTGTCAAATCTCATCAGATTTTGAGAAGATGTGCCTGAAAAGGTTTTTCTACCCTTTTTTACCACAGATGTGAATGTCTAAAAATTACTACTTTTGCAGACAGTGTATAAATAAACACACTGATGGATAACAAATATGGGATTTTACGTTACATTTGGTTTGCGACTAAATGTGGCACCGGGATTCAACATGCGAAGAGCATTGTCTAGACATGATGAAATTTGACTGCAGCAAAACCGAAGCCCAGCCAATGGAAAAGAATTCAATGGATTTTTCTCGACGGCCATCTGAGGGCGCTACAGGAGCACAAAACTGTGGTACATAGTTGTTAGCATTCTCCCCGTGCTGCTGTCGTCACTTTGCTTTCATCAAGTGGAACTGGAGTGGTGGTCTGATTTGTCAAAATCAGACGAAGGGCTTCCTTGACTACTCAAAACGCATATGGAACGAAATATGCAGCACAATTTTGAAAATCTTCCCGTGTCTTTTCTGGCATGGCTTCTTTCTACTTTTTTTTTGACTCATGACAGCCATTGTGTGGTTATAGATGTCTCTGCACTACGGGGAACACTCTAACACGCCACCCTTGTCTCTTTAGGCTGGCACGTGGCTGAAGGCCGAGACCTACCCTGGTATTTATGCCTCGTGGGCCGTTCTTCTGCTCCTGGTGTTGGTGACCCTGGTGCGGGCCTTCTACTGGGTCTGCATGCGTGTCAGCCAGCCTCTCCAGAGTTTCACATAAAGCCCCTGCCCTCAAGTCCCCCCTCCCCTACCTACTTTCCTCCAAACAGTTCTCTGAGTGGCCAGGCCGGAGGATGAATTGCTTTAAAAACAAGATAAGAAATATTTATTTCACTATTCTGGTGGTGTGGCTACTTCTGTATTCATTTTTATTCCATCTACCCGCCCTCTGTCACCTTTGTTGTTTCCGCACCTCGAATGAAGCATTTAACATGTTTTTAAACCGGCGACATTCCCACTGCCGCTGTCTTTGTGAAGTAAAAGGATGAAGGAAGCAATTGAAATGTTTCGACGCGTGTGAAGGTACACCGCCGCCTGCGAATATTCCCCATCCCCCTGGGGAGCGACTTTGATCCTGAAAAATCAACGCTAATGGAAGGAATTTTGAGCATACACAAAACATTTTGAATGGCGACGGCCAAATGGTCTTTGAAGCTAGCTAACGCTTTTCAAAGGAAAAAGTACTTCTGGAACCGCTGTTCTCGACAGCTTTGTTTACCATTACTAGCATAAGTGCTACGCATATACAAGCAAAATATTTTGTATAATTTACTGGAGTTAATGCATTGCTTTCTGAAGCCGAGAACAAAACGTTAAAATCCCTGCTTTCTGTGAATGCACTACCAGGGGGACGTTACTTTTTATTTTTTTAATTGCTGTAAGTGACAGGCTTCCTGATTGGTCACTGATGGAGGTTGGGAGGAGCTTTGTTGAAAAGGACAAAAAAAAAATACACTGCGCTTTACGGGAGAGAATTCTAAAAGACTTCACCATAATTGCAATGTCTTAATTGTTTTCCAAAAAGTACCTGAAATTAGTTTAGTTTCTGCCCTGATTTGAATTATTTCATGAAATCGTGAAGGAGGCATTGCCATAATAACCACGATCCAACCATGTCACGCCAAGTCCAAAACTTTTACGGAAGACTCCTTGTTAACTTATAAAAACCTCACAATAATCACCGTTTTACATTCCGTGAGGTTAGCTTCTTTTTTTTTTTTTTCTTCAAGAAATAGTGGTGACTGTATCGCCATGGGAACAATGATCAAAACCGCTCCTTTACTTTTTTTTTTTTTTTTTAATACAAACAACCCTCTGACCTTTGTGTCAAATTCAGTCAGAATGTTTCTCAGTTCACCAATGCCAGTTTTCTCATAGACCACTTAAACCAAAACCAAAACTCAAGACGAGTTGGTTCCGTTTTGTTTATGAATACTCTTTGGATGTTTAAAAAAAAAAAATGATACTTCACCATATTCCCAATGTCTGTTTGATTTAATCCGGGTTTTTTTCATAAAACAATGTAATGGAAGCTGCATTCTGCTTTAATGCGACTTATTCCATGTGGAGAAGACTGCATCGCCATGGTAACCACGATCAAAACAGAAGATGCATTAATTAGTTCCATTGCTGTCACAATGGTGCTTGATGCTTAGTGAGGCTAGTTTCCTTTTTGACCAGTTATTTTGTGAAATTGTTAAGGCCAGGTCCATTCCGTTGCGAACGCTTATGAAAAATGTCTGAGAGGTTAAATCGTAATAACATAATCACAAATGTCGTTTTTAATCAAGGTTCCCTGAAGCTTTTTTTTTTTTTTTAAATGAGGTAAAGGAAACCAGTTAGCAACGATAGCTCCCGTTTCAATGCAACTTTTTTTTTTTTTTTGTGTCAACCAGGATGTTTGGCCACTTGTAACGGTCATAAAAATTTTAGAAAGGTCAGATTTCCTGGCAACTCCTATGAAAAGACTCGCGGGAAATGAAATCATAAAACTGGACTGGAATTATTATTGCTATGTTTAACGCCTCTTAAGTTGACAACATTGAGCTAGTTTCTGACTTGATTTCACTTTTTTTTTTGTTAAAGTTGTAAAGCGTGTATCCTTATTGTAACTGCAATCAAAACGAGACAAGCCTCTCAGATATTGTAAACGTTTCATCAGAATCGCAATGTTGCTGTACACATTTAGGTCTGATCCTTTCAATCTGGCGATGCTAACCTCCTTTGTCGCAATTTTTTTTCTTCCGTTTTGTAAATAATCTTTGCTTTTCCCAGTGACAAGAGGTGAATCAGCCAATTGCTCAGAACGGAGGGGTATGGGGGAAACAAAAACACTAAAATTGTGATCCTTTTTAGTTCTACTTCTGTTACGTATTTATTTCTTTTTTTGATGAGCCACTAACCTGATGAGCCTGAAACACACACAAAGACACACACCTATTCACATGCCATATGCACACACACACACACACACACCCTGCACCTTACACAGCAACAGTTTTTTGTCAAATTTTGTGCTAAATTCTCAATGATCTTGGTAGAGAGAAAAAGCCTTAATGTTTTATTGTTTTTTTTCAATCATGTTTTTTTTTCTTTTTAAATCTGTTCTCAAATCAGTGCAGTAATTTGGATGGTGTTTTAATAAACCAGTCAATTGTGTGCGGCCTGTCTGGGGACCAGTTTGTGATCTACAGACCGCGTGAACCGAGAGGCTGCCAAATAAAAGAGGTGTCAAATGCGAGTGTGGTGTCATTTTGTTTTTATATATAATACACACGTACACGTGACTGATGTGTGAGCATTTTTCTGTTCTGATTCTATGACATTGATAGCCTGATAGTTAAAAATGCTAACATTATGCAGTCTGCATATGAAAACAGATTTTAAAACAATCAACACCTTTGTCTTTTTCCAGGTTAGCAAAATGCTTTTCTGAAAAAATAATGCTACGGTGGTGTTGGATTAACATGCAAAAGTTTTGCTACGCAGCACTAGTCTGCATAATAGTTCGATACATTCAAATAATTAACACCCTTGTCAGCACAAAGGTAAATATTGTCTGTGTGTAAACTAAATGGGATGGTGTTGTTAGTACAAAATGCCAATGTTATACAATGCCACGTTTTAATCCCTTGGTGTGTTGGGAATATTTATTACTGTACATATAAACTCATGGTGTAGTGGTTCACATGCCTGACTTGGCCCTGAATGGTGTGGGCAGTATGGGTTCAATTTAGCAAAGGCCCACCAAAACTGTTTTCTCAGTCTCCTGCAAGCTTTTTTACCACTTTTTTTTTTTTTAATTCAAATGACATTTTCTGTGGTTGTGAAAATTATGAAATTGTTTCTGGGTTTATGACGTAAAAGTGCTTTTATTATTTTTTTTTTTATCAATTTCTTACAAACTCGGGCTAATTTTATTTATTCCTCCATCTAATAATATATATATATATAGAGAGAGAGAGAGAGAGAGAGAGAGAGAGAGAGAGAGAGAGAGAGAGAGAGAGAGAGAGAGAGATAGATTGGAAAAGAAGTGTTTTGAACATTTTTGTAACATTCTCCACAGTAATACTTTTCTATCTCTTGGCTGTACTATAATATGCTATATTTATGTTAACGCAAAATGCTAACAAACTGTATGAACGCACACGTTTCCATCCATTTTCCATGCTGCTTGTTCTCACTAGGGATGCGGACATGCTGCATCCTATCCCAGCTAACTTTGGGTGAGAGACTTTCCAATCACAGAGTAAAATTTTAAAAATGTGCTCTAACGTAAGCATTAGCTGCATGTTTTTGTGCTAGTTTGACCGAGAAATTGACTCATTATCTTTCCATTAATTCTTTTGGCAAAACATGTAGTCCTGACTTCAGACTTTTCCTCCCAAAGCGAAAGATTTCTATAAAGGAAGGTCCTCTTTGTCCTGGCACCTTAAGGAGCTCTCTGGTTCTGTGAGGATGCCAGAACCCCCACCCCTCCTTTTTTTCTGCCTGGACAGAACAGAGATGAAGGGTTTGCTAGGAGAAAAAGCTTTAAGAGCCCACATAAGTCCCCCGAGAGACACCTGAACCACCAGCGAACCTTAATAACCTTCTGAGGACGTTGTGAAGTGTCTTTATTGTGCGCACACACACACACTTTCACTTCATTGTGACTTGCTGCAGGTCTTTTTCTTTATTCTCCTTTTTATTGACTTAATTCTTCATTAGTTACTTTACGTTGCCCGTAGGCGCCAAAGCTCCGTCTTCGTTGTTTGTCTTCATAATGGAGATCGATGACTGTGCCACACCAACATGAATGTGCTGTATATCATAATCGATACAGCCCCTATATACAGTGGTACTTTGATTTAGGGGTTTAATTCATTCGGCAACCAAGCTCGTAACTCGGTTTATTCATATCAAATGCATTTTCCCCAGAACTGATAGAAATTACATTCAGCACGCTGTCACAAGACTACATAGACTGAATTTCGGAACAGAACTCAAACAGGCGAAGCTCGGAAAGAAATATGTGACCAAATCACATCCTGGTAAAAGCAAGAAAAAAACTTGGTCGCATCGATGCTATTAGTGCAAAAAGTTAGCGTCCCCTCCTGCTGTGTATTTCATGTTTCACTTTAACAAAGCAAAGCAAATTTATTTGTGTAGCGCATTTCATACACAAGGTAACTCAATGTGCTTTACATGATTAAAGGCATTTGAAAACAAAGCGATAAAACATTTAAAATGGGATAAAAACAAAATATTTTAAAAAAGACAATCAAAACCGCATACAGTGCAAGTGATATGATCAAAAAGTGGATATTTTCTAAAAAAGCATGAGAAAAAAGAAGAGTTTTCAACCTGGGTTTAAAACCATTCACACTTGGGGCTGACCTCACCTTTGTTGGCAACTTATTCCATTTGTGTGCAGCATAATAGCGAAATGCTGCTTCATCATGTTTGCTTTGGACTCTTCGCTCCACTATTTGACCTGAGTCAGTCGATCTCAGAGCTCTACTGGGTTTGTATTCCGTAAGCATTTCTTTCATGTATTCAGGACCTAAATCATTTTGTGATTTATAGACCAGTAGCAGAACTTTAAAATTTATTCTAAAGCTGACTGGAAGCCAGTCCAAGGACTTTAGGATTGGGGCTATAGGCTCTGACCGCTTTGTTTTTGTCAGAAAACGAGCTGCAGCATTCTGAATGAGCTGCAGCTGTTTAACACTCTTTTTTTTTTTTTTTTTTGGGGGGGGGGTCCAGTCAGAAGACCATTACAGTAGTCAAGTCTACTTGAGATAAAAGCATGGATGAGCTTTTCCTGGTCTGCTTGACACATACAAGACTTGATTCTTGATATGTTTTTCAGATGGTTGAAGGCAGTTTTTGTGATTGATTTGATATGATTGTTGAAAGTCAGGTCGGAATCAATGAGAACACCAATGTTTCGGACTTGGTCTTTGTTTTTTTTTTTTTTAAGACAAGAGAGTCCAGGTGTTTACTAACAGCATTGCTCTTTTCTTTATTGCTAAAATCAATTGTCTCAGTTTTCTTGTGATTTAATTGAAGAAAATTTTGGCTTATCCAGTTATCTGATTTAGACAGTGGGACAATACCTTAATTGAACTGTAGTCATCTGGAGGCACTGCTAAATATAACTTTGTGTCATCTGCATAGCTATGGTAGTCAAAATTAAAGTTTTGAAGAATTTGAGACAAGGGTAGCATATACAGGCTGAACAGGAGAGGTCCAAGAACTGACTCATGAGGGACCCGATAGGTCATTGCAATTTGCTAAGACCGAGCACCTCCAATGGTCACAAAGTACCTCCTTTCCTCCAGGTAGGACTTAAACCATTTAAGGACCATTCCATTTTGTCCTACCCACATTTTCCAACCTGTTTAGCAGTATATTGTGAGCTACTTTACAGTAAACCTCATCAGCGAGTCAGAAACTTTGAACAAAAATGGTGTTCCCAGGCTCTCTAATGGAGGATTTCTGCATTTAAGCTAAGATTCTAGCTGTATAGTGCTCGTGTAACTTTTTCACACACATATATACACACACACACAGTAAAGCCTCCATCCCGCTTAGACGGCTAACTCGATGTGACCCTTAAGACCTGCCACAGCGTGACCTTCATCTGCTGCAACACACGCGCGCACACACACGCATGTACGTAGACACACATGGCACATTGCGGCGTGTGCAAATGTAGAGGAAATGACAGACAATAAGGATGGACGCTGGACTAGAGGCAAAGCCCATGCGTACGTGTCTTAGTCGGTATATGTGTGTACATGATAGGATTGAGATGAAGGGCAGGATGAGGATAAAGAGCGTGAGGCTAAGCGCCAGATTAAACCGAGCGCTCGTCAGCCGTAAAACAAACAGTCCTTTCAACGCATGATCAAATCCAGACTTAACCCCCACAAGACAAGGCTTTTTGCAGGGTGTCGCCCCAGACATTAATGCTGCTTTTCCTGTGTGGTGGCCATGTTGGTGAAAATATCAAAAATGGTCTGTCAAAATATGCATTATAAGTGCAGAAAAGTGATGAAGAAAAACGACATTTTGTGGCTCCCGGTGTTTCGTGTGGGTGACGGCTTTCAAAATGGTTCTTTGAATAGTTAAGGTTGTCAAAACCTGACTGCTGACGACAATGGGTTGTTGTCACGTGATGTCACCCGTTGGGCTGCCTCGAACGGCGGCCATTTTCGATCCCTGAGCTCCCGCTACTCATACATCGGCAAGGTGGACGACATTATGTTTCTAACCGCATTTATTGAAGAGGCCACCGACAGCACATCAAGCCAAGACTGACTATTAGGCTACTTGGCACACACACATCATGGGACTCAGGACTGCGTGACAAAGGCGCGTTATTGAGCCCTTGATCTTTTACGCTACTTGAGAAAAATCACGAAGGAGGAGCACTTCCCTGTATGCTAACACGGAAAACAAAAGGTGGTGAAATATTATTTTTTTTAATATCGAGGCAAATTCCATTTATTCAATTGTTTTCAAAAAGTAAAGCCTGTATATTAGTTCACCACAAGCAAAGCAAAATATTTATTATTTGTTTAAAATTTGATGACAATGGCAGAAAGACAAAAGAATAAACAAATCCAGTATTTCACAAAAGTCTCGAATCCTTCCAGTGACTAACAAAAAACGATCTTAACTGTCATGTTGGCCTTCTGAAAAGAGTATCGATTAAGCTTGTTAGCTTAGCTCGGCAACACATCAGCATGATGGAGGTTGAGACCGAGCAGCGGGATAGAAGCGTCGGGCAATCGTCCACAAAGCCGAGTCTCCGTGAAGCACAGAGCCGCAGAACGTCCAAAGCCTTTCCTCGGAAGCATTTAGACGATGTACCCGCTTACGCAGCCGGACTTGTGTACCGGATCACGAGGCTTCGAAGAGCGTGCCGACTTGTGACTCTGGAAAAAACTTCAGCGAATTGCAGAGAGTTGTTGAAAAAAAGCCAGAAGAAGGCTCTCTGATGGTTAGCAAAGGACTTGCTCTTGTGTACTTGAGTCCTGAGACTCTCGTGAAACACAAAAACACAAACAGTAACTGAGAGCATTCTGTGGACTTCCATACTTGGTACGCATTAGGTAGAGAGGTTAAATGGCGGCGCGCAGTGGTTTATGGGTAATTCTGCAAAAAATGTGAGGTCAATGAAAACAACCCATATGAAATTGTTGCAGTTGTGAGAGTGTTCACAGCGTCCTCAAGTCTTAGAGTTGAATTTAAAGAAAAATAAAAGCCATGGTGATGCTGTCATGTCTGTGTGTGAAAGTGAAGATGTGTTTGGTTTCAGGCTTTTCTAAATTTTTTTTTATTTTTTTTTTATGGATGACCCCTGAGCTGCGAAAAGTCAATTAGCCGCATCCATAATTGATGTGCATCTGGCAGACTATTTGTGTTTACTCTGGAATTAAAAGCCACCGGTGTCAGCTATCCAATCTCCAAGACGCAAAGAGCATGTGTGAGTGCATGTTCGTGTGTGTGTGTGTGTGTGCGCGCTAATCTTTGGGATTTTGTGTATTGCCAAAGGCAGTTTCTGTTTTGAATTTCCATTTGGCGTTTGATCTCATCATTTGTTGCACATTACTAAAACACCACTTGTATAACCCAATTTGTTCATTTCCCACATCCGAGTCAGATGTCACCTGCAGTAATAGTCTGAAATCACAACTGTCAAGAGAGTTATCAGATTATTCCACGTTTGACAAGTGTGAAAAGTAAATTTATTTAAAAACACATTTCTATATTGACATTCGTGATATACTTCATAGTCTTTTAAAATAAATAAAGGGAATAATTTGTCCCAAATCAAATCTAGTCACATTTTTAGTTTTTCTGTTAAAGCTAAGATAGCCCTCTGTTCGTGTTAGCCGCAATGGTAGAAAATAACACTCCTAATAATAATAATATCAATACATTTTCTGCACTATTCAGTCTCACTAGAGTTACGGGTGTGCTAACTCTGGGCGAGAGGGGCATTACACGTTGAATTGGTCCCCAGCCAGTCGCAGGGCACATAGAAACAAACAACCATTTACACCTACGGACAATTAGAGTCTTCAGTTAACCTAGCACGCATGTTTTTTGGATGTGGGAGGATACCAGAGTACCCGGAGAAAACCCACACAGGCACAGAGAGAACATACAAACTCCACACAGGTGAGGCTGGGATTTGAACCCCGGTCCTCAGAACTGTGAAGCAGATGTGCTAACCAGACTTCATTGTGCTGACAACAATCAATCTGTCTAAATCTGATACTGCCTTCAGGGATAGCCAGAAATCACCCCCACAGACAGCTATTCCTCTCTATTTATGAATTGAAGTCAGATGTTGCCTTCAAATATCCTCAAAATCTTAAAACACATTTCCTCCTCACACAATCATCGATCCACCCATCCATCCAAGTCAAGCATTGCCTTCATAACGAGGTCTTCATTTAGCATGATCTGTCTATTCCATGCAATGCCTTCAAGTGCAGCGTGAAATCAAAATTTCCCCCTTCACACAACTCTATTTATCTAGTCTATTGTTTCATTTGTCTGTCTATCACTCTTTCTAAACCAGGTGTTGCCTCCATCCATCCATCCATCCATTCAAGTCAAGTGTTGCCTTCAGTGACAATCTGAATTCAACACTTTCTCTTTCCATCACTAACCCATCTATTTAATTTGAGCGTCGCCTTCACCGACAGCCTGAAGTTGCACCTTTTCCTCACTTGACTATTTGTCTATCTATTTGAGTCTGTCTGCGTGTCTATCCGCGTATCGGCTCGAGTGTCTTGCTGTGGGACGGGTGAGGAGAAGGAGTGTTCGGGGGGCTGGGGGGCGGTGGTCAGGGATGGGTGTTTTAGGAGATTTGAAGATTGAGCTGCATCCATCCTGCAGTCTCCCCTCATTCCTACTAAACTCATCGTCTTCAGTGTCATCTTCCTCCTTTTCATCAAGGTAACTTTATATTTCCTTTTCCCTCACACATTTATTTGACTCTGTCCTTAAATATAATTTTATAGGTGGGGAGGCATAAAAGACATTTCTTTAAATATACTTAAAAAAAAAGATAATAATACAGTGACAGCACCGTCATTGTTTTTTCCTTCCTCAGATGCAGTGCACAGCCTCACTGGGACATTTTTCATCACCTTACTGGAGTAGAAGTAACTAAGTGTGTGTGTGTGTGTTTAGTGAAGGATGCACATTCATAAAGAAGAAAAAACATGTTTTAAATGGTATCCTTGTGAAGCAAATATGTTTTTATTAATATCTTGTCGTTGCCACAAAGCCAAATTTTTTACGTGGGACTTAGCAGTCATAAAGTAAACCCAGTTTTTGAAATCGCTGTCCACTGACGCCCCTCTCCCTTCATCCCTTCCTCCCCCGACAGCAGTGGCGTTCCCCGACTGGGCCTACAGGCCGGCGTGGTCTTCGGGTACACGGCAGGTGCAGCTGTGGCACTTCCTGTTGGAGCTGCTCAGCGGCGGCGGTGGCGGGCGGGGAGACACCATCGGCTGGGGAGGCGAGTGGGGTGAGTTCGTCATCCGCGACCCCGAGAGGCTGGCGAGGCTGTGGGGCGAAAGGAAGGGAAAGCCACACATGAACTACGACAAGCTTAGTCGGGCACTAAGGTAGGACCCGTTGGTGGCACAACTACACAACTTTGAATCCTGTTTGTGTTCAAAAAGCAGAACCGGGTGGCAGAAAAGTGATTGGCTAATGCCGAACTGATCCCTACAATAGAGGGAATTATGAACAGTTCCAAATACCGTCAGTGTTAGCGTGAGCGCAAAACCTTCACACTTCTGCTAGACACGAAAAGAAATGTCAGGAAAAGCCAACTAGAACAACTGAACTTTGGCATTAAGCAGATGCACTTTAAATGGTGGCAGGTCATTGAACACGACTTTGAAATGTAAGTGCTGTGTTTTGATTTGTGCATGGTTGTTCAAATCCTGGTTTGAGGTAAGCTATTTTGATTTAAAGGTCAAGTGTCATGAAATGGATGATTTTTAGTATGTTATTAATGAAAAAACGGCAGCCGGTATGGACCCATCCGTTTTTTCACCACAAAACATGATTTTGACGTATATGGCCTTTTTGTAACTCCCGCCTCTCGAAGGATTTGCTTTCGACAAGGAAGCAGGAAGTAACGTTGTATGCAGTAGCGTGCTCAAGCGGACTTGTTTGTTTTTATTAGTTTTACCTGTGGGAAGGGAGCTCGTTGTTCCTTCGCTTTAGCCAAAATGCCAAAATATTGCTTGAACACTCCGGAGCATGGATTTACCCTTCATAAGTTTCCAATAGACCCGGTTCGACGTAAAAAAATGGATTGCACTGGTGCAAAGGACGAGAGCTTTGTGGGTTACAACTGACAGGTAGGTGTAAATACAGCTACTAAAAAAAAATAATAGTTTGGGGTGGACCACGTAAGCCGTCTCTCATGTAACAAAAGATCCGCGTACATATGACAGGGGTGCTAAATGTGTCAATGTGCGTGTCGGACGGCTTCTGCGTCGGCTCAGCTGCGAAGGCTGCTGCGTTGGGCTCACCGGCGAAGGCTGCCGCGTCGTGCCTCGTGGAGTCTGATGAACGATGCCGCCGACAATGGCGCAGTCAGCCGCGAGCGACGACAATGCCGTAAAGCGGGCCGGCTCGGCGCCGCGATGAGCCACCTCGGTGCCATCCTGGCCGAAACCGTGATCGGTTCGTTGCACCCGGGCCACCGCGTTGTCTCGCTTGTGGCTGAGTATGCTACATACTGTCATACTGTTGGGGAGTCTGTTGTTAGTTACAAGTGATCCGCATATCATCTAAATATGGCTCGAAACAATAGGGTAACATTGCCTCGGACACTTGACTCGGTTGTGAGATGTTCTCTTCTTCGAAAAGAGCTTCCATGTCAGAAGGGCCGTGTTCGTCTCCCACACTAGGGGCCACAGCGTGTTTTCAATGGCGAATGTCAGGGTTGACATCACTGATAGTAAATACAGCCAATATGGCGACCACCTGGATGTCGAAAGAGACTTCCGCAAATTTGCGCATGGATAATGTGCTCTGCGCTCATATTTATTTTTTCACGTAGACATTAAAGTGAATAATGTTGTATGTGTTTTTCATTTCAATATCTATTTTAGAATGTTTATAGGGATGACACTTGATCTTTAGATGCTTTTTTTTCAAATCAATTTTGAAATAGTATGTTTCATTCAGCTTGTCCCGTTAGGGGTCGCCACAGCGAAACGCTCATATTTGTTTGTCACAGTTTTTACAATCGATTTTTAAATTAATTAAATAATACTTTGCAACCCTTTTTGATCTCACACCTGCCAAATACCTCATACATTATTCACAAAGAATAAAACTAATACAGAAACTAAAGGGAAGCATTAAAAAAAAAAATTGGTTCAGCCCACTTTTTTCTGACGTGGTAGTGCAAATGATGTCATTGTCAAAGGAATGAACAGTATGACGTGACTCTGTATGATGACATATTTTCATAGGTACTACTACAACAAGCGCATCCTGCACAAAACCAGAGGCAAGAGATTCACGTACAAGTTTAACTTCAGCAAATTCATCCTGGTCAACTACCGCCTGCCGCCATCTTGTCATCAGGTCTTTATTACATCATTGAAAAAACACACACATCGAAGTCCATGTAAAATCTGAGATGTGTAACCGGCTTCTAGTGACAAATGTGTAACTTCATATAGATTGACCATTTTCAATGGCTGACTGATGCATAATTTAGACATGATCTTCCGATCCAGGCACCGCGGCCTGACCTGTTCTCGCCTCCATGCTGCCTCCCTCATCATCAACATCATCATCATCATTATTATCATCCCAGTCCACCGCCACCTCTTCTCCAGACCTCCTTCCCCTTCATCACCTGGCAGGACCACCTAAGTCGTCTGAAGCTCGGAAAGCAAACTCAAGTAGTGGCTGGAGCGCTTTGACGCACGTGTCCCAAAGCTGCCTGAAATTATTTTTGGAGATGTTTTTTTCCCTCTCTCCTCCCAGTGAGAAGATTGGGCTAACAATGTGGCGCTTGTGTCAATAAAGAACATACTCAAGGTATATTAGCTTGCTCTGTGTCATTCGTTGGACTGTATTTGCTTTAGGGTTTGATTGTATCACTTTTAAATGTATCGCTGCTTTCTAAATCTAGATTTCCAGAAGAAAGATGTTAACAGTTTCTATCTATCTATCTATCTATCTATCTATCTATCTATCTATCTATCTATCTATCTATCTATCTATCTATCTATCTATCTATATCTATCTATCTATCTATATCTATCTATCTATCTATCTATCTATCTATCTATCTATCTATATCTATCTATCTATCTATCTATATCTATCTATCTATCTTCTATCTATCTATCTATCTATCTATCATCTATCTATCTATCTTCTATCTATCTATCTCTCTCTCTCTCTCTCTCTCTCCTCTCTCTCTCTCTCTCTCTCTCCTCTCTCTCTCTCTTGAGTGTTTTCTATTCAAATATGTAAGCTGTACTAAATATGACAATATTAACGTAAAAAAATAAACCATAACCAGTAAAGCAGACACACTTTCACATCCTTGGAAAGAGGAAGTAGAAACATAACGAGTCCTAACCCAAGTCTCTCCACATTATACATCTGTAATTGTGCAGTAGTACTTTCAAAGTAGACATATGTAAATAATAACTCTAATTATATATAAATATAGCAATTATATTTACAAAACTACACATTTTTTTCAACTTCTCTTGTATTCACCAAGTACTGATGTTTACGTTCTTGCTTACATGGATACACCAAATGTAAAATATTATTAGTATTACCACATTCTATTGAAGTATTAGTATTACTGTGTGGTACTGCCAAACGTTCTTCCGTTCGGCTTTCCTCCCACACACAAGCTCTTGCTCCTTATAGACGATCTTTGACGGAAACGGCAATTTTTTTTGGCGCGCAATGTTGTGAGTCGGAACTTCAACGCGGGAGTCGCTGTCTTCAGTTGTGGAGTATTATTATTATTTTACTTTTATGTACTGTATTTAACAATTTTAGTCGTCGATTTAGCGATTCGGGGAAGAGTTTGTCGCCAACATGCAGCGCAGCATAGCGTAAGTTGTCCGCTTTTCCGTGCTACTAGCTTGTTTATTTACGGAGGACATTGAAGTTAGCTACTGTTTGCTCGACTCCTCAAGTCACCACGACCTCAGCACTTATCTGTGAAATATTCCTTTTAAAAAATATTTTGGACTTTATATGTCGACTTTCGGGGTTTATTCAACCTGGGGTGAAAGAACTACTTAACGGTGCCTGTCGTTTAATTATGACGTCGCGATTAAAAAACGGAACTACTACGGCAGAGGGTAAATTAATCTAGTATGTTATTTTATAAGTCAGTTATGAATCTTGAAGAGTTTACAGGTCTAAAATAATGGCACGCAATGTTGCTAGCTTTTTATAGTTGTCAATTCAACTTTATTTATGGCACCCAGTGTTGCTGTCTTATAGTTGTCAAATCAACTTTGTTTAAAGCACTTTAAATACAATCGCAGCTAAGAACAAAAGGTCGTACACTGATAAATGGAAACCTAAGAAATGAAAACGCTAGAACAGATACGGAATCTTTTGCCTAGTTGAAAGCAATAGAGTGAAATGGGTTTTAAAAATAGACAGATGGGGGGCAGTGGGAGGTCATTTCACAGTTTGGGATCAGCAAAAGATTGAAAAAAATAATAATAAGATTTCAATTATGCACATAAACAAAGTCGATTTTTTTTCTGCCTCTTATAGATCGTTCTTTCAGCCCAAGACCAAGGACAAGGATGTTCAGAAGAAAGCCAATGACAAGCAAGTGATAAAGTAACGTTTTCTTATACTGTATGGCAAAGTGTATCACATAATGCAGATTAAGATAAAACGACTGCAATTTTGGCACATATTGCACGTGTTAAAATAACACTTGTTTTGCACAGCTTCTTGGTCATACAAATAGAGGATCAATTTTGGAATCTCTCATTGTCAGAGTTAGGTTCCGGACCACCCCTGCAATCTGAGAAGTCGTAACCTTTTTCATTTCATCTGTCCTTAATTTAAAGTTTTAAGAACCCTCCCAGTCTTGTAACTTCTCCGCATCATTCCTATTAACCTCTACTGATGATGGCGAGTTGGAGCTTCATGAAGCTTTGTGACAGTCCCCAGGAGAAAGACCTCTTGTATGGGCAGACATGTTTATTTTGTTGACTGCTGTAGTTCGGGAGTGGGAAGGGAAGGCGAAGGGAGATCTTTGCTTGTGATGTAGATAAGCTTGACAAAGTTGAATGACCTGATTTCAGGCCTCTCCACAGCAAAATGTCTTCCACCAAAAAAAAAAAAAAAATGACACAGTAAATGCACAGTAAAAACAAAAAAGTTCACTGGAAATCATAATACTCTTCACTTAATATCCTGAATCTTGAATCCTATTGGCTGTGCCGATTATCAGTGTTTTGCCGCATATGACCTGCCTTTTTTCTTTGTTTTAATCCAATGTTCGATAACACAACCCATTTGAAAACTGTGTGAACCTCAGGGAGCTGTTTACTTACATTTTTAGTTAACTTTATCAGGGGTGCTGCTGACCTAGTTTACTCCCTGTACTTTTTATGTTTGTTTAAATTTCTAGTAATGACAAGTGAAAGATGAACATTTCAGAAGTATTATCATTTTGGTGATTGGAAGATGACCAGTTCAGGGTGTACCCTGCCTCTCGCCCGAAGATAGCTGCTTCAGCGCACTCGTGACCCTAGTGAGGATAAGTGGTACAGAAAATGAATGGATGAAATTTTAGAAAACGTTACTGAAAAAGGCTTCATAGAGAGTTATTTATTTATTTGTTTGAGACTTAATTTCAGTTTATAAGGCATGATGCTTATCTTTGGAGCACCGTGCCCTTGTTTTGAATTTTAAAACAAAGTCGTAGACTCAAAAGAAAACCTTTGACATGTTGCAAATCTGGGAAGCTGTTTAATAAACATGCTTAGTGTTAGTTTGTATTGCGGTGTGTTTGGACAACCCTGCTTTATTTAACAATAAGAGTGGTGTCTTCTAGGCCTGTCAAAAGTCCACTCAAGGCTCAAAATGGAGTTCAGGAGGAGGACTCGCCCGTCAAGAAGGTTCCCAAACGTACCCGGCGGATTTTAGACAGTGATGACGACGAGCAAGAAGTGAACCCCACCAAACAACAAGTCAAAGAGGATTTGTTCAAGGCAGTGCCCGCCCTGATGTCTCCGCCACCACCTCCCCGGGCCCCCGCCACGCCCGCCACACCCGCCTCTCCCGCCTCCTCCATGTCCCCGGATACTCCCAACTCTGTCTCATCTTCTGGGGGCATCAGCAAACGGAAGACAGGTAAGAAAGCTGCATTCAAAAATGAAAAAAAAAAAACATGTGTATCCATGCATCTTCCAAGCCGCTTATCCTCACGAGGGTCACGGGAGTACTGGAGCCAGTCCCAGCTATCAACGGGCAGGAGGCATGTTCTACCCTGCCAGCCAATCAGGGCACATGGAGACAGACAAAAGTCGCACACACAATCACACCTAGCGGCAATTTAGAGTCTCCAATTAATGCATGTTTTCGGGATGTGTGAGGAAACCGGAGTGCCCAGGGAGAACATGCAAACTCCACATAGGCGGGGCCGGAATTGAACCCTGGACCTCAGAACTGTGAGGTCAACGCTTGAGAGCGTGAGAGAGAGAGAGAGAGAGTTGCCAAAAATGAAAATTTTTCACATTAAAAACACGAAAAAGCAATACTGCAAATCATTTTGTCTGCAGCAGGCATGGGTATATGTGACACAACACTACGCCAGTGACGCATGGATGCGGAAGTAAAGTGTTTGATGAACTGGGAGATGCCGTTTGCGAAACGTGACGCCTTTCATAGTCAAATGCAAGGGGAGGCCATGTTTGTTTTAATCAGGACCTTTCTACCGATCATGATGCCACTTCATGGGACCCGAGAGACTAAGAAGGTGAAGTTAAAATAGCGCAAATCAGTAAGCTTAATGTTACTCTAATTTACTGACATAACATTAGCGAAGTACCGTTGTATGTGTGGCTTGTTGTTTTAATACTGTGACAAGGACATTGTAATGCAATCATAATGGTAAATTGTATCTTTTTACTCAGTGGAGTCACTGTGTGACATATGGCCAGTCTGATGATCTTTAATAAGCGAAACTTTGAGTCGAGTAAGGGAAAAATGTTTAACAAAGGTAAAATGGATCAACATCATGTACTCAGAGGAGGGTTTACGTGAAGGGTGTTGAAATATTTTTCTCTTGAGGTTTATTGTTTCTAATTTGAATTAATTGAACACTTCCAAAACTTGTCGTCGTACAAAGAATATTTATTCCTTGTCAGCTGGTCTAGGTTCATAAATGTACTGTACATCCATGAATCTGATGCACAAGGATTTTGTCTCTGGTAGTCGGACCTGCTCTAGTGTAACAAAAGACACTACGGAGTCACTGAGCAGTGAAAGGTTACTGGTAATGTAGTAATCTTGATACAATGACAGTTGTGCAAAAATGATGCAGAATTTTTAAGAAATGTAAGCAGTATAAAGTGATTAATAGTGCAATAATCTGTAACAGTGACAGTTGTACAAATGGTGCAGATAGTTCTCAAGTACACGAATGGGCATTATTAGTCAACAATAGATATGCAAATAGTATATAGTGATGAGACTACTATAGTGAGTATACAAATAATGTAGAAGTGTCTCGATAGAAATGTGGCAATCTCAAAACAAAATTGTCAAAATGTTATAATGGGATTGGAAGAGAGAAGAATTTGTTCATGGTCTCCTGGTGGACGAGAGAAGAAGCTAATAGAATGTCTGCTTCTTTTCGTTTGCATTGATCGATCGCCAGGGGAAAGAGCCGAAATAGTTGACAACTGGGATTTTGAGCCTGTCTCTGCGTGTGTGTGTTGCTGATGTGCTTTGGCGAATCATTATCCACCAAAAGTATTCGGTGTGTCTTGTTTCAAGTCAATTGAAAGAAAAATAGGCTTGGTTATTCCATATTTGTAATGGAGATGAGAATTTTCTTCCAAACTAGATCTTCTTCTTTTCCTTTCGGCTTGTCCCGTTAGGGGTCGCCACAGCGTGTCATCTTTTTCCATCTAAGCCTTATAACGTGCATCTTCCTCTCTTAACACCCACTGCCCTCATGTCTTCCCTCACCACATCCATAAAACTTCTCTTTGGTCTTCCTCTCGCTTTTTTGCCTGGCAGCTCCATCCTCAGCACCCTTCTACCAATATACTCGCTCTCTCGCCTCTGAACATGTCCAAACCATCGAAGTCTGCTCTCTCGAATCTTGTCTCCAAAACATCCAGCTTTGGCTGTCCCTCTAATGAGCTCATTTCTAATCCTATCCAACCTGGTCACTCCGAGCGAGAACCTCAACATCTTCATTTCTGCTACCTCCAGTTCTGCTTCCTGTTGTTTCTTCAGTGCCACCGTCTCTAATCCGTACATCATGGCCGGCCTCACCACTGTTTTGTAAACTTTGCCCTTCATCCTAGCAGAGACTCTTCTGTCACATAACACACCAGACACATTTCGCCAGGTGTTCCAACCTGCTTGGAACCATTTCTTCACTTCCTGACCACACTCTCCATTGCTCTCTATTGTTGACCCCAAGTATTTGAAGTCGTCCACCCTCGCTATCTCTTCTCCCTGTAGCCTCACTCTTCCCCCTCCACTTTCCTCATTCACGCATATATATTCTGTTTTACTTCGGCTAATCTTCATTCCTTTCCTTTCCAGTGCATGTCTCCATCTTTTTAATTGTTCCTCTGCATGCTCCCTGCTTTCACTGCATATCACAATATCATCTGCGAACATCATGGTCCAAGGGGATTCCAGTCTAACCTCATCTGTCAGCCTATCCATTACCACTGCAAACAGGAAGGGGCTCAGAGCTGATCCCTGATGCAGTCCCACCTCCACCTTAAATTCCTCTGTCACACCTAAGGCACACCTCACCATTGTTCTGCTGCCATCATACATGTCCTGTACTATTTTAACATACTTCTCTGCCACACCAGACTTACGCATGCAGTACCACAGTTCCTCTCTTGGTACTCTGTCATAAGCTTTCTCTAGATCCACAAAGACACAATGTAGCTCCTTCTGACCTTCTCTGTACTTTTCCACGAGCATCCTCAAGGCAAATAATGCATCTGTGATACTCTTTCTAGGCATGAAACCATACTGTTGCTCGCAGATACTTACTTCTGTCCTGAGTCTAGCCTCCACTACTCTTTCCCATAACTTCATTGTGTGGCTCATCAACTTTATTCCTCTATAGTTCCCACAGCTCTGAACATCTCCTTTGTTCTTAAAAATGGGAACTAGAACACTTTTCCTCCATTCTTCAGGCATCTTTTCGCCCGCTAGTATTCTGTTGAATAAGTTGGTCAAAAACTCCACAGCTTTCTCTCCAAATTGCTTCCATACCTCTACCGGTATGTCATCAGGACCAACTGCCTTTCCATTTTTCATCCTTTGTAGTGCCTTTCTGACTTCCCCCTTAGTAATCATTTCCACTTCCCTGTCCTTGACTCTTGCCTCTTCAACTTTTCCTTCTCTCTCATTTTCTTCATTCATCAACTTCTCAAAGTATTCTTTCCATCTATTTAGCACACTACTGGCACCAGTCAACACATTTCCATCTCTATCCTTAATCACCCTGACCTTCTGCACATCCTTCCCATCTCTATCCCTCTGTCTGGCCAACCTGTAGAGATCCTTTTCTCCTTCTTCCGTGTCCAACCTGGTGGACATGTCTTCATATGCCTCTTGTTTAGCCTTTGCCACCTCTACCTTTGCCCTACGCCTATCTCTTTCCTTGTATGACTCCCTGTATTTTGGGGTTCCACCACCAAGTCTCCTTCTCCCCTTTCCTACCAGATGACACACCAAGTACTCTCCTGCCTGTCTCCCTGATCACCTTGGCTGTCGTCATCCAGTCTTCCGGGAGCTTCGGTTGTCCATCGAGAGCCTGTCTCACCTCTTTCCACCCAACCATTCTTCCTTTCTCAGCTTCCACCACATGGTTCTCTGCTCTACCTTTGTCTTCTTAATCTTCCTACCCACCACCAGAATCATACTACCATCCTATGCTGTCGAGCTACACTCTCCCCTACCACTACTTTACAGTCAGTAACCTCCTTCAGATTACATCGTCTGCACAAAATATAATCAACCTGCGTGGTTCTACCTCCGCTCTTGTAGGTCACTATATGTTCCTCCCTCTTCTGGAAATAAGTGTTCACTACAGCCATCTCCATCCTTTTTGCAAAGTCCACCACCATCTGTCCCTCAAAGTTCCTTTCCTGGATCCCGTACTTACCCATCACTTCTTCATCACCCCTGTTTCCTTTACCATTATGTCCATTACAATCTGCACCAATCACAACTCTCTCGCTGTCTGGGATGCTCAGAACTACTTCATCTAGTTCCTTCCAGAATTTCTCTTTCAACTCTAGGTCACATCCTACCTGTGGTGCATAGCCGCTAACCACACTATACATAACACCCTCAATTTCAAATTTTAGTCTCATCACTCGATCTGATACTCTTTTCACCTCCAAGACATTCTTAGCCAGCTCTTCCTTTAAAATAACTCCTACTCCATTTCTCTTCCCATCTACCCTGTGGTAGAATAATTTAAACCCTGCTCCCAAACTTCTAGCCTTACTACCTTTCCACCTGCTCTCTTGGATGCACAGAATATCAACCTTTCTCCTAATCATCATGTCAACCAACTCCTGAGCTTTTCCTGTCATAGTCCCAACATTCAAAGTCCCACCACTCAGTTGTAGGCTCTGTGCATTCCTCTTTTTCTTCTGACGCTGCATCCGGTTTCCTCCTCTTCTTTGTCTTCGACCCACAGTAGCTGAATTTCCACCGACGCCCTGCAGGTTAGCAGTGCCGGGGGCGGGCGTTCTTAACCCGGGCCACGACCGATCCGGTATGGGATTCTTTAGATGAACGCTCATATTTGTTTGGCACAGTTTTTACGCCGGATGCCCTTCCTTACGCAACCCTCTGCATTTCTCCGGGCTTGGGTCCGGCCTACAGATTGCACTGGTTTGTGCCCCCATCAATGTTGTTTTTGTGGGAAAACCACGGTGTGCCGCTCACGACTCAGCGAGCCGCTGGCGGAGTGGCTTTGGCTCCCTAGATTTAAAAAAAAAAAAAAAAAATGGTACATTTTAGGGAAAGTTATCCATTTATGTTTGCTAGCCCGCGAGTAGGTAGTAGTGCTAATGTTGAGTCGACCTGTATTATTTTAAATGTTAATATTCTGGTTCAAATCCAGCCTCACCTATATGGCGTTTGCATGTTCTCCCTCTCCCTGTTTGGGTTTTCTCCGGGTAGTCCGTTTTCCTCCCACATCCCCAAAAGATGTATGCAGGGTTAATTAAAAATTTTAAATGATCCATAGGGGTGTAGCACGGTGGATCAGCTGGTAAACCGTTGGCCTCACAGTTCTGAGGACCCGGGTTCAATCCCGGCCCCGCCTGTGTGGAGTTTGCTTGTTCTCCTTGTGCCTGCGTGGGTTTTCTCCAGGCACTACGGTTTCCTCCCACATCCCAAAAACATGCAACATTAATTGGACACTCAAATGTGCCCCTAGGTGTGATTGTGAATGTGGCTGTTTGTCTGTATGTGCCCTGCGATTGGTTGGCAACCAGTTCAGGGTGTACCCCGCCTGCTGCCCATTGACAGCTGGGATAGGCTCCAGCACTCCCCGCAACCCTCGTGAGGATTAGCAGCAAAGAAAATGGATGGCTGGATGGATGGATCCATAGGGTTGAATGTGAGTGTGACTTTGTTTCTATGTGCCCTAGATTGGCTGGCAACTAGTTCAGGGTGTAGCTTGGCTCTTACAAAGTAGCTGGGCCTGGCTCAAGCACACCTTTGAATCAAGTGAGGATAAGCAGTGTAGAAAAAAATGGATGGATTTATGGATGGTTAATAGTCTGTATGTTTTAGAGTATAAAATGTCTATAAGTGTTTACAAGAGTATGATAGAAAATAATAATAATATGGGAATGATGAATAGGTGTAGGATTCATACAGTTTTGCAGGTTTTGCCTAATGTGGGGTTAGTATGGACCCTAACCTCAGACAAATGAGGAATCACTGCTTTAACATGTGTACACTGGCTTCCAGTCAGATTTAAAATAGATTTTAAAGTTCTACTACTGGTCTATAATTCACAAAATTGTTTAGGTCCTGAATACATGAAAGAAATGCTAATAGAATGTAAACCCAGTAGGGCTCTGAGATGGACAGACTGGTCAAATAGTGGAGCACACAGTCCAAAGCAAATATGGTGAAGTTGCATTTAACTCTTATGATGCGCACACATGGAATAAGTTGCCAACAGAAGTGGCGTCAGCCCCGAGTGTGAATGTTTTTAAATCCAGGTTCAAATCTTTTTTTTTTTTTCCTCATGCTTTTTAGAGTATTTCCACCATTAAATATATGTTGCAGTGTACGCCGTTTTGATTGTACTTTTTCAGTTTTAAATCTTTCTTTGTTTTTAAATTCTTTTAATCATATAAAGCACATTGAGTTACTTTGTGTATGAAATGCGCTATACGAATACATTTACTTCGCTTTTGAGGGACTCAAAGATGAATATTCATGGGGTAAATCATTTAATCTTGATGCAAAGATTAAAAATTCAGTTGGACATAACTGAGGTTTGTATCTATGATGATCAAGATAGTTGCCTTGGGGGAGGTCCTTTTATACCAAGTGGCTTTTGGTCATAGGGGTGATGACGATATCACTGAGTTCTTTGAAGGGCGATGTTCAGAGAACGAATAAGCAAAAATCAATAAACATCAATTATATTATTAAAAGCAAATAACACAGAGGAAGGCTAGAAACTTCAATGTGACCTAATAAAACTGTTCCAGCGAAAAAGGAAATCAGGTCCTTCATTCTGTTTGACCTGACAGCCGAACAGGATACCAAAAAAAAGGCATTATTAGAAAGTCAAGCTGATGCGTTTTTGCAGCTTTCTGTCATTCAGGATGCACGTTCCCCAGCACATCATGTCGAATCGTTAAGGGGCTAAGTGGAGCGCCTTGTATTTTTAATGCTGTGCAGAAATGAGGATTTTTTTTCTTCCCCCCCTTCGTCTTGAAGTGTGGCATAGAGCTGAAACATTTCCGCCGTGTTGCTGTCGTTTAAGCGTGAATTGCTTTGGTTTCATAATGAGGCCACTTGCTTGGTTGCTTTGATGTTCAGAAGGAAATTAGTCTCTAGGAAAAGTGCTTATTCTTGGATATATTTTTATGTCCATCCATTTTTGATACTGTTTCTCACGAGGGTCGCGGGCGTGCTGGAGCCAACCTGAACTGGTCGCCAGTCAACCACAGGGCACAGATACAACATTTTGCAGTCACCTTCCCACCGACGGGGGATTTAGTCTTCAGTTTACCTACCGTGAATGTTTTTGGGATGTGGGAAGAAACCGCAGTACCTGGAGAAAACCCACAAACATGCATGTGTATACAGTGAAGAAAATAATTATTTGAACACCCTGCTATATTGCAAGTTCTCCCACTTAGAAAGCATGGAGGAGTCTGAAATTTTCATTGTAGGTGCATGTCCACTGTGAGAGAGATAATCTTAAAAGAAGAATCCAGAAATCACAATGTATGATTTTTAAATAATGTACTTGTGTGATACAGCTGCAAATAACTATGTGAACAGATGAGAAAACCAATGTTAATATTTGGTACAGTAGCCTTTGTTTGCAATTACAGAGGTCAAACGTTTCTCTGGTGTCTTTGGACAGCTCTTTGGTCTTGGCCATGTTACAAGTTTGAGTCTTACCGATTGTATGGGGTGGACAGGTGTCTTTATGGAGCTAAAGACCTCATACAGGTGCATGTGATTCAGGATAATACATGGAGTGGAGGTGGACTTTTAAAGGCGGACTAACAGGTCTTTGAGGGTCAGAATTCTAGCTCATAGTCAGGTGTTCATATACTTATTTGCAGCTGCATCACACAAATAAATCCCTAAAAAGTCATACATTGTGATTTCTGGATTTTTCCTTTTAGATTATGGCTCTCATGGTGGACATGCACCCACGATGAAATTTTCAGACGTCTCCATGATTTCTAAGTGGGAGAACTTGCGATATAGCAGGGTGTTCAAATACTCATTTTCTTCACTGCATTTGTGATTTTTGCACAACTGCAACCCTTGTGAGGATAAGTGGCTAGGAAAACTGATGGATGATATTGGGGCAGGGCTGAGTCCCTTTCCCCTGCAAACAGTAGGGGTTCGCTTGAGAGGCCCCTTTTGAATACTAAAAACTATTTTTAACTATTTTTTATGTTGAAAATTAAAACATCTTTTATTGAATTTTCAATGAAAATAGAGTTGAAATACAGTATTAAAATGGGAAAATAATCGGAATAATATTGTATACTGTATTTTGTTATCACGTTACCATTGGTTTATCAATATGAAAAATGTACACTTTTTAATTCCTCATGTAATGGTGTTTAGTTCATATTAAATAATGATACAAATCTTTATTAAAAAATTCCTTTTAACCTAAAATTGATAATAGAAATGGTACTTTACTATTTCATCATAGTTATTTTCCAGGTTAAAAAAATTATCCAAAAATCCATCTAAAATATATATATAATTGGATACAAAAAATTGTCAGTTGTCAAAATGTTTTTCTAAAATATTTGAACAAAAGTCAAACAATTTTTAAAAAATTAAAAATAGTTTTTTTTCTACATAGAAAAAAAATATTTTCTTCCATTCCTCCATTTTTTTTCTGGCAACAACAGCAAGGAAGATGTTTCCCAAAAGAAAACTGGCCGACAGCCTCGCCGGCAGCGACGGTCAACCGCAGGAAGATGCCACCAACACGCAGACTGTGCCGACGGCCGAGGGACAACCGAGCAAGCGAGCCCGTGTGGAAGACGGTGACGATGACAACAACACGGGTAAGTTAAAAGTTAACTCCTACCAAATACAACTAAAATACTGGAAAAGTACTTGGCATTTGACAGCATCTTGGCGACTCGTACTGAAAGCGAGTGAACAGGAAAGTGTTTTCAGAGCCTCACCGCCACCTGGTGGCATTGTATAGGTTTTGCAAGTGGAAGTGGAAAATTAAGGTCTCTTGTCAACTTGTTACCTGCATTTTACCCACCTGTTCACTTTTTTATACACCCACTTTTACTCCCCTATTCTCATTTTACACAACCGATTTATTACCCAAC
Organism: Syngnathoides biaculeatus; assembly: GCF_019802595.1. Classification (NCBI taxonomy): domain Eukaryota; kingdom Metazoa; phylum Chordata; class Actinopteri; order Syngnathiformes; family Syngnathidae; genus Syngnathoides; species Syngnathoides biaculeatus. Next base: position 15,625,184 of record NC_084652.1, read on the forward strand.
TGAGTACTTTTGCTTACCTGCTTTTTTTTTTCCTGCTTGAACCTGCTCCTTTCCCACTCGATCACCTTTTACTTAGCTGCCTTTCACCCACTCATCCTGTTTTTATAAACCTCCTTTATCTTCTTGTCCCCTTTTACTCACCCATATACTTTTTATACATCCTCTTCTGGCTCTCCTGGCTTTTTTCTTCACATGGTTTTATCAAGTAAGTACCCCTCCATTTATGTCCTCTCTCACCTCCACGTTTTACCCACCATCCTCTTTTTACCAGCCCGTCCATTCACCTGTTTTTTTAGCTACCTGGTTTTTCGTCCCACTTTGATCAATTAACTTTCATTCCTTTTACTCCCTCCTTGCCCACACTTTTTACCCAGTCCGTATTTTACACACCCACGTTTTACGTACCAATCTGTGTGCCTTCCTTGTGTCAAATTTACTCAAATTTCCTGGTCTATGGTTTCGGTGAAGATAATAAGTATTTGAACACCCTATTTTGGAAGTTCTCCCACTTGAAAAAATCATGGAGGGGTCTGAAATTTTCATCATAGGTGCATGTCCACTGTGAGAGAGATAATCTCAAAAGAAAAATGCAGAAATCACTATGGATGATTTTTTTTTTAACGATTTACTTGTGTGATACAGCTGTAAATAAGTATTAGAACACCCGAGAAAACCAATGTTAATATTTGGTACAGTAGCATTTGTTTGCAATTACAGAGGTCAAACGTTTCCTGTGGTTGTTCACCAGGTTTGCACACACTGCAGGAGGGATTTTGGCCCACTCCTCCACAAAGATCTCCTCTAAACCAGACAGGTTTCTGGGCTGTCGCTGCGAAACACAGAGTTTCAGCTCCTTCCAAAGATTTTCTATTGGGTTTAGGTCCGGAGAAAGGCTAGGCCACGCCTAAACCTTAATGTGCTTCTGACGGAGCCACTCCTTGGTTTTCCTGAATGTGTGCTTCGGCTCATTGTCATGCTGAAAGACCCAGCCATGACCCATCTTCAATGCTCTGACCGAGGGAAAGAGATTGTTCCCCAAAATCTCACAATATATGGCCACGGTCATCCTCTCCTTAATACAGTGCAGTCATCCTGTCCCATGTGCAAAAAAAAAAAAACCCAAAGCATGATGCTACCACACCCATGCTTCACAGTAGAGATGGTGTTCTTGGGATAAAACTCATCATTCGTCTTCCTCCAAACACGGTTAGTGGAATTATGACCAAAACGTTCCAATTTGGTCTCATCTGACCACCCAACCTTCTCCCATGACTCCTCTGTATCATCCAAATGATCATTGGCAAACTTAAGACGGGCCTTGACATGTGCTGGTTCAAGCAGGGGAACCTTCCGTGCCATGCATGATTTCAAATCGCGATGTCTTAGTGTGTTACCGACAGTCACCTTGGAAAGGGTGGTCCCAGCTCTTTTCAGGTCATTGACCAAGTCCTGTCGTGTAGTCCTCGGCTGACACCTCACCTTTCTAAGGATCAGTGTGACCCCACGAGGTGATATCTTGCATGGGGCTCCACTCCGATTGAGACTGACCGTCATGTTTAGCTTCTTCCATTTTCCAATGATTGCTCCAACAGTGGAACTTTTTTCACCAAGCTGCTTGGTAATTTCTCCATAGCCCTTTCCAGCCGATTGGAGTTGTACAATTTTGTCTTTGGTGTCTTTGGACATCTCTTTGGTCTTGGCCGTGTTATAAGTTTGAGTCTTACTCATTGTATGGTGTGGACAGGTGTCTTTATGCAGCTAATGACCTCACTCAGGTGCATCTGATTCAGGATAATACATGGAGTGGAGGTGGACTAACAGGTCTTTAAGGGTCAGAATTCTAGTTGATGGACAGGTTTTCCAAATACTTATTTGCAGCTGCATCACACAATAAATTGTTAAAAAAATCATACATTGTGATTTCTGGATTTTTCTTTTGATTATCTCACTCACAGTGGACATGCACCTACGATGAAAATTTCAGACCCCTCCATGATTTTTAAGTGGGAGAACTTGCAAGATACCAGGGTGTTCAAATACTTGTATTCATTGGTGTATATCACACCAATGGTACCCTAAAACATCATGAAGAAAGTCAACATGAGTCCCTTAAGCCTAGTTGACTGTTAAAGGAAGACTCTCCCCAAAATTCATATGTACCATAAACCCTCCAATGTGAAGTAATATTCTTATTATTACATATATTTTGGACTTTAATTGAAAATAAAAATTGAAAATAAATAACATTTTTGAAATCAACGCATTATCTGGATCTGTGCCAGCTTTCACTGCCAGACCCGGAAGAAACGTCCTTGACCCCGCCCCTGACTTCTCCACTGCTTAGCATTACAGACCATTCGTTCTAGCTAAGCCAAGATCCCGACGTGTTCTGCACCAAACTGCAACATAACTGAAAAAACACACCCAAATTTGTCCTTCTTTAACCTAAAATTGATGATAGAAATGGTACTTTACTATTTCATCATAGTTATTTTTCAGGTTAAAAAAATTATCCAAAAATCCATCTAAAATATATATATATATATATATATATATATATATATATATATATATAATTGGATACAAAAAATTGTCAGTTGTCAAAATGTTTTTCTAAAATAATTGAACAAAAGTCAAACAAGTTTTAAAAAAATTGAATCATTTTTTTTTTCTACATAGAAACAAAATGTTTTCTTCCATTCCTCCCTTTTTTTTCTGGCAACAACAGAAAGGAAGATGTTTCTCAAAAGAAAACTGGCCGACAGCCTCGCCGGCAGCGACGGTCAACCGCAGGAAGATGCCACCAACACGCAGACTGTACCGACGGCCGAGGGTCAACCGACCAAGCGAGCCTGTGTGGAAGACAGTGACGATGACAACAACACGGGTAAGTTAAAAGTTAACTCCTACCAAATAGAACTAAAATACTCGAAAAGTACTCGGCATTTGACAGCATCTTGGCGGCTCGTACTGAAACCCGTGGGGTCGACCTGACAGGATAATGCTGTGGCTGTCACAGTTGAGGCTCATTCAAAAGCAGGGAAATTTGCACGCATTTAATCATTACTGGTTATTAGCCGCTAAGTTATAGCCTCTCGTGCTGGTACGGTAAAGCAACAACATACGTTATGAGGGTGGCGCAGCTGTTCAATCCCGGACCGCCGTGTGTGGAGTTTGCATGTTCTCCCCGTGTCTGCATGTGTGTAAACTTCCCTCCTGCCCGTTCACAGCTGGGATAGGCTCCAGCACACCTTTGACCGTCGTGCAGCCAAGAAAATGAATAGATGGATGGATATATACGTGTAACACTTCCCGGTTACTATTTACGGCGATCCAAATCTCCACGGTCCATTTCATGGGACTGTTATTGTTTGTTGTCAGCGCCACGTCCCTCCCAACACATCGAATTCCCCCTGTGTGTGTTCTGGCTCAAAAGCTTGACCATTGTACAATATTTTTATTTTGTTTGCTCAATGGTCGGTATAGTAATAACACGGAGCATCAACTCACTTTGCTAGCTCTCAAAACACAACACTTCCGGGTTACTATTTACAACCCCACCGCCGCTGCTGCTGGTCGCTTGAGAGGGGCTTGCTGCTTGTGGTAAAAGAAAAAGAAAAAAAAAAAAAAAAACCTCGGGCCACATTTGCTGTATAATCTCTACTTCAAAACCAACTCCTCAGAAAAGCATCAAATCTCTGTGGTCCATATAATGAGATTGTGATTGTTTTTCGTTAGTGCCACGCGCCCTCTATAACACGTCAAGTGCTGGATGTGTGTATTCGGGCTCAAGCGCACAGGCTTTTGAACATTGTTCATCATGTTATTTTTGTTTTGTTTGTAATTATTTTTCATAAAAATCATCCACAAAATGCCAGATAGTGAACGTTCTCTGTTCGTTGAAACGTATCCGCAAGCAATGGGGGGTCAGAACAGCAAGCACTGCAGGTGTGGCAAACGCTGATTGGTTGTCAGTTTTCCAGCCGGGCTCATTGGAATATCTGAGTGAGAGAGGAATTTCGATAATACTTTTTCAATTTAGAGATGTTTCTCGGTGAAATCTGCGGATAATTCTGGCATTAAAAGAAACAGTGAACCCTCATGTACTAACATTTAATGTGTTATCCCATTCCTATGAGTTTTGACAAAGTGTTCATTTAAATCAAAGCACTGTGAAGTGTTCAATTTAGTTCCGAGTTCCGTTACGACCTTGCCTTCTGTCATTTTTCCTCGAGTGGGCCGGGTCGCCCTTACTCAACATGGCCGACGTGGCCTCTTTCTTTGTGTGTGCGCCCAGACAAGGTCACAAAGCAAGAAAGAGACGATGAGGCAGAGGCGAAGAGGCAGGTGAGGATGCCGGACAAAAACCAAGAGGAAGCAGAGGATGTGGAAAAAAAGCTCGAAGATGGTGAAGAGGAGAAGAGGGATGTAAAAGAGCCAAAAGAGAAAGCCAAGAAAGCGCCAGTCAGCAGCTTCTTTGGTCAGCAGACATGAAAATAGTGCTAAAATAATAATATTGTATATTGTAATATTGTTTTATAATGTTTATTTTTAGCTCCTAGAAAGGCTTCAGTGAAGACCGTGAAGAAACGTGATGGAGAGAAGAAAAACAAGACAACAACTTCCCCATCTGTGGAGGACAGCAAAGATGCACAAAGGTGAGGAAAGAGGAAGTAGATTTCATTCTTAATATTTCAAAAATGTTTTTTTTTCTCCCTGGTAGTGAGTCACTGGTGACCGAGACGGATTACAACCCTTCCAGAACCAACTACCACCCACTGGAGCACGCCTTCTGGAAGGAAGGACAAAAGTGTGTCATTTCCTCATGCACTTTACTCATGCAAACTATTTACTAACCCACTTTTTACCCACTGTCCACTTTTTCATCATGTGATTTTTACCCATCAACCCACCTTTTATATATATTTTTTCTCATTTGCTTTGATTTCTCTGTTAACCCGCTTAACTTTTCAACCCACTTGACTCCCCCTCCCACTTTTTCCTTGCCTCCTTTTACTCCCCTTTCACCCACTTATTACTTTTCTTCCCTTTTCATCCCTCCCTTTTTCTCTCAACTTCTTTTATTCATTTCATACTGTCTTTTTTTTCTTTTTTCTGAGCTCATTTTTGTCCTCCTGCTTTGTTTCTAATTTTTCTGACCTTGTTTTACTTTTTATTTTATTTTATTTTACTCCTTTCCATTTGAATTTTTAGCTATGAATTAGCGAACTGTGGGTATGTTCTAAACTAGTGATAGGCATGGCAGTTCTTTTGAGTCTACTGAATCACTCAAATCAGCAATTAAAAAGATTCATTCACCGAATTGTTCGGTTCTTTGTCATAAAATAATTGAAGTGCTTCCTCATTCCGTTAATGACCCAAATCTGAGGTTCATAGTCACTCAACATGTTCACTAAGGCACTATGTATGTTGTTGTTGTGTATTTTAAAGTGGGAAAGGCAGGACGATTTAGGAAAAAAAAAATCTTTGCGTGCAGTGAACTCATCTACCGACCATCCTTCCGCACTTGCTTAGATGCAGCTCGGCTCTCGCCAGCTGGCGTGACTTTTCTGCTTTCGGGTGAACAGCATTGCTGACATAAGCGTCTACCGCCAGGGTTTCCTGCTCACTCACCTTACTGTTATTGTCATCTGATTAGTGGAACCTGTCCGAGTGTTGCGAAACGCGATATAAGTTGAATGTAATATTATGAAATCCAAAAAGCCTTTAATAATAAGAAGACAAAGGGAATTATGTGTCTATGTATATATATAATACATTTATTATTGATTTGCATTTATTTTAAATGTGTGCTTGCTTTCCTGCGCTTAACTGACACAAAATGAGCTGTTAAGTTGAAGAAATGGCTGCTAGTGATAGCTACCTCTGCGAGGACATCAGGACTTCAGTCACTCACATTTGAAAAATGTACGGGTGTGGTCCACCAGTGATGCCCCCGATATAAAGTTGCGGGTGTGATTAGGGATGGAATCTCAAGACCTTAAAATGACTTACTGAGTTGTTACACCCGAGTATGTAGTTGTTACCTAATACCAAAATCATAATTTATTGACACTGCACAGACAGACATATATTTTTAAAGAGGTCAATAGACATTCAATTTCAAAAATAAATATACATATAACCAAATCATTTTATTTTATCATGATGTATTGTTATAATCTTATTGTAATTCATGGCGCTATCTATTGTCAATCCGTTGATGAAAGGTAGCAGTAGATTTTCTATATCTTCCTAAAGCATGTAGAGGGGAAAGGTTTCGACTTCAAGATAATGCGGTACAAAAGAAACTTACTTACGCCTTTTTTTTTTGAGGGGGGGACTTTCGACGTAAATGCGCTCGCAGTACGTGAAGCAGCCTGGAACATGTGCTTTTGGCATAATTTCTGTGCATTCTCAGTACGGTTAACTTGCGTTTCCTGTTTCCTGGTGAATGCTGATTGTTTAGGAGGGCGGCTTTTTTTGTCAACAACGTTTATGAAATAAACACGCAAATTAATGTCAAGACTACACAAAATTAGCAACGTCTTTCAATATCTATTTTTTCTACTCGTAACAAATTTTACGCGCGTGATTTTTCGTGCTCAACTGTGCAGATTTGCGAGTGCGATGGAGCACGAGCGTGATCGCGCCCGTTAAATATGAGTGACTGGGACTTGCTATTAAAATCATTTATGAGGATGTCCACTGCGTAGTATGTCGTTATCCTGGCTAACGAATCACTCATCGTAGTAGTACATTGTGCCTTGGCAGATCACAAACAAACGAATCACTCTTCAGTTCCTCAGTGCACCAGTTCATTGAATAAGTCGCTCAGTTCACTTCACTCCCTCCTATACCTGCCTAATGCTCGGTGCTCATTGGTCATTCGCCGAAGTGAGTGACATCACTAGCGAGTCGCAAATCAGTCCCGCCCCTCCCAGACGCTGGCTGCTCATTGGTCATTCGCGGAATATTCAGGAGTGAGTGACAGAATGCTTCAGCCGTTCCCTTTTCACTCCCTGGCAACCCGTTGATAGGGCCTCACGCAAGTGGGCCGTGGCCAAGCTATTGGAGCCAATCATTTCATGAATTGATTTCCCAAAAAATATTCGTTCTTCTGAAAAAGTCGTTTGCGAATGTAACAACATCATCTTAAACTGGGATTTCGTCTCCTTCCAGAGTCCCTTACCTGGCGGTGGCTCGCACCTTTGAGAAGATTGAAGAGGACTCTGGCAGGTGAGAGTGGAAATATATCAACGCTTAAACGTGCACTAAATACTTAATATGAACCTCCCAGTGAGGAGGAAGTGGAATGTTTGATTTAGTCAAGCTGGGTGCGAGGGGGTCAAGCTGCGCTTTATTTATTTATTTATTTATTTAAACGAACTGATGAAATCTGTGCCGAATGGGGAAAAAATATACATTGAAGAGGATTTGTAAGTGAAGCTTGCTGCCTTTCAACATATTACAAAGCACATTCACAGACCGAATGTTTTGACTGGTTTCTAAAAAGCCGCAGATAAACAAATCTCGTTAGCTGCCTCGCCATGTACAAATCCACAAAGACGTTTTTTTGTTGTTTTGTCTTCTACCCCAGACTGAGGAACATCGAAACTCTGGCCAACCTGTTCCGCTCTGTGCTACTGCTTTCTCCAGGTAAACACCCGCTTTGTCGCGGCGTTGGCGGGCGGCCGCTACCCGCCGAGCGCATGCTGATGCTCTTTTCATGTTTGTTTCGATTTCTCTGTGTGGGCGCGCAACTGTCACTCTGCATTAATGTGCACCACATATTATGTAACACACAATTTATATTGTACCATTCTATATGTCTTTATGTGCGGGTGGATTGAAACCTTGAAGATGATGTTTTCCTTCCTTTCTTCATAACGTACGTGTGTATCTGTATGTGTTTGCGTGTGAAGACGACTTGCTGTGCTGTGTATACTTGTGTTTAAACCAACTGGGACCCGCCTATCTTGGCCTGGAGCTTGGGGTTGGAGAGACGGTGCTGATGAAAGCTGTCGCGCAGGCCACGGGTAATACACACATACACATTCCAATGCACATACTGTACTTTCATACTTTAAGTCTCTCACCACACACAAGCACATTCTCTCGTAATCACCACACACACCCACACACACACACACAATCACTATAAACACTAGGGCCAGGGGTGGCCAACCAGTCAGAGATGAAGAGCGACACTTTTTACTGTGTGGCGGCAAAGAGCCACATCATACAGATGAACATCGTTACCTTCTCACACACATACCTTTGCTCTGCCAGATTTATTGTAAATGTCATACACAAACATGACAACAAGAAAAATCGACTCCAACAGAGTACCAGGGGCACAGGCAAGTAATTTGGGAAAATTAAAATTGTGCACTCTGTCACACAGACAAACTACCAGTTCAACCAAGTCTTGTCTTGTATGTCACAACGCATCTAATGCAACACAAAAAGACTCACGATTGGAGGTCTGAGTGCAACCGTCAATCAGTAGCTATGATAAAGTAAGTTTCTTTCGGCTTGTCCCTTTCGGGGTCGCCACAGCGTGTCATCTCAGATGAACGCACATATGTTTGGCACAATTTTTACGCCGGATGCCCTTCCTGACGCAACCCTTCTCAGGGAGTGGAGGCCCCAGTGGGATACGAACCCACAACCCCTGGTTTATCAAACCAGTGCTCTAACCACTGAGCTACAGGGCCTCTCAGTAGCTATGATAATGTCCGATATTCTCTGTTCAACAGTGTGGTGGGTCAGTTGATGATCTGATACCATTTGTTTAAGATTTTTCTTTTCAGGACACAAGGTTCCAGTGACATCACTGAGGCATTTTTCAAAAAATAAATTACCGTCCACCGTATAGTTTTTTGGCCCTTTCAATGTTCCAAGCCACTTGATAAGATGCAAGCATTTGTCTCTGGATGCTTTATTATTTTTTTCAAAAATGGCATCTACTTTTCTGTAGGATTTTTTTTCAAAGTGGCTAACTTGCGACTAGGGAGGTTAGTCCCTTTTGGAAATTCTAGGTCGATGTTAGTGTGGAGAGAGCTGAAGTGAAAGCAGGGAACAGGCAGAGGAACAGTTAGAAAGATGGAGGCACGCACTGGAACGGAGAGGAATGAAGACTAGCTGAAGTAAAACAGAATATACAGTATCTGCATGAATGAGAGGGGTGGAGGAGGAGGAGTGAAGCTCCAGGGAGAAGAGATAGCGAGGGTGGACGACTTCAAATATTTAGGGTCAACAATCCAGAGCAATGGTGAGTGTGGTAAGGAAGTGAAGAAACGAGTCCAAGCAGGGTGGAACAGTTGGCGGAAGGTGTCTGGTGTTCTATGTGGCAGAAGAGTATCCGCCAGAATGAAGGGCAAAGTTTATAAAACAGTGGTGAGGCCGGTGAGATGTACGGATTAGAGACGGTGGCTCTGAAGAAACAACAGGAAGCAGAACTTGAGGTAGCAGAAATGAAGATGCTGAGGTTCTCGCTTGGAGTGAACAGGTTGGATAGGATTAGAAATGAGCTCATTCGAGGGACAGCCAAAGTTGGATGTTTTGGAGACAAGGTGAGAGACAGCAGACTTTGATGGTTTGGACATGTTCAGAGGTGAGAGAGTGAGTATGTTGGGAGAAGGGTGCTCAGGATGGAGCTGCCAGGCAAAAGCGTGAGAGGAAGACAAAAGAAAAGGTTGATGGATGTTGTGAGGGAGGACATGAGGACAATGGGTGTTAGAGAGGAGGATGCACGAGATGGGCTTAGATGGAAAAAGATGGATGACACGCAGTGGCGACCCGTAACGGGACAAGCTGAAAAAAGAAGAAATGCGATAGACGTCTGACACAAAAGGCAGAAAGTGACTTGTTGTTGCTCCGAACCAAAAAGAATATGAACTTTCCTGCTGTGGTAAAAACATCCTGCGTTCATCCACATATTTTTGTGTGCGCATTTTTCCCTAGCATTCTGAGAGTGAAATTGTCAAATTATTTTCTGCAAAGATCACAATTCGACAGGGAAACTTTATTTTCATTCAATGCGAAAGTCAGTTTCAGGAAAATACCGTGTTAACCTTTCCTACTGCAGTCACGTGACCATGGTTGGGAGACGCAGGGGAGACATATTCTCAGTGCTGAGGTCATCCTGTTCGGGGTTAACCCTTCCTTCTCTCTTTGCACAGCTGAGCAGGGTGATGGGAACAATAAAGCCACTCTTCCCTGGTCAGCATCACACTTTTTTTTATTTTTTTTACCTTCTCAACCTCCCACTGCACACGCGGAGCAGTCCCGTTTCACTGTCGAGAACGTGCACAGACACAATGAGCTTGATGTCTCAATACCTGTAGCAATTGTAATAAACTCAAGCAAAGCGCACGTGCACATAAACAGAACTTCAATATGCTTTTGTGCCTTCATGAGAACCACACGAAAGGAGGCAAAGAGCCGCACGCGGTTCGACAACCGTGGGTTGACAACCCCTGCACTAGACCAAGGGACATACTCTCTCAAACATACTCCTAGATATACATTATACACAGACACACCTGCCGACTCTCGCATGGCAGATGTTTTTTTTTTACCCGCATCCTCTATGTGGTTACCAGGACGACAGCTGGACAAGATCAAGGCAGAGGCTCAAGAGCGCGGAGACCTCGGTCTGGTGGCCGCGAGCTCCCGAAGTAACCAGCGCACCATGTTCAGGCCAGCCAGCCTCACAGTGGGTGGCGTCTTCAAGAAGCTCAAGGAGATTGCAGGCATGAGTGGTCACTCGGTGAGATTGAGGTCATGTCGATATATAAAATCACACTGTTTTGGAATAGCTCTATGCTGTAGATGCACTAAAATACCATCAAGACCAACTAACAGAAAAATATAGCTTTTTAAAAGCTCCCAACTGTATTGACTGATACGCAACTTTGATATCCAGTCTCATAGAAAATAAAACTGCTTTTTTGAGTAGCTGTCCACCAAAGTAACCCATCCTACTTTTGCATCAAGACTTGTGTGTAAGAAAACTGCTTCTTTTAATATCTGCATGGTGTGGTGACTGGCAACTTTTACATCAGGATTCATCCATATAGAATAAAACAGCATTTCAGAAGAGCTGCTCGCTGTAGTGAGTGATGGGCAGCTTGGACATCATGCAGTGTAGATGAAAACAGACTTTTTCTTTCAATAGCTTTCTGTTGGAGCAACTTTGACACGAAGCCTCATGTGACAAACCTTTTTCAGTAGATAAATGCACCCTCCGGCAATCAGCTCCCTGTCCTCATCTTTTCTACTGATTTTATTCGTTTCCTTTGACCCCTAGTCTTTCTTTGCTCATTCTCGCCTGGCCAGTCCCTGAATCTCAATGCCGTCCCTCTTGTGCCGCAGGCCATGAATAAGAAGATTGACATCATCAAAGGACTCTTCGTGGCCTGCCGTTTCTCCGAGGCTCGCTACATCGTGAGGTAATGACAATGCCGTGAGTTGAGCCAAACCTGGTTTGACAACTCTTGATAGGCAATTGATTGATTGACAGGTCACTAGTGGGAAAGCTGAGGATTGGATTGGCCGAACAGAGCGTGCTGTCGGCATTGAGTCAAGCTGTCTGCCTCACGACGCCCGAGAAGGGTAAGCTTAGTGTTGAGCACCTTATTTTTGCACTTACAATGACCAATTGGTGGGTGGCGATGTATTGGATGGCACACTTGGGTCAACTGTAGTTCCTGAGCCGCAATTTTAACTTATATGTTGAATAAAACTGCTTTTTGGAAAAATCTTCCAATGTCGTGTAGCTTTGCGATGTAAATTTGAAATGATGACTCCTCAATCTAAAAGACATCAGCAGTGCCCAAAGTAGTGGCTCATTTCTAATGATCGGATCACAATTCCTACTTTCAAAATAAAATAGCTTTTTTAAATACATGTCCACTGTAGTGAATGATCCACAACAGAGACAACAGGAATAATGGGTATGGAAGAAAATGTTATTTTTTTTAAATTTCATTCCACTGTGGTGAGTGATACACAACTTAGACATCATGCATACGAAATAAAAACTTTTTTTTTTTAAACACTTTTTTTCTTCTTTTGCTTTCGGCTTGTCCTGTTAGGGGTCTCTGCAGTACGTCATCTTTTTCCATCTAAGCCTTATAACGTGCATCTTCCTCTCTTAACACCCACTGCCCTCATGTCTTCCCTAACAACATCCATCAAGCTTTTCTTTGGTTTTCCTCTCGCTCTTTTGCCTGGCAGCTCCATCCTCAGCACCCTTCTACCAATATACTCACTCTCTCGCCTCTGGACATGTCCAAACCATCGAAGTCTGCACTCTCAAACCGTGTCTCCAAAACATCCAACTTTGGCTGTCCCTCTCATGAGCTCATTTCTAATCCTATCCAACCTGCTCACTCCAAGCGAGAACCTCAGCATCTTCGTTTCTGCTACCTCCAGTTCTGCTTCCTGTTATCTTTTCAGTGCCACCTTCTCTAACCCGTACATAATAGCCGACGTCACCACTGTTTTGTAAACTTTGCCCTTCATCCTAGCTGAGACTTTTCTGTCACATAACACACCAGACACCTTCCACCAGCTGTTCCAACCTGCTTGTACCCGTTTCTTCACTTCCTTACCACACTCACCATTGCTCTGGATTGTTGACCCCAAGTATTTGAAGTCATCCAACCTCACTATCTCTTCTCCCTGGAGCTTCACTCTTCCTCCTCCGTCCCTCTCGGTCATGCACATATATTCTGTTTTGCTTTGGCTAATCTTCATTCCTCTCCTTTTTAGTGCAGGCCTCCATCTTTCTAATTGACCCCTCCGTACAGGGCACTTAACCACGCCTCCTGAAGTGATGTCACGCCACGTGCGCTAACGTCAGACAAACAATTAGCAAAAATGCGGCGCAGCAAGAAAAGAATAGAGGGAAACTGTCCGATTTACCGGCTGATTTCTCACTCGCATTCTTAGCTAACAGTGAAATATCGTTGAAAAGCAGGGCTTCAAGTATTTCAGCGAGGGGTATTTCAATGGTATTTTCATGCATATCGACAGAGAAACCATTGATATTAGCGCAAGATCTTTCCGGAGTCAGAGGAAGACCGAGAAGCCACATAATATAATATATTATAACCCAAAGACGAATTCGTCATTGACAGTTTCCTATTTTCGTGTTACCTATCACACTTGTGTGCAGAATCTGTATGTGTATCTGTATAGCCGTTTGTGAACCTCCGTATGAAGGAAAAGAAGGCGAGGCTTGATTTACGAGTTGTTTCTCTCGTTTTCTTTGTGTAACGTCACGCGGTCCCCTCAATTATTCTTGAATTAGTCCCGAATCTACGTAAGTCCCGACCGAGTACGACAATCACTACTTTAGTGTCCTCAAACATCCTTCCTTCAGTCTTGGTGTCTCGGTTCACGTCGAAGGCTTTTAGGACTGCTAGTCCGGTTTAGCTTAGCTCACTGCCGAACAGAGACACGTTTGTGCAGTCAGATCATCGCAAAGTATCGCTCAACACAGATCAAGTGTGTCAATCATTCACACGTAGCTATGTTATGCAAGCGAAGAACTGGTAATTAATTTATATGAGACATGTATTGAAAATCAAATATAGGGCATACCTTCATGCAAACACAGTCCGGTTTACCGTAGCCGGCAACAAAGAGACACGTTTGTGCAGTCAGATCATCGCAAAGTATCGCTCAACACAGATCAAGTGTGTCAATCATTCACACGTAGCTATGTTATTCAAGCGAAGAACTGCTAATTCATTTATATGAGACATGTATTGAAAATCAAATATGCGGCTTACCTTCGTGCAAACATATCTGTTCCGGTTGATGGATTCAGTTGATCATGTGGTCTTCCACAAAGTTTGATCCAACGAAGACATTTTTCGTACTCGGTCTTCTGTTCCGGTTGATTTTAGATGGATTCAGTTGATGATGCGGTCTTCCACAAAGTTTGATCCATCGAAGACATTTTTCGTACTGGGTCTTCGGTTTTGGAAAGGGTACGAATTGAACTCCACCAACTAGCCTTTCAGGATACCTGTCGTCACTATTATAAAGTCTGTGACAACACCTCTTAACCATATCTATTGTTAAAGATCCCAAATACGGGATAAAACGCTAACAGAACCTATACTGGACCATGCAACGTTGTCTGAGGGAAGGGGCGTGGTTTATGCAGATCTCTGGCCTCTGATTGGTCAGCGACGCGGATGACGCAATTTCTACGGAGAGGTCATTTGTTCCTCCGCCTGCTCCCTGCTTTCACTGCATATCACGATATCATCTGCAAACATCATGGTCCAAGGGGAATCCAGTCTAACGTCATCTGTCAGCCTATCCATTACCACAGCGAACAGGAAGGGGCTCAGAGCTGATCCCCGATACAATCCCACCTTCACCTTCAATTCTTCTGTTACGCCTACGGCACACCTCACCACTGTTCAGCAGCCCTCATACATGTCCTGTCCTATTCCAACATATTTGTCTGCCACACCGGACTTGCACATGCAGTACCACAGTTCCTCTCTTGGTACTCTGTCATAGGCTTTCTTTAGATCCACAAAAACACAATATACCACCTCCTGACCTCTGTAATTTTCAATTAGTATCCTCAAGGCAAATAATGCCTCTGTGGTACTCTTTCTAGGCATGAAACCATACTGTTGCTTGCAGATACTTCTGAACTGAGTCTACCCTCCACTCCTCTTTCCCATAACTTCATTCTGGGCTCATCAACTTTTTTTTAATCAGCCATTGACTGATATTTAATTTTAAAAATCAAGATTTCTGCATGTAGAATAAAACAGCCAAACTCACTGTCATGAATGTTGTTTCATTTTTAAATCAAGACTCATGGACAAAGAAGAAAACAGTTTTATTCGACAAAGTGTCCAATGTCGTCACTGATGTGCAATGTTGACAACACTAAATCATGTACCGGCAGAAGATTACTTTTTTTTAAGAATTACTGCCCACTATAGTGACTAATGCATAACTTTGATGTCAAGACTAAAACAAAGCATATTTTCAGAATAGCTATCAACTGTAGTGACTGATCATCTCTGACTTCAGGATTAATCCATAAAGCAGAAAACAGCTCACAGTTCCTTTACAGACAGCTTTTCCAAATACTGTAGCGGTCAACTGTCGTGACTCATGTGCAGTCTTCCATCTCAAGACTCATGCGAATAGATAAAAAAAGACAGTGCTGTCCACTGTAGTGACTGATGCAAAAAGTATTTAGACGTTTGTAGAATTAAAATACTTTTTTAATTCCCCCTTTTTAAAACTGTCTTTTCCACTTAATGAGGTATATTTAGTTTTTTTTTTCTTACGCTTGTGTAAGAATGTTTATCTCCGAGTGTGATGTCAGGACGCATTTTTGCGCAAGTCAGTCATTGGAGAGTCGTCCCCCTTATCGTCAGATGAAACACGAGTTCCATTTTCCTCTCGGCTGCTCCGCTCAACGCATTTTTTTCTTTTTTTTCCGTCAAATTGCGTTACCCATGCACCATTTAAATAATGCAGCCTCCGAGGTCGGAAAGGGGCCATGTTTTATTTATAGAACGCTCATTAAAGGTGTTTAAATATCCTTTACAAGAGTCATCGAAGAATTTTAAAACATCCCCTTTATCTGCCCCTAGGTCCCCAAAACGCATGAGAATGTGATGATGAGGAATCACCACCCCCCACCCTCCCGGCCTTTTTTTTTTTTTAATTTGTTGCTGACATTACTGACAGGTTGCTTCTTTTAACCAGATTCTCTCTTGCTCTCGCTCTCTCTCAGCGAATTAACTTGTTTAAACGCCAAGCTAATTAACATTCAGAGCTCAATTGCCAGCACTTTAATAAGAGCCAATTAGACCGCGGGCTCAGTGGGTGAATTTGCATTGATCTGCAGCCTGCACTGGAAATGTTGCCCTTAATATTTGGTATTTGTTTGTTTATTTTCCAGCGGAAATGTTATCTAATCATGCAGGTTAATGGGGGAGTACTCCATCCCCAGTGTGATACCATATGATTTGTAATAGCCTACAATTAAAGCTTGTGCTGTTCCACTCCCATCCCACGGGGGCAGTAAAGTAACTTGGAATCTGTTTGCCAACTTTCAAATGAATCACAATGACACAAGTTAATACTAGAAAAGCTGTTTGAAGATCTGTTTAATGCCCAAGTGTTGAGTTGCACGTCACTTAGTACAGTGGGCAGCTATTAAAAATATATATTTTATATGTAAATAGATGAGAGTTGATCAGGAAAGCGTTGGCCTCACAGTTCTGAGATCCAGGGTTTGATCCCAGCCCCATCTGTGTGGAGTTTGCATGTTCTCCCCGTGCCTGCGTGGGTTTCCTCTGGGCGCTCCAGCACTCCCCGCAACCTTTGTGAGGATAAGCGGCTAAGAAAATGAATGGATGGATGGATGGATGTGAATAGATATTATGCTTCAGATGATGTGAGTCCCAGGATTCACGCCTGAAACTAATTGCAGTTGCAGCCCTGGAATAATATGTCTGAGCAACATATCATCCATGCAATACAGATACGGTAATCCTTTGCGATATCACAATTCTTTCTTTGCTGTTATGGTATATTGCAGGTTTTTATTGCAGTTGCAGACTTTTATGCTGTTCATATAATATTTTTGTGTCATCCATTGCTATTACTTACTCTCAATATATGTTCAGCCCTGATAAAATACAAATCTCTCAGACTGATGATAGATTTTTTCCAAAAATGATCACGATAAATGATGGCATCGTTGAGCAAGTGAATAAAAAGTGAAAGTAATACAGATTCTAATAAAGTGAATAAATAATAATAAATACATAAATTAATCTTTTCTGCTGGCCTTGTTGACACAACAGTGAGGTCTCGAGCAATTTTCCACATTTTAATTTTGCAAATCTTAACATACTCGACATACTGCACTCACCCTTTGTTTGTCAAAACTGAACTTAAGTGTGATGCTTGAGTTCATGTGGGTGTGGCAGGGCGGCTTACCTTGGTTTGCCTTGGACTAGGCCATTTTGCTTAGTCAAAGACGGCGAGCTCGCAAAATTAGACAGGGTGGTGGAACACTTGCTTGTTGTTTGATTAGGAGCTCAGCTATCCTGCTAGCTGCACTATATTTTAAACTTTCCTTGGGAATATATTGTATACTTTATTTTGGTGTGACATAGCAACCTGTCTGCTTACTGTTGGCTGCCCGGGCTTTTCTCAATAGCGAGGCTCATTGGCTGGTCTGCTCCCATCTTGTGAATGTCTGTGATTTTGTCCGCCGAGCCTGCAGCGAGCCCCACCACGTCCAGCTTCGGATGAAAAAGTCAAGTGAGCTAACTCAATGTT
This sequence comes from Syngnathoides biaculeatus, assembly GCF_019802595.1. NCBI lineage: Eukaryota > Metazoa > Chordata > Actinopteri > Syngnathiformes > Syngnathidae > Syngnathoides > Syngnathoides biaculeatus. The sequence continues at coordinate 15,642,539 of NC_084652.1, forward strand.
AATAGCAGTGAGAGGGAAATGTAAGTTAACCATACAATTACTAACAGTAAGGTAGATGTTTTTACACTGCGCTTACAACTGTATCTGCTGCGCTAGCTCACATAAATAGTTGACTTTCACTAATGTGTCTGATTTGTGTGCATCTACGGAGCCAACACCATTCCAACAGTGGCTCACTGCTTTTGTGAGGAGCTTGGCAGGTGTGTTACTAAATGTGTTACTAAAACTATGACAACTAAGTCAAATGAGATCTCTGTATGTTTGACATCTGACTCTTGATGTCAAAGTTGCACCAGTTACTGAAAAAGCAGTTTTCTTCGATGTACATGACTTTTGACATCAAAGTGGTGCATCAGTCATTACTACAGCTGACACATATTCGTAGATTAGAGTCTTCTTCTGGCTTGAAACTGTTGTGTACAACAACTGACAAGTGGGTGGCAGTGTACAGTATGGCATAATGTGCCAGTCTCTATTGTAGTCACTGCTGTGCAAATTAGACATAAAGACTGAAGTACAGTATATAAAAGAGCACTTATTTTTAAATAGCTGTCCACTAAAGTGACTGATGCGCAACTTTCAAATCAAGACTCAAGCATATAGTAAACAAGTTTTTGAATAGGTGTCCACTGTTGTAAACAATTTGGCCGTCACAGACTCATGCATTCAGAGCTCATTTGCCAACGCTTTAATAAAAGCGAATTAGACCACGGGCTCAGTGGGGAAAAGAGGAGGGTTTTGCCGAGTCAGATGAAGGAAATTCCCAGAACTTGTAGGAGTACAAATTTGTCAACTTATCTTTGCTCATAAATGCACAACCATGAACCTAATATATTATATCACGAAATGCCAAAATTATAGCTGCTTAAGGAAAAATGCACTTTTTAAAAATGAATGCAAATATCTTTTATACACAATGTTAATTTAAGAGATAAAACCTCTATATTATATAAAACAAGGAGCCAGTCAGAATCAGAAGATTCTGAAGAGAAATGGAGTAGGGGTTATTTTAAAGGAAGCGCTGGCTAAGAATGTCTTGGAGGTGAAAAGAGTATCAGATCGAGTGATGAGGCTGAAATTTGAAATTGATGGTGTTGTGTATAATGTAATTAGCGGCTATGCCCCAAAAGTAGGATGTGACCTTGAATTGAAAGAGAAATTTTCAGAGAGAGAGAGAGAGAGAGAGAGAGAGAGAGAGAGAGAGAGAGAGAGAGAGAGAAGAGAGAGAGAGAGAGAGAGAGAGAGAGGAGAGAGAGAGAGAGATAGAGAGAGAGAGAGAGAGAAGAGAGAGAGAGAGAGAGAGAAAGAGAAAGAGTTGTGATTGGTGCAGATTTCAATGGACATGAAGAAGTGATAAGTACGGGTTTCAGCAAAGGAACTTTGAGGGTCAGATGGTGGTGGACTTCGCAAAAAGGATAGAATTGGCAGTGGTGAACACTTTTTCCAGAAGAGACAGGAACAGGAAGATTGACCTACAAGAGGGGAAGTAGAAGCACGCACTATATTTTGGGCAGACAATGTAATCTGAAGAAGGTTACTGATTGTAAGGTGGTGGTGGGAGAGAGTGTACCTCGACAGCATAGGATGCTGGTGTGTAGGATGACGCTGGTGGTGGGTAGAAAGATTAAGAAGACAAACGCAGAGCAGAGAATCAGGTGGTGGAAGTTGAGGAAGGAAGAATGTCGTGTGGCTTTTCGGAAAGAGGTGAGACAGGCTCGAGATGGACAGGAAGAGCTGCCAGAAGACTGGAATACTACTGCCAAAATACTCCAAGAGGCAGGCAGGAGAGTACTTGGGGTGCCTTCTGGTAGGAAAGGGGAGAAGGAGACTTGGTGGTGGAACCCCAAAATACAGGAAGTCATCCAAGGAAAGAGATTAGCAAAGAAGATGTGGGACATGGAGAAGACTGGGAGAGGCGGAAGGAATACATTGAGATGCAAAGGTTTAGGTGGCGAAGGCTAAACGAGGCATATGACGACATGTACACCAGGTTAGGTACGAAAGAGGGAGAAAAAGATCTCTACAGGTTGGCCAGACAGAGGGATAGAGATGGGAAGGATGTGCAGCAGGTAAGGGTGATTAAGGATAGAGATGGAAATGTGTTGACTGGTGCCAGTGGTGTGCTAAATAGATGGAAACAGTATTTTGAGAAGTTAATGAATGAAGAGAATGGGAGAGAAGGAAGAGTTGAAGAGGCAAGCATGAATGACCAGGAAGTGGCAAGGATTAATAAGGAGAAGGTTATAAAGGCACTTAACAGATTGAAAAATGGGAACACAGTTGATCCTGATGACATACCAGTGGAGGTATGGAAGCAATTTGGAGAGTTGGCTGTGGAGTTTTTGACCAACTTATTCAATAGAATACTAGCAGGAGAGAAGATTCCAGAAGAATAGCGGAAAAGTGTGGTGGTCCCCATTTTTAAGAACAAAGGTGATGTTCAGAGCTGTGGAAGCTACAGAAGAATAAAGATGATGAGCCACACAATGAAGCTGTGGGAAAGAGTAGTGGAGGTTAGACTCAGGACAGAAGTAAGTATCTGCGACCAACAGTATGGTTTCATGCCTAGAAAGAGTACCACAGCTGCATTATTTGCCTTGAGGATGCTCGTGGAAAAGTACAAAGAAGGACAGAAGGAGCTACATCTTGTCTTTGTAGACCTAAAAAAAGCCTATGACAGAGTACCAAGAGAGGAACTGTGGTGCTGCATGCGCAAGTCTGGTGTGGCGGAGAAATATGTTACAATAGTACAGGACATGTATGAGGGCAGCAGAACAGCGGTGAAGTGTGCCGTTGGTGTGTCAGAGGAATTTAAGGTGGAGGTGGGACTGCATCAGGGATCAGCTCTGAGCCCCTTCCTGTTTGCAGTGGTAATGGATAGGCTGACAGATGAGGTTAGACTGGAATCCCCTTGGACCATGATGTTCGCAGATGATATTGTCATATGCAGTGAAAGCAGGGAGCATGCAGAGGAACAATTAAAAAGATGGAGACATGCACTGGAAAGGAAAGGAATGAAGATTAGCCGAAGTAAAACAGAATATATATGCGTGAATGAGGAAAGTGGAGGGGGAAGAGTGAGGCTACAGGGAGAAGAGATAGCGAGGGTGGACGACTTCAAATACTTGGGGTCAACAATAGAGAGCAATGGAGAGTGTGGTCAGGAAGAGAAGAAATGGTTCCAAGCAGGTTGGAACACCTGGCGAAATGTGTCTGGTGTGTTATGTGACAGAAGAGTCTCTGCTAGGATGAAGGGTAAAATTTATAAAACAGTGGTGAGGCTGGCCATGATGTACAAATTAGACATGGTCGCACTGAAAAGACAACAGGAAGCAGAACTGGAGGTGGAAGAAATTGAGATATTGAGGTTCTCTCTAGAAGTTAGAAGGGTGGATAGGATTAGAAATGAGCTCATTATAGGGACAGCCAAAGTTGGATATTTTGGAGACAAGGTGAGAGAGAGCAGACTTCGATGGTTTGGACATGTCCAGAGGCGAGAGAGTGAGTATATTGGTAGAAGGGTCCTGAGGATGGAGCTGCCGGGCAAAAGAGCAAGAGGAAGACCAAAGAAAAGGTTGATGGATGTTGTGAGGAAGGACATGAGGACAGTGGGTGTTTGAGAGGAAGATGCACGAGATGGGCTTAGATGGAAAAAGATGGATGACACGCAGTGGCGACCCGTAACGGGACAAGCCGAAAGGAAAAGAAGAAGAAGAAGAAGTCAGAATCAGCTTTATTGGTCAAGTATGTAAAAAAAAAAAAAACGCAAGGAATTTGTCTCCGGTAGTTTGAGCTTTCCTAGTACCTTCTTCTTCTTTTCCTTTCGGCTTGTCCCATTAGGGGTCGCCACAGCGTGTCATCTTTTGCCATCTTAGCCTATCTCCTGCATCTTCCTCTCTAACCCCAACTGCCCTCATGTCTTCCCTCACCACATCCATAAACCTTCTCTTTGGTCTTCCTCTCGCTCTTTTGCCTGGCAGCTCCATCCTCAGCACCCTACCACCAATAAACTCACTCTCTCGCCTCTGAACATGTCCAAACCATCGTAGTCTGCTCTCTCGAATCTTGTCTCCAAAACATCCAGCTTTGGCTGTCCCTCTAATGAGCTCATTTCTAATTCTATCCAACCTGGTCACTCCGAGAGAGAACCTCAACATCTTCATTTCTGCTACCTCCAGTTCTGCTTCCTGTTGTTTCTTCAGTGTCACCGTCTCTAATCCGTACATCATGGCCGGCCTCACCACTGTTTTATCAACTTTGCCCTTCATCCTAGCAGACACTCTTCTGTCACATAACACACCAGACACCTTTCGCCAGCTGTTCCAACCTGCTTGGACCCGTTTCTTCACTTCCTTACCACACTCACTATTGCTCTGGATTGTTGACCCTAAATATTTGAAGTCGTCCACCCTCGCTATCTCTTCTCCCTGTAGCCTCACTCTTCGCCCTCCACTTTTCTCATTCACGCACATATATTCTGTTTTACTTTGGCTAATCTTCATTCCTCTCCTTTCCAGTGCATGTCTCCATCTTTCTAATTGTTCCTCTGCATGCTCCCTGCTTTCACTGCATATCACAATATCATCTGCGAACATCATGGTCCAAGGGGATTCCAGTCTAACCTCATCTGTCAGCCTATCCATTACCACTGCAAACAGGAAGGGGCTCAGAGCTGATCCCTGATGCTGTCCCACCTCCACCTTAAATTCCTCTGTCACACCTAAGGCACACCTCACCATTGTTCTGCTGCCATCATACATGTCCTGTACTATTTTAACATACTTTTCTGCCACACCAGACTTACGCATGCAGTACCACAGTTCCTCTCTTCGTACTCTGTCATAGGCTTTCTCTAGATCCACAAAGACACAATGTAGCTCCTTCTGACCTTCTCTGTACTTTTTCCACGAGCATTCTCAAGGCAAATAATGCATCTGTGGTACTCTTTCTAGGCATGAAACCATACTGTTGGTCGCAGATACTTACTTCTGTCCTGAGTCTAGCCTCCACTACTCTTTCCCATAACTTCATTGTGTGGCTCATCAACTTTATTCCTCTATAGTTCCCACAGCTCTGAACATCCCCTTTGTTCTTAAAAATGGTAACTAGAACACTTTTCCTCCATTCTTCAGGCATCTTTTCGCCCGCTAGTATTCTGTTGAATAAGTTGGTCAAAAACTCCACAGCCATCTCTCCAAATTGCTTCCATACCTCTACCGGTATGTCATCAGGACCAACTGCCTTTCCATTTTTCATCCTTTGTAGTGCCTTTCTGACTTCCCCCTGAGTAATCATTTCCACTTCCTGGTCCTTCACTCTTGCCTCTTCAACTCTTCCTACTCTCTCATTTTCTTCATTCATCAACTTCTCAAGGTATTCTTTCTATCTATTTAGCACACTATTGGCACCAGTCAACACATTTCCATCTCTATCCTTAATCACCCTTACCTGCTGCACATCCTTCCCATCTCTATCCCTCTGTCTGGCCAACCTGTAGAGATCCTTTTCTCCTTCTTTCGTGTCCAACCTGGTGTACATGTCTTCATATGCCTCTTGTTTAGCCTTTGCCACCTCTACCTTTGCCCTACGTCGCATCTCGATGTACTCCTTTCGCCTCTCCTCAGTCCTCTCAGTATCCCACTTCTTCTTCGCTAATCTCTTTCCTTGTATGACTCCCTGTATTTTGGGGTTCCACCACCAAGTCTCCTTCTCCCCTTTCCTACCAGATGACACACCAAGTACTCTCCCGCCTGTCTCCCTGATCACCTTGGCTGTCGTCATCCAGTCTTCCGGGAGCTTCGGTTGTCCATCGAGAGCCTGTCTCACCTCTTTCCGGAAGGCCGCACAACATTCTTCCTTTCTCTGCTTCCACCACATGGTTCTCTGCTCTACCTTTGTCTTCTTAATCTTCCTACCCACCACCAGAGTCATCCTACATACTACCATCCTATGCTGTCGAGCTACACTCTCCCCTACCACTACTTTACAGTCAGTAACCTCCTTCAGATTACATCGTCTGCACAAAATATAATCAACCTGCGTGGTTCTACCTCCGCTCTTGTAGGTCACTATATGTTCCTCCCTCTTCTGGAAATAAGTGTTTACTACAGCCATCTCCATCCTTTTTGCAAAGTCCACCACCATCTGTCCCTCAAAGTTCCTTTCCTGGATGCCGTACTTACCCATCACTTCTTCATCGCCCCTGTTTCCTTTACCAATATGTCCATTACAATCTGCACCAATCACAACTCTCTTGCTGTCTGGGATGCTCAGAACGACTTCATCTAGTTCCTTCCAGAATTTCTCTTTCAACTCAAGGTCAAATCCTACCTGTGGGGCCTAGCCGCTAACCACATTATACATAACACCCTCAATTTCAAATTTTAGTCTCATCACTCGATCTGATACTCTTTTCACCTCCAAGACATTCTTAGCCAGCTCTTCCTTTAAAATAACTCCTACTCCATTTCTCTTCCCATCTACTCTGTGGTAGAATAATTTAAACCCTGCTCCCAAACTTCTAGCCTTACTACCTTTCCACCTGCTCTCTTGGATGCACAGAATATCAACCTTTCTCCTAATCATCATGTCAACCAACTCCTGAGCTTTTCCTGTCATAGTCCCATCATTCAAAGTCCCTCCACTCAGTTGTAGGCTCTGTGCATTCCTCTTTTTCTTCTGACGCTGGATCCAGTTTCCTCCTCTTCTTTGTCTTCGACCCACAGTAGCTGAATTTCCACTGACGCTCTGCAGGTTAGCAGTGCCGGGGGCGGGCGTTGTTAACCCGGGCCACAACCGATCCGGTATGGGATTCTTTAGATGAACGCTCATATTTGTTTGGCACAGTTTTTACGCCGGATGCCCTTCCTGACGCAACCCTCTGCATTTATCCGGGCTTGGGACCGGTCTACAGATTGCACTGGTTTGTGCCCCCATAGGGCTGCATTTGAGCTTTCCTAGTATAATATAGACATATACTGTCAATTGAATACTACAGCTACAGTGTTGACAGAACATTTATGGAGGCCCCATAGCTCAGTGGTTAGAGCACTGGTTTGGAAAACCAGGGGTTGTGGGTTCTTATCCCACTGGGGCCTCCACTCCCTGAGAAGGCTTGCGTCAGGAAGGGCATCCGGTGTAAAAATTGTGCCAAACATATGTGCGTTCATCTGAGATGACACGCTGTGGCGACCCCGAAAGGGACAAGCCGAAAGAAACACACACAGTTGTGCAAAGAATGCGGATCCTTCCAGCGTTTAGAGGAGTTACAATGCCAATTAGTGATAGTCCAGTGAAATGACCATTGTGCAAAGGGTATCAAGACGTCATAGTGTATGCAGTTTAAAGTGACGTGTCATGGAAGAGTTTTAGATGTATGTTGTTCAGGAAAAGGTTGTATCTTCTCTTTTGTAGTCATAATTGAGTTTTAACCCAGCAAAAATATAGTTTGTCACAATCCTCGATTGTTCAATTCAATATTCACTAGGATACATGTGTACCAAAATATTCATTAGCTGCAGCCCGAGATTGAACTCCCCCATTAGTGTCATATTTTTGTTTGATAAAACATTTGGTTTAGGTCCCTGTGTGATTATACTGCAAAATATTCCCCCCCACAAAACTTTCATTTCTCCTCAAATGTTTTTTTTAAAAACACACTTTATACATACAAATCCAATTCCAATGAAGATGGGACATGTTAAGCATAAATAAAAACACATTACAATGATTTGAAAATCACGATCAACCTATATTTAACTGAATACACTACAAAGTCCAGATATTTCATGTCCAAACTGATCAACTCTGTTTTTAGCAAATAATCATTAACTTTGATTTTGAATTTTATGGCTGAAACCCATTTAAAAAAAAAAAAAAAAAAAGCAGGGACAGGTTGGCATAAAAGACTGAGAAAGTTGAGGAATGGCCATCAGACACCTGTTTTGGAACATTCCACAGGTGAACAGGTTAATTGGAAATAGGTGGGTGCCATGATTGGGTATAAAAGGAGCGTCCCTGAATTGCTCAGTCGTTCACAAGCAAAGATTGGGGGCTGTGTATCTCTTTGTGAACAACTGCGTGAGTAAAATAGTCAGACCATTTCAGGACAATGTTCCTCAACGTACAATTACAAGGAATTTTGGGATTTCATCACCTACAGTCCATAATATCATCAAAAGGTTCTGAGAATCTGGAGACATCACTGCATGTACGCGGCAAAGCCGAAAACCAACATTGAATGGCCGTAACAGTTAGATCTCTCAGGTGGCACAGCATCAAAAACCGGCGTCAATGTGTGAAAGATATCACCAGATGGTCTTTGGAACACTCCAGAAAACCATTGTCAGTAAATACAATTTGACGTTACATCCGGAAGTGCAACTTAAAACTCAAATATGCAAAGCAATAGCCATTTATCAACAACACCCAGAAATGCCACTGACTTCTCTGGGCCTGAGCTCATCTTAGATGGACTGATGCAAAGTGGAAAACTGTTCTGTGGTCCGACAAGTCCACATTTCCAATTGTTTTTGGAAATTATGGATGCCGTGTCCTCCGGGCCAAAGAGGAAAAGAACCATCCGGACTGTTATGGAAGCAAAGTTCAAAACCCAGCATCTGTGATTGAATAGGACTGCGTTAATGCCCATGGTATGGCCAATTTACACATGTATGAAGGCACCATTACTGCTGAAAGTTCCATACAGGTTTTGGAGAAACATACTGCCATCCAAGCAACGTCTTTTTCATCGATGCCCGTGCTTATTTTACACACTTTCCCCTGCTTATTTGTGTGGCACAGGTCCTGTAGTGGCCTAGCCAGTCTCCAGATCTTAACCACTTAGAAAATCTTCAGATGGAGTTGAAAATCAGTGTTGCCCAACAACAGCCCCAAAACATCACTGCATGGATCAATGAGCTAAAATACCAGCAACAATTTAAAAATCAGGCAATGTGATTTTCTGGATATTCTTTTTTCGCCTTTTGTCTCTCATAGGTGAGTTATACCTATAATGAAAATTACGGGCCTCTCTCATCTTTATAAGTGTTAGAACTGGTGGCTGACTAAATACTTTTTTGCCCCACTGTACTAGATTTACTACATTTTTCAATAGCTGTCCTCTGTAGTGATTTATGCGCAACTATGACATAAAAGTTAGGTCTATAAAATAAAACAGCTCTTTCAAAAATGAGATTTTCCACGTAGTGATTGATGTGCAATTTAGGTGTCAAGACTCGAGCAGCTTTTTTAGTATAAATATATAAAACTGTCCACTGCAGTGACTCTGCGCCACTTTTCACATCAAAATTCCCATGTGGAAGAATACTTATTATTTGAATGGCTTGTGACTCATTGGTGTCCCAAGACTTTTGTCTATTTCCCGTGCTTGCCTGCAAATATCATCCCTTTCTGGTGTTTCTGGTGGCTCCGAGGTGGCTCGTTTCATCACAAATGGACCTCGCAGTTCTTGTAAACAGAACCGGGGGTAAATCATTGAAGACCTCTGATGCCACTCCGGTGCATCGTACAATCTGCCAAACATGTTGAGCCTTTTTGACACACAAAATATACGCTTGGTGGTGTTTTTTTTTTCATTTAATTTTATTTTTTTCTTCACAGGCAACTCCCCCGCCGTGATAGACGCCGGCAAAGGGATGACCACTGAGAGCCGACGAGCTTGGATTGAAGAGAAGAGCCTCATTCTTAAGCAGACTTACTGGTAAGAACAGTTGATAATATCTTGGTGACGCAGCATGTGGTTACAGTGTAAAGTGAATGCCGATTTATCATGGGGAGCCACTCAAAATGAGTGATAATCAGCAATATCGGGAAAGTTTATATATTTTTTTTCAAGTTAACAAAAGCCATCTCATTACATTCAAATGATCATTTTGTCAATAAAGAGGATTTTTAAAAAATAAAATATTAAATTAAAAATAACGTAGGTTTTTAAAAAGTAAAAGTACAGTCATTAGAAATAAAAAAATGACAGTTTATGAATTGGGCCAATTTAAAAAAAAAAATCAAAAATGTATTTCCATCCATGTTCTCAGCCGCGTATCCACACAAGGGTCGCATATATTTTCTACCACACATTTTCCACATTTAATCTTTGTGAAAAAAATTCTGGCATATTTTTAACATTTGCATATTTTTTATGACCTACTGATGCAGGCAATGTTTAATTTTGTTTTTAGTACACGGACAGTCAAATAAAAAATTAAAAAAAAAAGTTATCAAAGCCAGATGTTGGACACCCCTGACTTAAACACATTTAGAAGTATTATTCAAATAAACTTTTTTTTTTAAGTGTAGTAGTAGTAGTAGTTAAACGTAGGCTTGGCCCTTGGGGAACTTCTGCCCAATTTTTTTTTTGGCCAGGACTTGGAAATTTTACTTTCAATTTTTGTTCACAGATATTGCCAGAATGCACCACAGCCATCCATTTTTTTCAAAAATTTCTCAGGGGGGCATGACCCTGGACTCCCCTAGTGCTCACACTTGTATTTTCAGGAATTTTCTCAAAAGTCCACTTCCATGTCGAAATTGTAAACCTGTAAGCAAGTGCGACTTGAACACACATGGAACAGTAACACATATCATTGTTGTATCATGGGCAAGACCAAAGAGCTGTCCAAAGACACCAGAGACAAAATTGTACAACTCCACACAGCTGGAAAGGGCTATGGAGAAATTGCCAAGCAGCTTGGTGAAAAAAGGTCCACTGTTGGAGCAATCATTAGAAAATGGAAGAAGCTAAAATGACGGTCAATCTCAATCGGAGTGGAGCCCCATGCAAGATATCACCTCGTGAGGTCTGAATGATCCTTAGAAAGGTGAGGAACCAGCTCAGGACTACACAACAGGACTTTGTCAACGACCTGAAAAGAGCCTGGACCACCGTTTCCAAGGTAGCTGTTGGTAATACACTAAGACGTCATGGTTTGAAATCATGCATGGCACGCAAGGTTCCCCTGTGTAAACCAGCACATGTCAAGGCCTGTCTTAAGTTTGCCAATGACGATTTGGATGATACAGAGGAGTCATCAAAAAAATCTTTCCGTGTTTCTTAGCAATAGCCTAGAAACCTGTCTGATCTAGAAAAGATCTGTATGGAGGAGTGGGCCAAAATCCCTCGTGCAGTGTGTTCAAACCTGGTGAACAACTACCGGAAACGTTTGACCTCTGTAATTGCAAACCAAGGCTACTGTAACAAATAGTAACATTGGTTTTCTCAGGTGTTCAAATATTTATTTGCAGCTGTATCACACAAATAAATCGTTAAAAAAAATGATATATTGTGATTTCTGGATTTTTCTTTTTAGTTTCTCTCTCACACTGGATATGCACCTACGATGAAAATTTCAGACCCCTCCAGGATTTCAAAGTGGGAAAACTTGCAATATACAGGGTGTTCAAATACATATTTTCTTCACTGTAAGATTCATCAATACTCACATATGTACAGCAAGTGTTCAGGTTATGAACAAACAATACACCTGATGTTTTCATGGGAACCTTACATACTACATATTTTCCAATGTTTTGGACTTGGCATGGACAGGGTCTATGTTCTTTTTCTTGCATCGTGTCACTGTCATTAGGTCAGTGGATTCCACATTGCTGTAAGATGCAAAGTACTTATCTGGCTGAAGGCTGAAATCTGTCGTGCATGTAGGCATCTGATTACAATTGTAATAAAAAAAAGTCTGAATTTATTATTTTTTTTTTTTAGTCCATCTAAACTCCACAATTTGTATGTCAGTAAACTTTAGCATAACTTAAAGACCAAACGGTTAATGTCGGCGTCATAACATCGCAATAACTGTCCACATACAGCACTGTACTTCCGCTGAAGTACATTCAGCCAATCACAGATCCAAGCAATAGCCGCACTTTTTATAATGACCATGGATGGACATTGTTACATGGCTAAACAGTCAGAATGGCTCCTAAGAAAAGGGAAGGTGAGCACTGAGCACAACCTGGAGATGTCACACAATGTAAGTACTGAATTTTTGTTGTTTAGGTCTTTATTAGAGTGACAACCGAGAAAGCGCTCGATGGTGATAGCCTGAGCAAGGCAATCAAAAAATAATAAAAGTGATCAAAAGAAATGTGCAGCAAATTGGCCAGCAGAGCGAGCTTTCAAATGACAATGTGACATCCCACTTTCTGATTATTTTTTTTCTGAATAGAAAAAGACAAGATTCCTTAGATCTAAAAATCAACCAATGAATTAGAAAAGAAAGAGGAAAAATGAAAAAAAAACACCTACACCTCGTTCAGAATTTACCTTTGTCAAAAGACTACTTCAATGGAGCAGCCGTCAACCTTTTTCACTTTTTTCTTCCTTTGTTAAAGCAATAAACAGTTGTTTATTGAGTGTATTGGTTCTTTATAATTGTGTTTCCACATACAGCAGCTGAAATAAATATTTAACACATCACTACTTTTGTACAAAATACACTTCCAAAGGTGATTTTGACCTGAAAATTTAACTAAATGTTGTTAACAAAAGTAATTACCCATACAAAGAAGGTACAACAAATAATGTCAGAAATTAATTTGTGTATAAAATGTGAAATGACACTGGGTATTGAACGCATGAAGAAAGGGCGTGGAAAGCCAAGACAATGCCTAAAACTGATCAATAATTAAACAGCAATCCAGTTCCTTATCGGTCCAAATAAACGTCAGCTGTTTCAGTCCAAATTGATGGCCGACAAAAAGGTGTCATTGTCAAGTTGTGAGTCAAGACACATCTCATGATTGGTAAGATCAAAGAGATGTCTGAAAGCCGTTGTAAACAAGTTGTTCCAAAGCATGACGATGGCATTGGTTACAGGCGCATATCAAAGCTTTTGAATGTTCCAGTGAGCACTGTTTGGGCCATAATACTGTAGCAACTAAACCAGATTGAAGAAAATTAATTTGGAATGGAAAAGTTACACAGGAGGGACAGCAGCGTCTCTTCCGGTTTGGTGTATTTCCTGAATTATATGCTGTAAATCTAATCTTTGATTTCTGGGGCACAACATCATCACCCTAAGAACATCATACCAACAGCGAAGCTCGGAGGTGGGAACATGATGGTGTGGGGCAGCTTCTCAGCAAATGGTACCGATAAACTTGATATTATTGAAGGAATTATGAATGCTCAGATGTAGCAAGATATTCTTGGTAAAAATCTGATGCCATCTACGAGGAGGATGAAAATGAAACAAGGGTGGACATCTCAATAAGATAATGATCCAAAACATACTCCCAAGGAAGTTCTCAACTGGTTTCAACAAAAAATGAACTAAAACTGCAAGAATGGCCCAGCCAATCATCTGCATTGAAAACAATGAATAATCTATGGAAATAACTGAAACTCAAGGTCCATAAACAAAACTCATAATGCCTTCAAGATTTGAAAATTACTTGTGTGAAAGAATACACAAAAATCACACCAGAATAATGCGTGCGACTAGTTTTTCCATATAGTAAACTGGCATTGCATACAAAGGTTTTTGTACAAAATATTAAATAAATCTGCATCCCTTTGGGGGCACAAGCCAGTCCAATTTGTAGGCCAGTCTCAAGCCCAGATAAATGCAGAGGGTTCCGTCATCTGGTGTAAAACTGTGCCAAACAAAAATGAGCATTCGTCTAAAGTCTCTGCTAGGATGAAGGGCAAAATTTATAAAACAATGGTGAGGCTGGCCATGATGTACAGGTTAGAGATGGTGGCACTGAAGAAACAACAGGAAGCAGAACTGGAGGTGGCAGAAATGAAGATGTTGAGGTTCTCGCTAGGAGGAAGCAGGTTGGTGTGGTGGCAAGTTTGATGTTTTGGGGACAAGGTTAGAGAGAGCAGACTTCGATGGTTTAGACATGTCCAGAGGCAAGGGAGTGAGTATATTTGTAGAAGGGTGCTGACGATGGAGCTGCCAGGCAAAAAAACGAGAGGAAGACCAAAGAAAAGGTTGTTGGATGTAGTGAGGGAAGACATGAGGGCACTTGGGGTTAGAGAGGAAGATGCAGGAGATAATGGGCTTACATGCAAAAAGATTATGCGCTGTGGTCACCCTGGACGGGACAAGCCGAAAGGAAAAGATGAAGATTAAATACCTGTAAATACCAGTTGGTGTCTTTGCTACTGTCATTTCACATTATTACACACAACTTAATTTCTGATCTTGTTTCTTTTACTTTCTTTGTATTTGTGGACTGCTTGGATTCTTCCCATGTGTTGAAATTTTCATATTAGTAACACCCTGGGATATATACAGTATTTAATTACAGAAATTGATAAAATGTTAAATACTTACTTCAGCCGCTGCATTTCCATGCCCATTGTTTAAGCTGCTTATCGTTACAAGGGTCGTCGGGAGTGCTGCAGCCTATCCCAGCTAACATTAGGTGAAAGGCAGATTCTTTTTTTGACCATTTATTTCTATTCACTAACTTAGTTTTGGGCCTAGAATGGATTCATTGCATTTCTATTACTGTAATTCCCGGCCTACAGAGTGCACCTGGTTATAAGTCTCACCCAGTACATTTGTAAAGGAAATACCATTTGGTACATACATACACCGCAGCTGTGTAAAAGCTGCAAGAGCCCACATTGAAACACCATATATTTACAAAGAAAGACGGTACACAGAGAGTTTAACGTTAGCCCCATCGTGCTAACACCGTGCTAACAGGGCTGGTTAAAAAAAAACGTGCTGGTAAAAATCAGTGAGACGCGGCAGTAACATGCTAGCGCAGCGCTAACAGGGCCGGACCGGTAAAAGTCACTTCCTCGGCACAGATATTCCACCGGTCTCACTCTTAACTTTTCCGCTCGAGTGCCCCCTTACGGCCGTTAGAAAAAGATGCACAAAGGAGCCGCATCACCGCTTAAACCACAGGGTTTAAAGCGTGTGGAAAAAAAGTCGCGGTTTATAGGCTAGAGATTACGGTAGTTTTATTGGGAAACATTTCTCTAGTTTACAAATATTTATGGTTCCAAATGGGATCATGGAATGATCAGTGCTTATTCCTCGGGTCCATTGTACTCTGTCTCATGTAGGTCAGCAATGACTGTTACTGGCACAGTGTGGTACTATACTTAAGATGTGATGCTATAAACTAAGATATTTTTACATTAGTCTCACAATTTTTTCTCTTTTGATATTCATGCAAAACTGTTTCATAGTAACAAAATACAAAAATCACAAAATAGCAGCTTTTTCCTCATACTTTTTTTAACTTTATGTTCATAATATTGCCCTTTTTTGCATAAGTTTTAAAAATTACAAAAATACTGTTACATCTATATATATCTATAAAAAACTAACCTGTTTAAAAATCCGGAAAATTGCCGTGTGCAAGCAAAAAATTGTGATATAAACAGGGAAAATACGATTCCCAACAACCTCTCGGTGTTTGTTCACCTCATAAATGTATTTTCCCTGTGTACAGTGAGATGCCCAACTACGACATCCTCATCCCGGTCCTTCTCAAAGAAGGCATTGACCAGCTGCCCAATCATTGCAAGCTCACCCCAGGTAAGCTGCCTTTGAGGAGGCTGCTACAATAATGCAAATGTTTATTGATCTGTTTTTCTGGGGGCCAACCATTAATGATAAACAGTTAATCCTGATTACACAACCTGATAAGAAACTGCAACGTAAATGGATCTGTAAGCATTTGTAAGTGGTAAGCAGGGATCTTAGGGAAGCCTTTTTGGATTTAAAGAACCGATTTTAGGGTCATTTGGGATATTTCCTGGGGTCCTTCAGAGACAAACGCTTCCCTGAAAGCAGTTTCACACAGCACCATCAAACCTAATAGCAATGTCTGTCATAGGTAGACTTAATAAAAAAAAGTCTCAAGAACCTTATGCCTGGAAACGTAGGAAGTTGTTTCTAAGCACCCATTTTAGAGTAATTTTAATCATTTGTTCTGGTCCTTCTAAAGCCGCAGTCAAAACTAATTTTACACAAGAACAGTAAGTTTCTTTCGGCTTGTCCCTTTCGGGGTCGCCACAGCGTGTCATCTCAGAGGAACGCACGTATATGTTTTGGCACAATTTTTACGCCGGATGCCCTTCCTGACGCAACCCTTCTCAGGGAGTGGAGGCCCCAGTGGGATACGAACCCACAACCCCTGGTTTACCAAACCAGTGCTCTAACCACTGAGCTACAGGGCCTCCACCCGAAAGGGGTAAATTATTGTTCATAAATTAGTGTTACTACTGAGAATAAGATTCCAACTGGCTTCCCTTTTATAGATGTTTAGGATTATGGTTACAGATTAGGGTTTTGAGTAGGTTTAAATTTTCAATTTCAATTTTACACAAGAACATGAAATTTAATAGCAATTATCTATCCTGAGTTGACCTACAAAAAAAGTCTTAAGAACCCATGCCTGGAAACACACTAAGTCTCCCGTTTTCTTTCCAAGTGGCCATTTTAGGGTTATTTTGCCCATTTCCAAGCGTCCTTCAAATATGAGCTCTTATTGAAAGTGAATCTGAAATTCCCTCCCATCCTTCTTCTGTCCCCCCCCCCCCTCCTCCCACCCTACTATCATCACACACCCCTGTGTGGCAGGCGTACCCCTGAGGCCCATGCTGGCGCACCCCACTAAGGGTGTTGGGGAGGTGATGAAACGCTTCGATGAGGCGGCATTCACCTGCGAGTACAAGTACGACGGCGAGCGTGCGCAAGTGAGTTTCATTTGTGTGTGTCTGTGTGTGTGTGCGTGTGCGTGTGTGTGTGCGTGTGCGTGTGCGTGTGTGTGTGTGTGTGTGTGCGTGCGCGCGCGCGTGTGTGTGAAGTGTTCCATGCACATACACGCACACTGCAGTGGAGTGTTCCTCTACTGTTCACCTATTCTTTCAAGATAAACATTGGCACTGTTGTTCCCGTGGGTCTTTTGGCAGACAGCACAGAGTGAAAGGAGGATGAAGAAGATTTTTGTGTGTTGAAATAAGAGGCAAGAGAAACGAATAAGAGTGGAGAAGGAAACATGTAAGACACAGCAGGAGGCGTCTGCATTAAGAGCCGAAGATTGTAATGCAAACCCATCTGGCTGGCAGCGTTAATTCTGGACAGTCATGCCTATAAAGAGCCTTTGAACTGAGCTCCAGCCAAATAAGAAGGCAGCTCAATGTTGCATTTGGTTGTTATTTCACACAATGACCAGCAGGGGAACTCATGGGACACCGCACGCCCAGTCCTACAATGTCACTCGCTCTGTGTGAGAGTGATGAATAACAATAACAGGAGCAACCCATCAAGTTCAGTCAAGTGAACGATTGTCTGCATATTTGGTGGGTTTATTCGTCAAAATTAACGCTCATTGATCAGCACGCTGGGAGAAAACGGCAATAATTGAGATGCTGAGTCGACATCTGTAGTGTCTTTTCAGTATTAGCACGTCCGTCTCAAGGATTGAGGTGTGCGCTATAAACCAATGATGTTTTAGATCATGCAGGTGATCTTTTTTTTCATGGTCGTGTAACAAATTTCCTTTTGTAGCAATAATACATGCTTTTACAAGGTACTTTTTTGTTACACTGAAAGGTGCTATTTTTTAATTGACCTTTTTCTTGCTTTTATCAATTTAATTATTACGCTTTTTTAAAATAGACCTTATCATTTTTATATTTGTCTATTGTATTAATTTTGCATTCATGAAAACTTAAAAAGGGGGAATACTTTTTACTTTTTTTAAACTATAATAGCCATTTTATGTGGATGTATACAATGTTATTCATCTTTTACCAATCAACATAACGTGGCTTGTAAAATGTTTTATACGCTATCAAATGTAGGGCAATTTTTTATGGGTTCTATGTTAAAGTTTTATAATTAATTATTGGCTCACTTAAAAAGACAGGTTTTAGCAAATGACCAGTGTTGGACAAAATGTTACTACCTAATTGTATCGTTATCGCTCACGATAGACTATCCATTATTCAAGGCGATCACAACTCAGAATAAAGGCAAAACAGTAGCTGTGTCTTTTGTGCCGATTTTTATTTTTTTATGGAGTGCACACAGCAGCTCCAGATTGTTTCCACTTGTACGCCTCTTGAGCTGATCAGCCGCCGCTATGGATGCCAGCATGTGGCCAAACAAAAACGTCAAATCTTGCAGCAATTAGGCTCCTCTCTCAGCATAGAAGACTGAGAAAAACAGACGGCCCAAAGCCGGCAAATGAGCTGAAACATCTTTTGGACGAGACAAGTTTAAATGTCTGGAATGTTTGAGGCTTTGTGCATGCCCAGCAGCATCTGTTATGACGATGACTTTGTCTGGTGTTATCCTTTTGTTCCAGAGCTAAGCGTCAGTTTGACGTCTCTGAAACATCCATTTAGAGCAGAACGTAAGCAAGTCGCCAAGTGAGTGACAACGTCCCTAAATGGAACGTGTAAATTTAGGCGAGCTCTAATTAAATTATGTAACGCATCACAAGAAAATGTTTGCTAAAATATTAAGCTGTGCCGGGGAACTTCTGTTTTTCTTGGTTGTTGTTTCTGGAATGTGTTTGTTTTGTGGTGGGAGCGCCGTACACCCCACCGTGAGTGTTAGGTTCGTCAGGTCTGCACACAACACTGTAAAAGTGCCATTAATGTACAATATGAGGGTTACACTAACATTAAACTTTCATAGTAAGGTGGGGACTTCAAAATATCGTCTTGGGGCCATATATGGCCCATGGGCTGCCAGTTTGAGACCTCAGTTCTAAGGCATCTTTTTTCTCTGTTGACTTTTTCCTGCTCCTTCGTCTGCCATTGTTGTCATATGTGTCTGTTTTGTTCAACACTTGTTTTTCACCTTTTAATCACATAAACCTGTAGGTCAGATTACTGTAACTGGAGCATCCAAACTGCAGTGGCATTGCATACATAAAGTTGAAGCCAGAAGTTCACATGCCCTGTGCAAAAAGACACATTTAATTTTTTGTTTCACTGTCTGAAGTCAAATCGGACTAAACCTATTTCAAGTCAGGCTTACCAAAATTATTTCATTTTGTTAAAGTAAAGCAAATTTATTTGTATAGCGCTTTACGTGATTAAAAGCATTCCAATACAAAAATAAAAACATTCCAATACAAAAATAAAAACATTTGGATATAAAAAGTACAATTATAACAGCTTTGTCACAATAGAGAGAATTTATTAGTAAATGTTATACCTGTTTTTAATAACACAAAATAGTCAGTGGAATGATAGAATACTTCATTCAAAAATATTTCATCGGTGCAGCTAAAATTTTGACATGGAAAATCCCCCTGAGCATGTTCTGCATTGATACAATTTTTTTTTCTGCAAAATTTACATTTTAGTTAATGTATGACTCTGCTCTTTTGAAGTCCATCCATTTTCTTTGCCGCTTATCCTCATGAGGGTCGTGGGGAGTGCTCGAGCCTGGCCCAGCTGTCAACGGGGAGGAGGCAGGGTACACTCTGAACTGGTTGCCAGCCAATCGCAGGGCACATCGAGACAAACAGAAGCGCTCAAAATCAAACCTAGGGGCCATTTACAGTCTCCAATTAATGTTGCATGTTTTTAGGATATGGGAAGAAACCGGAGTGCCCCGAGAAAACCCACGCAGGCACGGGGAGAACATGCAAACTCCACACAGCTGGGGCCAGGATCGAACCTGGGTCCTCAGACCTGTGAGGCCAGCGCTTTATCAGCTGATGCACCGTGCCGCCCCCTTTTAGTGTCTTGATCTTTTTAATGACCAGCTAGCCATTTTTGATTCTGCTTAGGATCACAATTGAGCTAGCAGGGAAAATTCACCCTTTTAACCACTTTGTCATTTTTGATTGGAATCCACGTTGCACTGATGATTATTTATTATTATTTTCCCCCGAACAGATTCACATCCTGGAGAGTGGTGAGGTTCAGATATTCAGTCGCAACCAGGAGGACAACACCAGCAAGTATCCCGACATCATCTCTCGTATTCCCAAGGTAAAGTGTGTCCAAAATCTAGCAAAATGGCATCGATGCATTAACTTTAGCCACCTGGGTTGAACCTCGCTCCGTTAATGATAAAGATGTCACTTATTTAATCTTTTGTTAATTCAAGATCCCTCACCAAGACTTATGCCAGCCTGTTTAGACTCGTCTGGCCTGATGCTTTTGCACCCTCTTGCTTGTGTAAACAACGTTATGCCTCCATTATATGACGCGTTAGCAATTATACAATGTAATCTTGTGGATGCCAAATTTCACAGATCTCACATGGAAACCTGCAACCTCAAATAGATTCCTCATAATATAGTAACTAACAATTTCAGTTCATTGGCTCTCTCATTCACACATGGACTTTCAAATTGAACTCTTGAGTCCAGCTGAACTTTGATGCTAACCAAAACAGCTGGTTAGATGCAGTCCCTTTTCTTGGGTTTTAAACTTGACTGCAATTTCTGGTGAATAGTGAATGAAATCATAAAGAATGATTATGAATGATCATATTCAAATTATACATAATGTTATGGATTAATGTAGAATGATTTGGAATAATATTGAATGGAGTGACATGATATAGAATGAAAGTGCATGCTATTAAATATGGACTTGTATAGAATATTGAAAAAACCGATATGGATTAATGTGGAATGAAACTGAATAATATGCGATGATGTGAAATGTTTTTGAATTATTTTAAATGATGTGAAATAATGTGGCAGTTGGTATGGTTTGGTCCATTAAAGAACTAAAGATTAAGTAACAGGAAACAACAAAAAATCTTAATTTGGGTCATTTTGAAATTGTGGAACAAAATTGAAATATGAATCAGTTGAACAATTTATGTATGGGTTTACTTTTACCTTATTTTAGGGCATTTCCTGAAGTTGGAACGGTTTGAATCTACCCAAAAAATGGTAGGAACGAGTGGTATAGAGCTCGTGCACGTGACGTCACAGTTTCCACAGCGCCACATTGCCAGTCAAACCTAGCTGCTCAGCAGTGCGGGAGTCGTTGAACCGGAGCATATTTTTCAAATTGCCCGAGACCTTTTGTCCTGTTGGAGGTCACAATAGACGAGACGGTTCAGCAAAGATATTCTATGGAATACCAGCTGAAAAGACGAATAAAGATCGATGGATTTCAGCAATTAAATGTGATGGATGGTGCCCAACCAAAAGACAGATGCCTGAGTAGCGATCATTTCATTTCAGGTAGGAATTATTCTTCTCAATCTCAATTAACCAAGAAGTATTTACAGTACGTGTGTATATCCAGCTGTCCAATACAAGCGGAAGCGGGTTAACAGTCAAATTTCTTATCGCCAAAAACATCGACTTCAGCATTAAATATGGATCCTCTATGCCAAGTGTCTCTAATTTTTCCACGTACCTTCTTTTATTATCACCTTCTAAATGTTTAACAATATCGGACAAAACTCTGTCTGTCGTGCTATAAGATATATTTTCGTTTTGTCCTAACGGAATTAACTTGCAACAATGCTTTGTTCGACCGGCAATATGGCTACCTAAACAAAAATCACAAGATTTTATGATATAGGTGGACGAGCTCTATAGAAGATGTCAGAGAATTGTGTATTGAAAAGGTGAAATTTTTGATGGAGGAATTTCTTGAACATACAATGTAGATTTTAGTCTGAATGATTTGAATTGTTTGAAAAATATTTGGGGGGAATAATGTTGAATATGTCATAACAGGAATCCTATCTGTGTGTTACATATTTTCATTTATCGGGGGGGTCTGGAATACAATGCCCACGATGGAGTGGGGGGGGGGTCACTGTAATGTCAAGCTCATTTTATAACATTACACAAATTATTTTTTTGTGTGTATGTCGCCACTTTGCATCATATACAAATAACATTTACTGCTTTCCTTTTGCCATTTTGTGATCTTTTTTTTACTCAGTAATGTGTAGGTAATCAATTAAAAAAAAAAAAACGAACTCTAGTCAGGTACTTTATATATGTGAGTAATTTGAGTTGTAAGCTAGGTCAAAAAACAAATTAAACTCATGTCAAGGTACCACCAATTTAATTTAAAAAAAAAAAAAAAAGAACTCTCACTTCACCTTAAGTTGTTCCTTGTCGCACTTTCGGTCATTTTGCCGGGCCTGCAGCTGCCATTTTGTGTTTGCCGCTTTGACGTGGAGAGTCATTTAAGGTGACAATTGCAAGACGATCTGCTGGAACCGCTCTGAGAGAATCGACCTGAGGTTAACCGAGAGTGAGCGCTCTCTTCTTTCGTGCCCACTAAGCTTGTTTTTTTCACCCCCTCCTGTCGAGTCGAGAGCTGCAATTAAATAGTAAATGAGGCTACATGGGTTTATTAGAGCCGTTCTCATTCACGCTCGTTGGCGCGTGGCTGGTATTGCAGTGTCAGTCGTATATCTGCGGGCCTGGGCTTTAATTGTGTCAAAATACTTAATTGAGTTACCTGCATGATTGCGTCGCTCAGTGGAGGATGTTTGTTTGTTGTGCCGCGCAGTTGCCATCATTCGCAGCTCAGCAAAACTATGCTAAATCACTGTTTCCTATCTATTATGAGGTTTCGACGGGTCGCCAATAAACCTTAGATGTTTTTCTCATAAAGAAAATGCTTCCAGAAGGGTAAAAAAAATATAGGAGATTCTTGTCAAAACATCAACACACAGTCTTAAAACGTGTGAATATTCTTAGTATTTGTGTGTGAATATCCTGAAAACGGTGTGTCTGAAATAAATGCGTCCCCGCTGTTCCACAAACACACAAGCAGAATTAAATATGTACAAATAGTAAGTCATGATAAATGTACAAACATTAAAAAAACAGGTGCTCATGGCTTTTATATTCTGAAATCTAAAAACTTGTAAATGATAGGTATATTTGTGGATCTCATAAAACAGGTCAATCGCACATATATTTGTATCTGAAAAACATGTCAAACATTTGTATCAAGAAATCATGTAATTTGTAAATATATAGTATTTGTGGATCTAAAAAACATAAATCGTGGCTATATTTGTGACAGTGCCATTTCAGTCGTTTTTTTTTTGTGTTCCTTTTTAGTTTAACGTGACCCACTGTAACATAAGTCATGTGCTTCTTCCAGATGCGACACACTATTAGGCGTAAAAGAAAAAGCTTGTGGTTCCGATTTCTTGTTGACCCTAAAAATTCCTAAAACTCGAAATTGCCTCTTGGTGTGATTGTTTGTGTGACTATTATCTGTCTCCATGTACCATGCAATTGACTAGCAATCAGTTCAAGGTGTACCCCGCCTGATGACAGTTGGGATAGGCTCCAGCACTCCCCGAACCCTTGGGAGGATAAGCGGCTCAGAAGATGGATGGATGGATGGATCGGTGATAAATGCTGCTGTGTTTGTCCTGGGAATAAGATGATCAGTTCTTTTGCTGTGTGACATCATGTATAATTGTCTCAGAATTACAAGTCTGTGTGTGGTGGGGAGCGGGTGTGTGTTTGTTTGTGTGTGTGTGTGTGTGTGGGGGGGGGGGGCATATGCTAACTGCAAAGATTGCCTGCTTAATTTGTCATTTTCATTTCCCTCATTACCAACACAGTCCTGTGCAAAGTTATTAACTTTATGAATCAAACAAATCTCATTCTCTATCAATCTATCTCTCTGAACCCTGTTTATATTATAGACGAAGATACTGTGCAAAGTTAAAAACCCCTAATATCTTCAAAGATGATTATCATCAACATAAAATGCAATAATATTCATGTTTTTTTTTAATTTTAACCAATATGACATTCATGCTAGTGTGTATTTCAACAAATTAAAATTTGTGGCTGGGCGAAAAGTGTCAGTGGTGGAGGGAGTGTTTTGTGCCTAGAAATCAGACCCCCTACTCTCATCATTAATGGGCGTGCTCTGGCACTGGCCCCGTCGCATGAGAGCAGCTGTTGTGTGTTTTGATTTTTGTTCATTTGTAGATTATCTAATTTATTGTCTAATAAATCGTTGCCCGTAGAGGAAGGAAGATAGCAACGGCGCTCTGAAATGCATCCCTAAACCTAATTAAGGCTTTACTTGCAAAAATAATGTGAAATAAGTATAAATTATGGAATTGGATACGTTTAACATCACAGCTACCTTTATTAAAGACTCTTGATGGGATATACTGTGAGAAGGAGAGAGCGGAGCATTTTCTACAATTCTCTTGGTCACGTTAGTGGGTCTTGTACACTTTGTACACTTGACTGCACACCTCACGCCGTCTTCTACCGTATAAAAGTGCCACAAATATTCCCTCAATAAAAAACAAAGTACTGTCGATATTGGCATGTGCAAACTTGAATTGATGTCGTACACTTGACCAAAAACCTTATTTCATCTTATTTTGATCTCAAAGTGCTTCACATATTCCTCGTAGACAAACAGAATGCCTATTGGCACGGTCTGACAGCCGTGCAGCAAGTGCAAAGCCAAAAAAACATCACACTGAAATAAACACAGTGAATCGACTTCTTGTACCATATAAAAGTGCCTCAAATATGCCTCAACGTCAAACAAACTGCATATCAGCATGGTCGTACAGCCCTGCAGCATTTTCTTTCATCCTCCAAGACCTGGTACGATGTCAAGTACTATCTTGTCTCTTTGTGACTTTTTAATGAAACCTCTTCCTCTCACCTGTGTCGTGCCTCTCATCCTTCTTGGGGTTGGGGGAGGGGGGCTTTGATACATTCTTGTCACCTTTTTTCATTTTTGGCTCCTCGCCTCTGGTAGCTTCAAACTCATACATTCCTTCTATTCCCTTTTTTTGACTGTCTTCTCACTTTTTTTATGATTCTGCGCTGTCGGCGTCTCTTTATCGCTTTCGCACAGCTTCTTCTTTTTTGCTCTCGGCACACCCTGACTCTTTTACCACCAGATGTTTGGCTTTCTTCTCGCTCTTCTCTGTTTGTTTTTATCAATGCTTCTCCTCTCAGTCTGGTGACCCTTCACTTAACACCGATGGTTTTGAATGCATTGCAAGTGATTTTCTTTTTTTTTTTTTTCTTTTTTTTTGCCCTCTTGTTTCCTAAGGGAAAAAATTGACAGTTGGTCAATCACGGGGGAAATGTCTTGGAATTAGTGTGGGGTTGTCACGGCGACACGGCAACATAATGGATGCCGGGAGCGAGGCCGGTGCCGAGGAGAAAACGCTTTGCATTTCAATGAACCAAAAGTGGCACGGCGTTAATATAGATGCATTAGCCGCTTGCGAGGGCGGATTCTGATTTAAAAAGTTGCAGTTTACAAGTGCTTACGTCTGATATGCTGTGGTAAGACTGATATCATATGCATGTGTAGCCCATCTAAAGTGGGGTATAGTCAACACTCCTATACCACAGTCGATATTCACTAATTTACCACTAGTGAACCCCAGTGTATTATTTTCTCCGTAATATAATTTAGCGCTCCTCACTCACTCAAGCATGCTTGCTTACAACTTTATTTCTCAATATCTCTTGAAGTTTAGTATATACTGTCAAATGAGGCCATCACCTTTATCAGCAGCTACCACAAAAAACACAAGTGAAATAAAAACCTAAAAATACATCAGAACACTAAAATGTTCAACCAAAGCATATTTCTTTGGGTTCAAGTCAAACTCAAGTCATCTTAAATGGCCAAATGTGTTGAAGAGTCAAGGAATTTGTCTCCAGTATTTAGAGCCATTCTAGTACAACAGAAAACAAGCCACTTAGAGAAAATAGACATTTAGGGTATAAAAACACATGTATCGGTGGAACAGTGGCGCAGCTGTAAAGCATTCGCCTCCCAGTTCTGAAGACTGGGGTTCAAATCCCGGCCCCACATGTCTGGACTTGGCATGTCCTCCCCGTGCCTGCATGGCATTTCTCCGGGCACTCCGGTTTCCTCCCATATCCCCGAAGCATGCATTAATTAGGGACTCTCATACCTCCCCTAGGTGTGATTGTGACTGCGACTGTTGTCTGTCTCCATGTGCCCTGTGATTGGCTGGCAACCAGTTCAGGGTCTACCCTG
This sequence comes from Syngnathoides biaculeatus, assembly GCF_019802595.1. Lineage (NCBI taxonomy): Eukaryota > Metazoa > Chordata > Actinopteri > Syngnathiformes > Syngnathidae > Syngnathoides > Syngnathoides biaculeatus. The sequence continues at coordinate 15,668,526 of NC_084652.1, forward strand.
CTTCCTGCCCAATGACAGCTGGGATTCGCTCCAGCTCACCCACGACTCATGAGGATAAGCGGCTCAGCAAATGGATGGAAGGATGGAAACATAAGTATTAAACTTCATTGAAAATTACAAGGTACCAGTAATGTGATAATGCTAATAAAATGACAACTGTGCAAGCAATGCCGAGAGTCATCAAGCAATTCAAAGTGACTAATACTGCAGTCATTTGGCTTAAAACGACAATTGTGCAAATAGGGGAGAGTCCTCCACCACATAATTGACCATTAGCATAATGATACTGAACAACATCAGTGACAAAATGAAAACGATGAGTACAGTAGTGTCACAACAAAGATGTGTAAAATTAGCAACATCACTATAGAATTTGGTAGTGTTTAAGACTTTAATTGAAAGAGGGAAGACTGTCAGAATGTGGTGGTTTTGGTGTGCATTGTTTAATAACACCCCAGCCGAGCCTTATTGGTCATCTTATCGTGTAAAATGCCATAGATGGTCCGCTAATGGAAATTAGCATAGATATCATTTGGTAACTGCATTGTGATTGCAAATGTTGCTCGTCATTGTAATTGTGGTCAATGACAATCCGACTTTGGTGTTTACAACACATGGATTTGCCATCGTAAATATTGAACAGGTTCAACATTTATGATTATTGGCTTCTGCCATTTTACAAATTTATCACGGAGGTAAAATAACACACCACAGTATAATCCCAGAGGATAATCTTTTAGATATTTCATAATGAGGTTTTTGTTAACTCAGATTGAAGGCAGTATTGCAGTACAGTGTTCCCGCGTTATTCGTGGGGGGTTACGTTCCTGACAACCCCGCGAATAACGAAAATACACAAAATGAATGCAACATTAATGCTCACTGGTTACACTTGTCAGCACATATTTTAGCATCTATATAAGATACCAATGTGATTGCGCTCACGAGGAAGTGAGGAACAATTGCATTTCACATCTGTAAGTAGAAGAGGCTTTCATTGCCCTATACCAGGGGTGCTCAATGTGCCGATCACGAGGCAGTCTTGGTCGATCGCGGGACGGCGTGCCAAAAAAACCCCAAAAAACGTCAGCTCGCTCGTCAGACTCCGCGTCATTCCCGTCCAAAGAACCATCCGCGGCTGCCGGCCCGGAGCTCCCCGGGGGCTTTGTTTACGGACTTATGTCGCACGTAGGCCTCAGAGCAGTCAGACTCGGCGTCATTCCGCCCGAAGAACCATCCGAATATTCAACATTAATTACAGCCACAGGTCCAAATTTGTATGGAAGGATTCCTGTTTTCCCGATCAACCGATACTGCTATTTCTTCATCAGATGAGGATAAATCAGAGAAATCAACGCTGGGCATAATGGTGTCCCATGTAAACCAGTGTTTGGAATGGCACGGTACACGTCACATACGTCCACGTAGATCATGTGACTCGAAAATGGCAGTGCCCCTGAAAATTCGTAATGTCGATAAAAATCTTCTCGAAACACTTTTAAATGAGAGAGGATTTAACATCACATTGTCAAAATAGGGTACATATTACATGACCTATTGGATACATTGTTAATGCAAACCACCAGAATTCCCCTTTAACTATCCGTTTCCAGTAGTTTTTGCAGCCTGTAGAGGCCTCAAATCTACATGGATACACTGTTAATGCAAGCACTGGATTTTGCCTTTAAAGAGGTACACTCATAATTACAAATGTTACAGTACTTACGCAGCGCATCAATGAGTTTTATATTTGATAGCTCCACCACCGCTGCTTTAGTTAACAACACAGTCTGGGCAACGTAGCGCAAAGATGAGCTAGACATGCTGCTTATGTTTACTTTCGATATTAATGGAGAAATTTCAAAAAGAAATGTTTTAAGATGCAATGACTGTTGGAGTACATGAATAATCGAAGAGAAAGTGGTTAAACTGGATGAGATTTTCTCTTTTCGAGTGGGAAAGCTCTGGTCTGAAGCCACCCAAAGTAAAAAGTGGAGGATGAGATGGTGTGTAATGTTAAAATTTTACCTTGGCACAGCCTGATCCAGTATGAAAGCACAGACAAAACAATGCACAAAAAGCTAATCCTGTATTTTAAATGTACATATATATTTATATATAGTATAATCACATAACATTAATAACAACATTGGACGTATCAACATCACCCCCACTTGCTCCCACCCCCATGCCCCCGTCGTCGGTGGCTCACGAGAGGCTGGCTGTTTGAAAAGCAGATTCTGGGGTAAAAAAAAGTCTGGGCACCCCTGCCCTACACATTGCCTGTGGAGGGAGGTCATTACTTTATGATGACGAGGTTTATTATTATTATTATTATTATTATTACTGAAGGTCTCAGTTGCATGTGTTGTAGCTGTTTTTGATTGTCACAATAAATCAAGGAGGTTTTGTTTTTTAGCGTGTGTGAAAACGGAATGCTAGTGCTAAAAACATTGAACAGAGATCATTTTACACTTGAGACTATGTGAGGCATGGGATACACATGTCACGGAAACAGTGAATCCTTGCAATTTGTCATCACAGAATACAGATACAGAATAGTTGTTTGTTTATAGGTGTTCTGCAATTGGTTGCTGACGAGTTCAGGGTGTACCCTGCCTCTCACCCAGAGTCAGCTGGGATTGGCACCCCTGCAACTCTCGTGAGGATAAGTGGTACAGAAGATGAATGAATGAATAATGCTTTGCTATATCACGGCTCTTGCTTCATGTTCCTGATGTATTGCAGATTTTTATTGTACTTGTTACTCTTTTATTTTGGTTGTGCAATATAAATGCTCAATATGTTTCGGCCTTGCATGATACGTTGTTTTTTATTTTTTTGAATATACTTTCTCAAAAAGTTTCATGATAAACAATAGTATTGTTTTTTTTTATGGCACTGAGAAAGGATGGATAATATACTGACGATATTTGAGTTTCAGATCAAAAGATGAAGGTTGGGAAGAAGTATAGAATACCATTTCATGCTATTTACATCTAGATGTTCTTAAACCACTCAGGACAGTGCAACTTTTGTTTGAAGCCAAACAAAGTACGGAGAACAATAATCTGCCATCCTCTGCCTTTGATTTGCTGGCACAAAGACAGAACTCATACATTTAGTGGATAATGATTCACTATGGCAGTTCAGAAACACATGTGCACAAACACCTCTGTATGTCAGTAAGTAATGCTGTGTGTCTGTAGATGCAGAATTATCATGTTTTATGCATCCCTGCTCATGTTTGTGCGGCTGAGACGTGGGACACACTAAAAAATTAGATCCCTGAATGCTGTATACCAGGGGTGGCCGAATACAGCCCGCGGGCCAAGTCATTTAATTCCAGCCTGCCCAATTCATATCAAAATCATGACTGCATTCAGTTGACCATGTCCTGTTACGCTGAGTGGTTCCACAAGGTTGTGCTGTAATGCCCAGTGGTTCCTCCAGGTTGTGAAGTACGGAAAGTAGTGTTCAAAATAATAGCGGTGCAATGTGACTAACCAGATTAATCTGCACTTTGAGTATATATTTTTTTTTATTGCTGCATGTCAAAGAAGTTAACAGTAGGTGCAGTAAATTCTCAGAAAACCAACAGCATTTATGATTTACACACTCTTAAGGCTGTGCAATTGGGCAATTTATTGAAAGGGGTGTGTTAGGAAAAAATAGCAGCGTGGCGTTCAATCAGAGGTTAACAATTTTGTGAAAAACAGGTTTGCATCAGGTGGCCCCCATTTTAGGATGAAGTGAGCACTTATTGAACATTAATTTCTCCTTGAAAGCCTCAGGAACACACAGGAACACATTGTTCAGAAGAACAGCGTGCTTTGATTAAAAGTTTAATTGTAGAGGGGAAACCTTAATAAAGAGGTGCAAAAAATTAAAGGCTGTTCAGCTGAAATGATCTCTTATGGCTTAAAATGGAGAGCAAAACCAGAGACATGTGGCAGAAAACGGAAGGCAACCATCAAAATGGATCGCAGGATAACCAGAATGGCAAAGGTGCAGCCAATGATCACCTCCAGGATGATCAAAGACAGTGTGGAGTTACTTGTAAGTACTATGACAGTGAGAAGACGTATTTGTGGAGCTAATCTATTGACAAAAATTCCCCACAAAGTCCCTCTGTTTGAAGAAAAAAGAAAAAAAAAGTGCAGAAGAGGCTACAATTTGCCAAATAACACACCAACCTGCCTAAAGAGAAATGGAGTAACACTGGTAAAAAAACATTTTTGGGTCCAGGGGCCGCGGACAATTTGTGAGATGTCCCCCAAACTGAATTCAAGCCACAGTACACAGTGAAGACAGTGAAGCATGGTGGTGCAAGCATCATGATATGGACATGTTTCTCCTACCGTGGTATTGGGTATATTTATTGCATACCAGAGATCATGGATGAGTTTGCATCTGTCAGAGTATTTGAAGAGGTCATATTGCCTTATGATGATGAGGTCATGCCCTGGAAATGGGTGTTTCAACAAGACAATGACCCCAAACACACTTGTAAACATGCAAAGTCTTGGTTCCCAATCAACAAAGTTAATGTCATGGAGTGGCCCAGCCATTAATCCAATTGAGAACTTGTCGGGTGACATGAAAAATGCTGTTTTTGAACCAAAACCATGAAATGTAAATGACTTGTTGAATGTTGCAGTGAAATAACAGCTGAATGGTGCCACAAGTTGGTTGAATCCATGTCACACGGACTGGAAGCAGTTATAAAAAAAACTTTGGTCATACAACTAAATATTAGTATAATGATTTGAAAGATTGGTAAATCCTAGAAACAAAAAAGGTTTGTCCAAAATAGTTTGAGTTTGTAAAGTCAACAGCAGATTGTTTTTTTATATATATATATATATATATATATATATACACACACCCCTTTCAACAAAATGCCCAATTGCACACCCTTAAGAGTGTCCATATCATGACTACTGGGTCTGGTTGGTTTTCTGAGAATCTATTGCACCGACTGGTAACTTGTTTGACATGTAGCCATAAAAAAAATTACACTGAAAACGTGGATTAATGTGCTTGTCACATTAGACTGCTATTATTTTGAACACTACTGTAAAGTGATATTGACTTGACTTTGGCTGTTCTGTTTTCACTCTGTTACTGCTCTGAACACTTCTTCAACCATGAGTGGGCCGAAGAAAAGAAAAGCCGACAGTAAGTGCTGAGTGTTTAATATAGAATGGACTACTAAATACTTTTTCACTGAATTCCAAAGGCTGTATGTCTAATTTGTTAAGAAACCATTGTGTTTTTTTTTAATACGACTATACTGTAACACCAGCTGTCACATTTCTACTGAGCATGGTCTTTATGCTACCTACCACCTAGTCAACGCAGGAACTGATGGCTACGGCTCAGTGGTTAAAATCAACCTTGCAGACTCAGCAAAACACCTTTATCTGACAAACTGCCATCCAAGAGTCAGTCATGCAAGACCCTGAAACAGTGCCATGGGATCTGCAGATGGAACTGATTGATCTTGAATGTGATACTGTCTTAAAGAGAAGTTCACCTTTCAAACTGAATGAGCTTTATGCTTCATTAAGCGCAGATGAATATAAAAAAATCCAGAAGATGGCAAATAGGAGGATGGTGCTGTTTGGTTCTACATTTGTGTGTGTGAATGGACTCTGTATGATGAACACTAACAAAACGTCCTACAGATCCCAGCTGAGCGATGTACACTTCTGATGTGTTCTGAGAATTCCCACAACAAAACTAACACCAGACTTTGATGCGCTGGCAAAAAAAAAAAGAAAAAAAGTGATCAGCAAAGCAATACTATTCCCATTAAAAAAAAGGAAATCTAAGTATTAACTTCAATGCCTTTTTTTTTTTTTTTTTTTTAATTTATTTATTTATTGATGCAAGCATCTGGTTTTTGGCTTGGCCCGCCTGTCAAATTTTAATTCAACGTGGGCCTTGAGCCAAAATGTTAGCCCCTGTAGTTTCCTTTATAAGTAGATTACATTTACAGTTACCACAGAAATTTCAGAGAGCTATAACTTGTAAAAACAAGTCATATTCACTTTAATCTATTTTGGTCTGTTCCAGTACTTCTCTGACCCCCCGTCCCCCAAAAATGTGCAATGTGACCATTGCGGTTTATCTCTTTGACCTGATTGTACATAAAAATGTACACTTTTATGTTAGCTTTGGGCACTATCCGCACATACTGTCATTTTAACTTTATTTATTGTTTTCCTTCACAGGTGAAGAAAGACTCTGTCGTCTCATGTGTTCTGGACTCTGAGGCAGTAGCATGGGACCGTGAGAAGAAACAGATCCAACCCTTCCAGGTTCTCACCACGCGTAAGAGGAAGGTAGGAATAAGAGTCAGATCCCCTGAATGCCATAGGAATGAAAAAGTTGGGGGGGAATTTGTAATTATGTCTAGTTTCCATAAAAAGGTGGCAATGTACTTATAATGGAAGTGATCATAAAGCATCAGCTCCATGCTTCCAGCATACACATAATCACAAACCCATTCTACATAAACGACTGTATTCAGCATTTAAATCAACACAAATGGACCACTTTCACATGAGCCTCATCAATTGTATTAGCTAGCGTGCTCGTTTAAATAGCACAAACTGACATAGCATAAAACAAATATGCATAGTAGGACATTACAAAAATGGTATTAAGTCATTAAACTCAAGTTTTGACTTTTACTGTATAGACAATACATTTTAGGAAATCCAGGAAACTTACCACGAGAAAGTAGACTACATGGGTTGTTGGCCACTGCATCAGGAGGGAAGGAAAAACATACATTCCCTTTTTGACAGTAAACTACAAAACCAATAGAACATGAAATCTTGGATGGAGATGAAAAACCTGCAGTAAACCTTATAACAATAAAGTAATACTTTAATTTTTTGGGCGTGAGCTTAGAAAAGGAAAATGGATTTTCTGTCCAAAATTGTTAGTGCCGACCCATAATGTGGGGTTCACTGTGTTATGTTTTTTTACACTACATTGCTATTTATTTTTTTATTACAAATTCATATAAAAACATTTTGAGCAGCTGGAACCGATTAGTAGCATTTCACTTTATTTCAATGGGGAAAATGGATTTGACATGCAAGTACACTGGATAATAATCATTGTCATGTAACTTTTTTTTTTTTCTTCAAATGTGTAAAAAAATAACTGTACTAAGAAAAGTATAATACAGTAATTTTCAAAACAGCAGTTAAAAATACAACTGATATATTGTACGCCAACAGGTAATGAATTACTCGCTTATACATTGCTGATTATTTACATGATTGATAAGAAGTAGGATGAAAAAGAGCAGGAAGTGGTAGAGTGGAGGGACTGATGAAGTAAGATGATTCAGTAGCAGAAGGAATAGAAGATTGATAAGGAGCCATCAAACAGAGGAGAAGGAGGGGTGGAGATGAGATGGTGGCGAGAGGGTTTGTGTGATTGCAAATGTCAGCCGGGAGTTTTTTCACTTTTGATCAGAATAATGGCGTTCGCATCCCGCATATTTCACATAGCGGCGGCAGTGGAGATGTCCTCGTTCCTGGGTGCTGACATGAGAGCAAATGAAGAGAAGGGCAGGAAGGATGAGGAGCCGGCGCTAATGGAAGAACGTCAAGATGAACGTTGTTGTTGTGCTTTTATTCTCAGGGACGCTTCAACCTCCACCATAGACGGACCATTACTTGTAATGACATTCTGACGCACAAATGCAGTCATGCGCCTTACTTAATGCTGACGCTATGGTTGCTGCCATCCAAATAATCGTGGAAACTACTTACGATTGCAAAGCCATGAGTGTGGTAAACACCAAAATCTGTTTGTCATTGAAAATTTAACGTCTTGAATTCCTGCAAATGTTTCGGTGGCTGGTGTAGGTATGTGTCCTCAGAAATAAAATTAACTCCATCTGTTGGGTGTCACTTAATATTAGAGTGTTCATGGTTGTCCCCCCCACCCGTCATAGGGGGTGCACCCACCAATTTGAAAACCACTGTTAGTCCATCCTCCTTAACTTTCTTAGCACTTGTTTTCGTCTCCCTCTTCAGCACTAAAAGCCACACAGCTAGCAATTATGTAAATTAGGCAAGATGAACACATTCTGTACTGTACAGGATATTTGGCTTAGAAGAGATTTAATTGACAAGGGTCTACAATCCCTTAGCCAATCGGGACGCAGAGAACGATGCAGCTTTTCCCTTACCGAATCACGATACAGAACACAATACACATTCATACGCTGTAAAAAAAAGAAAAGAAAAATCCTGGTACACCGGAAAAATGTTACACACACACAAAAAAGGTTGTGTAACAGCCTAAAGTGAACCGCCTTGTAGCAAGGGAACACTATAAATGTGTAGTGTGCATTCCAGGCCAGTACTTGGCATATCCACTTTGTGTGTTATTTGTAATATGTTTGTGTGTGATGTATGTTTTAATTTTGTTTGTTGTTACTTGTCTCTGTGTTTTTTATGTACATCATATCTAAAATGATTTTAAAAGATAATCAGTCAACTGTGTGATACTAGGAAATAACACATTGGATTTAAGCAAGGCATGCTTAATATTGATGTTTGTGTGTGTTTTTTTTAATCACTTTCAAAAACAAAGAGCTACTCAAGTAAGCCTGTGGAAGGAACAATGAGATGTAAAGAGGGGGGAAAAAAGAACTTTTCACTATAAATGAATGCCTCAAAGATTATAACTGCATAGTGTGTGTAGCATGAATTTGGAGCAATAGCTGCAGCGCATTAAATACTATCTCTTTGCACTCAATAGCCTCCATCAAGCTACATGTCAACGCGAACCCAAAGCTCAAATCTGAAGGCCTCTTTATACACCCGCGGTCGCGCTGTGGAGATCATTTCCTGTGATTGGTCCATTTTAGTCAAATGGTGTGATGACGTTCTCACCGTTCTTCCCTGCTCCACATACCACTTGCACCACCACCTTCTCAATTCATCTTTGCAGCACAATTAAACATATTACCAACTCATTTAGGTCCATTTGTTTAAGCAGACAGTGTTCCACGGTGAGGCCTTTATGCTCCTCTCGTGGCTGAAAAACTTCAGTTCCCCTCAATTCCCCTTACTAAACAGTGCTTTTGTATTCCTAGTACAATAGTGCAAAGTCACCGTTGCTCATTTAACCTGCAGAGATGTTATGATGACTCGTAACGGAAACCCAATTATTGTATTTTTACATGTAAAATCTGTGTAACTGGCATTCCACGGGTATAATTGTAATCGTATCATTGCTAATTCTTCGTACAATGGACCCATAATGTAGTTCACATAACCAATGTTTACGCTAGTAAGACATAACCAAAATGAAAACCAAAGACCTGTCTTTGGTCCAAAAAGAGGTTTTTTTTTTAGTTTTTAAACATCGATCACCTAGAAATGTGTTTGGTTACAAATAGTGGTCTTCAGGTAAAAAAAAAACGTGTCTGTGTGTGTGTGTGTATATATACATATATATATATATATATATATATATATATATATATATATATATATATATATATGTTTCGTATTTTGAAGACTACAGTATACTACTTATCTTGCTGCCGTCATATGACGTTGAAATGTGTGTAGGTTGGAAACTGAAGTTACATTCCATTGCACTTTATCCTGAGGAGGTGTTAAAAATGTCCCACAGATTTCTGCAATATGAATCACTTTTGAGGCAAAGGTGTAGTTGTGAGAGACTTTAAAAAAATAATAACACCCTTTATTTCTTTTTAGCACATTTGATGTGAGGATTACTGTGAATCTGTGTGAATGTTTAATTATAGGGTGCTAGGCTGTGAAAAGTTATTAAATTGACGGAAATCAATTCAAAATGGATGAAAGACATTCTTTCGGCATCCCAAGGTTGTACATTTCAGTTTGTGAACAAGACGAGCAATTTGCATGGCTTTTTGTTGCGGGAAACAAAATTAATAATGTCTCTGTCCCTGTGTCTGTGTGCATGTGTTTCCTGCAGGATGTTGATGCATCAGACATCAAAGTCCAAGTATGCGTGTACGCCTTTGATCTTCTCTACCTCAACGGAGAGGTAATCATTACAATACGTTCAAAGAAATCAAATACTTTACTGTAGGTATTCATTATACCAAACAACATTAACCATGTGAATTAAGTACATCCTAAGGTAAGGTTGCCAATTTGGCTTTAGGTATTTAGCATTGACAAGTTAGCATTTAGCCTCTTGAAAATATGAAACGATCCACATGGTCGTGTATTACCATGTGCACAATTATTTAAATGAAATCTGATCAGCGGCATCCCCACAAGTTCGGCCAACTAGGCTCTCTTCCTTTCAGCTACTTCCCGACGTTTCCACTCTTCGGCTCTGACTGAGATGTCAAAGTGTCCTCGGGCAAGACACTGAACCTCAAATTTCTCCCTTTGGGCCTGGCAATGCCTTGCATGGCAGCAGTCACCCGTTGCTGCATCAATGTGTGCATGATTGTCTGACCGTCTGTAAACCATGTTGGTGTAATCACAGTGCAATCTAAATTTAATTAATTTACCATTTTAAAACAAGTTCTCATACCTGGTGAGCAGGTCAACACTGTTTGGACTTGAAAGCACAGTGACAGTTAACGTCTGTGCGTGCATGACAAAGTTACATTTGTGAGTTATGTCTATTATTTGTGTTGTTTTGCATGTGTGTTGTGTATGTTTTGCATTTTTGTAGTTGCACTGGTATATGAATTGTGTGTTTTGTGCATGCTTTTTGTGTGTTTGTGGGTTTTGTCAGCCCATCACCCCTCCACTGTGTTGTTGTTGTCCATGAATGACAATGACAATGCTGCTGGGGGGGTGTAAGTAGATAATGATGCTCATGCTCATTGTAATTCCAGCACTGTGTGTGTGTGTCAGCAAATAAGATTGTCACATGACTTGTGTGCTTGTGTGTGCGCGTGCATGGCTTCCTTCAAACAAGATGCAATAGGCCAGCAGATTCCCTAAAGTTGTCATCAGCAAAATGCAAATCAGCACAATTGTTTTTCCCCAAGCCCCCCGACTGGACCGAAACAAATTAACTAATTAAAACAGTGATGCCTAATTTGTGCCATTACGTGTCTTAACATACCTCTAACTTGTCTGACGCCACATTATTCAGTCGGTGTTATTAAGCACTTTTCGCCATTGCCACTGCTTTGTTTGCATCCGGCGCGCTATTGTCGGACCTCGATTTAAAATGTATGCTATTGAGTTTATTTATTTAACTTGGTTAATGCCTGTCTGGTCCCTTATAACTCGAGATGATACGTCACTATCAAATCTTTTTAGAATTGATTTGGAATTTTCATTGAATACTTAAGTAGATTTTTTTAAACTATAAATCACATTTTTTCATTTATGGGAGCTGGCCTTTTATTCTTAAACTGCTTATGTTGGTTCTGAGTGTATGGTATAAACCGACAATTAGCATTCACAATTAGCATTAGCGTGCTAGCGATGGTCATTGTAAGTAAGAAGAAGAAAAGACTACCTTTCAGCTCACACATACATTATGTTAAACAATACGGTATGTACATTATACTTCTGCTAGTGACTTAAAAATCTCATGTTCTCTTTTGCCATTTTTGGTAATGTTTTTCCACTGGCCAATAGTGTCTGCAGCAAAAGCAGTGCAGTAAACATGGACCATGGCCAAATGGTCCCAGGCAATGCAAATATGTTTTTGTCAATATTTTTTATTGCAGAAATGTTTGCGTTGACCATTTTTGTGATGGACTTAGTTGACTTAGCCATTTTTTCCCCCTAAACAATCAGTCCTGAACGCATTATGAAAAAAAAATACTGGCACTTCTCAGTTCATGGCCTCATATTGAGCCCCTTTAACAGAGCTTCTTGAAAACTGTTACTTTTGCGTTTCTTCCAAGCAAAGGATATACATTTACCAGTTTTTAATGTGTGTGTGTGTGTGTGTGTGTGTGTGTGTGTGTGTGTGTGTGTAGTCTCTGGTTAGACAGCCGCTCTGTCGGCGCCGGGCGCTACTGCGAGAGTCCTTCGCCGAAGTGGAGGGAGAGTTTTTATTTGCCCGATATCTCGACTCAGACAACACTGAGACCATTGCAGAATTCTTGGAGCAGTCTGTTCGAGGTGTGTATTTGTTTGTGTGTGTGTTTGTGTGATGCCTCAAAAATACTGACAAGCGTGTGCGTCTGTTTGTGTGTGTATGTACACATGCCTGCGTGCAGACTCATGCGAAGGCCTAATGGTGAAGACTCTGGAGAAGGATGCCACCTATGAAATCGCCAAGCGCTCCCATAACTGGCTCAAGGTTAGCACATCCTTCGTCCACAAGGCTTAACGGTCCAGAACGTGACGAGTTTTATATTGGACCAATAATAACCAGCCAATAACGGCAGGTCTGCTCCATGCAGTTTCAATGATAAAAAAGCAGTGCAGGAGTGCTTTTATCTATTTAAAAAAAATGGCAACTAAAGTTCTGCCAGTAATCACAAAATTTTCTGCCTTTTCTGCAATAACATTTGCAAAAAAGCTACAAGAATCTATTTGAAAATGAAAAGGCACTTAGCCATTTTTCTTCAACGCAGCAATTTTCTGATAATTTTTGCAGATTTTCAGTCATCTTTCATGAATTCTGTGTGTGGGAATAATATCATTCTTGAATTTTTACTAGTTTTAGAGCTGTAACTTTACAACCAAGATCACAGTTTGATACATGTCACGATTTCTTACCCACAGTTTAAAAAAAAGATAATACAATATATTATAATGGGAAAAATTTTAAATAATTTGTTAATTTGTGCAGAACCCTTATATGATTTTAAAAAAATGTAATTTTACATTTGTAATAAAAAATACTGTGATTGGTTGGGAACCAGTTTAGGGTGTCTCCTGCCGGAAAATAGCTAAGATTGGCATTCCCGCGAACCTTGTGAGGATAAGCAGCTTGGAAAATGAATGAATGAATTAATGAATGCATAAGAAGTCCTATGACAATGATGATATGCAGTTTAAAGGGGAAGAAATGCATCATTAACATGCATTATTAACATGAACTTCCATCCATTTTTCTTGCCGCTTACCCTCGGGTCGCGGGCCTGCTGGTGCCTATTCTAGCTGACTCAGGGCGAGAGGCAGGGTACACCCTGAACTGGTTGCCATCCAATCGCAGGGTGCATGTAGGCAATCATTCACATTCACACTTACGGGAAATTTAGAGTCTTGAATTAACCTACCATCCATGTTTTTGGGGATATGGGAGGAAACTGTAATACCAGGCGTAAAGTCAAGCAAGGATGGGGAAAATGGATGTAGCAGACAGATGGGCAACAGTATGTTGCATGACTTTTAAGATTTTATCATTAAACATGAGCAAAAACAGATGAGCTCGCGCTCAGCTCATCCCCTTCTACTGTGGAGGGTGTGTTGAGTCTTAAACCCGGCACGCATGTACAAAACACATACCTTTCACACTCCTTTTACATCTAGCCTGTCCAGGCAGTTTTCAGTGAAAGGAATCCTACGTAGTTTTTTTTTAAATCCCTAACCATTCCTTAATGTGTCACCACTCTGCAGTTAAAGAAGGATTACCTGGAGGGTGTTGGCGACACAGTGGACCTGTGTGTTATCGGCGCCTACCTGGGTAAAGGCAAGAGGACGGGGACCTACGGCGGCTTCCTGCTGGCCTGCTACGACGAAGACAATGAAGAGTTCCAGTCGGTCTGCAAGGTGTGGGACTAATTATTGTGCTGATATTTGTTATTTTCTAAAATGGTCCGTGAAACGGTAATTAGCGAAACCGTTACTGGTACACATCTTTAAAGGGGAATTCCGAAGGTTTGCATTAACAATGTATCCAATAGGACTCTATCTTGACAATGTGATGTTAAATCCTCTCTCATTTAATAGAGTTTGGAGAAGATTTTTATTGACAATTACAAATTTTCAGGGGCGCTGCCATTTTCGCGAGTCACATGACCTACGTGGGCGGATGTGACGCTGCTCGGCGTAGCCGTGAGCTCACTCCAGGGCTTGCCGGGGAACGAACTCCGGAGCTCGTCAGACTCCACGTCATTCCGCCCGAAGAACCATCCGAATATTCATCATTATTTACAGCCACAGGTTCAAATCTGTATGGAAGTATTCCTCCGTCTTCCCGATCACACGATATTGTCATTTCTTCATCAGATGAGGATAAATCCGAGAAATCGGCATCGGACATAATGGTGTCCCATGTACTCAAGTGTTTGGAAAGGCACATAGCACGTCAAATCCGTCCACGTAGGTCATGTGATTCGCGAAAATTACAGCACCCCTGAAAATTCGTAATTGTCGATTAAAAATCTTCTTAAAACGCTATTAAATGAGAGAGGATTTAACATCACATTGTCAACACAGAGTTCATATAATGTGACCTATTGGATACATTGTTAATGCAAACCACCAGAATTCCCCTTTAATTATCAGTTTCCAGTAGTTTTTACAGCCTGTAGAGGCAGCAAAATAATCAGGCCTGAAATCTACCTTGCCTTTTTAGATTTCTTCAAGAAAATAGCAACATCACATTTTCAGTTTTTTATGTATCCCGTTTAAGCATCAAACTATTTGGGTGCCTGATTTACACTTTTATGATATGGTACTGCATCATCACCTCAATTTCTTCTGTACTCCATAAAGGCAGCACACTACTTACACCTAAATTAGGTAAGAGTGCGCAGGTTCTTATACCTTTAAAAACAGTTCAAGGCTTAGCAACTTCTAACCATGTAACAGGGCAGCACCGACTGCCGGAGAAAAATTCCTTGTGTGTCACACTTGGCCAATAAAGCTAATTCTGATCAGTTTTTTCTGCACCCTGTTTAGGCAGAAACCTATTTTCGCCTGATTTAATACCACACTCATTGTTTCAAGATGTATCATTTCCTTAAAATCACCTTGTAAGACCAACATATCATATTGTTTGAATGATTTCACGATGGAAAAAAAAAAGGCTCCTGTCAAGGGGTAGCAATCACTTTATTGATCATTGACAATTTGGTCCACTGTGTCTATCAACTGTGGATGCAATACATGGTGCTCACAGCTTCACTACTGTGGGTTTACTTGTTTGTTTGGGTTGCATCAGCTGCAGGGTGTTTGTGTGTGCGTGTGTATTTTTTTCCGGTTTGTTTCTTTGGCTGTGTTTGTGTGTGCCTTTGAACTGTCACTTGTATATGTGCTTGCGTGTGCGGTTGTAAAGAATTTAAACAAAAACCATCCTGTGTAAATTCCTGTCTCCATACTCCCGGGGGGGGAACTGTAATCCCTACTTTTTACCACTCTTAATTTATACATCTTCATCCACGGCAAAGGGATTTGTACGTGCAATGCTGCCAACAAAACACGCATACACATACGCGCGCACACACTACCGGCTGACCAAAACATAATTTGATGTTTTTAATCAGTGCGTCATCTGACTTTATTTTGTCTGTCTCTCATCCAGATTGGGACCGGCTTCAAGGATGAAGATCTGGAGCAGCACCACAAATTCTTGAAGGTAAAGTGTAAGAGTCGAGCATAGGCACACTGTTCACTACATATTGTCTCCATTAAGGGAACAAAATGTATCAACAGATAGAATGGCGGAACTTCAAACTCTGCACTAAATTCGATTTAAGATGCTCAAATGAATAAGATAATGTAAGCACTAAAGATAAGTGTTTATATCTACTGTATCTCTCTCGCTCTCAACTTTAATTTCTTATTTTTCAATTGTATCTAGCAAATGTAAATATAAAAGAACCCAAGTGAACCTAAAATGTTGTTTTTGAATACTAGTTTCATTTATTAAGGGAAAATATATTCAGTGACCTGACCCTGTGTGGAAAAAGCAAAGCAAAGCAAATGTATTTGTATAGCGCATTTCATACACTAACTCAATGTGCTTTACATGATTTAAAGGCATTTGAAAACAAAGAGGATGAAACATTTAAAACGGAATAAAAACAATAAAAATGACTAACACAATATTTTAAAAAAAGACAATTAAAACCACATACAGTGCAAGTAATATGATCAAAAAGTGGATATATTCTAAAAAAGCATGAGGAAAAAAAAGTTTTCAACCTAGATTTAAAAACATTCACGCGTGGGGCTGACCTCACCTTTGTTGGCAACTTATTCCATTTGTGTGCAGTATAACAGCTAATTGCTGCTTCACCATGTTTGCTTTGGACTCTGTGCACCACTATTTGACCTGAGTCAGTCGATCTCAGAGCTCTACTGGGTTTGTATTCCGTAAGCATTTCTTTCATGTATTCAGGACCTAAATCATTGTGATTTATAGAACAGTAGCAGAACTTTAAAATCAATTCTAAAGCTGACTGGAAGCCAGTGCAAGGACTTTAGGATTGGGGCTATAGGCTCTGACCGCTTTGTTTTGGTCAGAACGCGAGCTGCAGCATTCTGAATGAGCTGTAGTTGTTTAATACTTTTTTTTTTTTTTTTTTTTGGGGGGGGGGGGGTCCAGTCAGAAGACCATTACAGTAGTCAAGTCTCCTTGAGATAAAAGCATGGATGAGCTTTTTCTGGTCTGCTTGACACATACAAGACTTGACTCTAGATGTTTTTCAGATGGTAGAAGGCAGTTTTTGTGATTGATTTGATATGATTGTCGAAAGTCAGGTGGGAATCAATCAGAACATCAAGGTTTCAGACATGGTCTTTGGTTTTTAAAGATAGAGCGTCCAGGTGAAAAAGTAATGGATGGACTATCTTCAGCACCAACAATTGAAATCAAGCGTTTTGTATAATTGACAAAGAGTCTTTCGCATCTCTGTGGATGTTTTTGTCCCACGCCACTCTTCCTTGCAGTATTGTTTGAATTCAGCACAAGCACAAAAAAGCTATTCCCTTCCATTTCAGTTGGATTCAATTCTGGTCTTTGACCAGGCCACACCAAAACCATTGTTTTGTTGACCTTGTGGTGTGTTTGGATCATTATCCTGCTGCAGAACATAAGAGCACTTCATCTTGAGGTCATAAGATGAACACATTCTACTATAGGATTTTCTGTTAAAAAGCAGAATTCATGGTAGCATCAATCACAGCCAGTTGTGCAGGTCCTGAAGTGAAAAGCAGTCCAAAACCGCTACATGCCAATACCGTCATTGACTGTTGGTATAGTTATAGTATATAGTTCTTTTTCTGAAATGCTGTCACATTTACACCATATGCAACAAGACACAGCACCTCCAAAAATATTCCTCTTTGGGGTCATCAGTCCATGTAATATTCTCCCAAAAGGCTTGGGAATAATTCAGATATCCCCCCCAATAGTAAGATGAGCCTTAAATGTCAAAGGACAATGCCTTTTTTTGAAAACTCTAGAACTCCTATATAAACCACATCTGCCATTTTTAAGTGATTATATAGCAGAAATACAGATGTTAAATTTATAATGTATAGCCTGTTCATTCTGTGCTGTGTGCTATTCTGTATGCTGTTTTTCCCGTTCTTTTATATTTGTAGTCAAATGATTTAACAATTTCATGGTGGTTCATTATGTGGCATTTGGTTGTACAAATGCTTCAGGCAGTGGCAAGATTATCTGGCTTTCCCAAGTGGGGATAGGGAAAGTCAATCATCAAGGGAAGAAACGTGGTCAGTTAAAGGAAGACTCTCTCCAAACTTCATATGTACAATAAACCCTCCAATGTGAAGTAAGATTATTACATATATTTTGGACATTGGGAAAAAAAATAAAGAACATTTTTGAAATCCAAGCAAAATCTGGATATGTGCCAGCTGTAACAGCCAGACCGGGAAGAAACATCCTTGACCCCGCCCCTGATGTCTCCAGTGCTTAGCATTACAGATTCGTTGTAGCTAAGCCAAGATGCTGACGTGTACTCCACCAAACTGCAACAAAACTGAGAAAACGCGCCCAAATTTGTCCTTCTTTAACCTCCCGTGGGGTCAACCTGACAGGATAAAGCTGTGACTGCCACAGTTGAGGCTCATTCATCAGCCGGAGAAAAATTTGCACGCATCTAATCATTACTGGTTATTAGCCACTTAGTTTTAACCTCTTTTGCTGGTACTGTATAAGCAACAACATACTTTATGAGGCGGCACGGTGGCGCAGCTTTTCAATTCTGGATCTCCGTGTGTGTAGGTTGCACGTTCTCCCCGTGTCTGCGTGTGTGTAACCTGCCTCCTGCCCGTTGACAGCAGGGATAAGGTCCACCACTCCCAGCACTACGAAAATGGACGGATGGATATATACGTGTAAGCGTACAACACTTCCCGGTACTATTTACGGTGATGTGTGTGTGCAAACCCCCCTGCCCCCTCCCGCCATCCCCGCCGCCGGTCGATTGTGAGAGGCTGGTTGCTTGAAAAGTACAGCTTGGGGTAAAAAAAAGTCTGGCCACGCCTGCTGTATATTCGCTACATCTAAACCAACTCCCCAGAAAAGCATCAAACAAATCTCTGTGGTCCGTATAATGGGACTGTTATTGTTCATTGTCAGTGCCATGCCCCTTTCCAACTCGTCAAGTTGATCCGCATGTGTGTATTCTGGCTCAAAGGCTTGATCGTTTTATTTTTGTTTTGTTTGCTCAATGGCGGGATTAGAAATAACACTGAGGATCGGCTCACTGGTATACTTGGTTTATTGGCTCTTAGCACCCAACACTTCCAGGCTCCTTTTTACGGCGATGTGCCACCCGAAAACCCCCGCTAACGGTCGATTGCGAGAGGCTGACTGCTTGAAAAGTAGATTTTGGGGTAAAAAAAGAGTCTGGCCACCCCTGGTGTATATTCTCTACATGTAAACCAACTCTTCAGAAAAGCAGTCTACGGTCCATATAATGGGATTGTTTGTCATCAGTGCCACGCCCCCTCTCCAACACGTTGAGTTCCGCCTGTGTGTATTCTGGCTCAAGCGCACCGGCTTGAACATTGTACACCATGCTATTTTCGTTTTGTTTGTTTGTAATTATTTTTCACAAAAATCGGCCACAAAATGCCAGATAGTGGATGTTCTCTGTTCAGTAAAGCGTATCCATGAGCAATGGGGGGGTCAGAGCAGGAAGCACTGCAGGCGTGACAAACGCTGTTTGGGTGTCAGTTTTCCAGCCGGGCTCATTGAAATGTCTGAGTAAGAGGGGAATTTCGAGATGTTTCGTGGTGAAATATGTGGGGAAACTCTGGCATTAAAAGAAACACTGAACCCTCATCTACTAACTTTTAATGTGTGCTCCCATTCCTATAATTTTGGGGAGAGTCTTCCTTTAAGGGTGCCTAGGAAGCATTCCAATCGCCAAACACGGTATTTTGAGAAAGCATTTGATACACAGGTATAGTTAAACACAGGTTGAAAACACATGTGGTGCCAACAGTTTCCCAATTGCCGTCGGGACCTTGCCCGCCAGCAACAAATCAATCATGCACGTGCTACGGTGCTGTGGTGAAGGTGGGCAGCCAAGAGCCAAGAAACAAAGAGTTTTTGTGTCATTAACATCGACCTTAACTTAGACACGGGAGGCATGCAGCTTTTTAGAAGTTCTACTGAGTTCATTTGTGGCCCCCTGGGAGATTCTCTTGGATTAATATTCGTAGTCCCACCACTCCCATCGGAAGCCTCACCATTGTTGCATGTTTTCCCCATGTAAAGATAATGGGAGTCTCCCTTTGGTTCGATCCCTACGGATCCTAAAGCTTTAGAAATGGCTTTCGTGACCTTTCTGGACAGATGTCATTTACTTCATTTGTCAACTTTCAGGGGATTTCTTTAGATTGTGTCATTTTGTTCCAGGTTTTTTAGTTTGTTTCTGACTTGTTTGTTGGGACCAATTCTTTTTAGGTGATTTCTCAATTGAGCAAATCTGGAGGTAAAAAGAATATGGTGTGATCAGTGAAAATTAACCAAAAATTGTGATTAGTTATGATTAATGTAAGCTTTAACAACGCAGGTAATTACTTTTCCAAACAGAAGCAAGTCACCTTAAAGTCGGGATTCTAAGGAAAAATATAAGATTTTGAGAATACTTTTGTGTGTGTGTGTGTGTGTGTGTGTGTGTGTGTGTGTGTTGTGTGTGTGTGTGTGCGCGTGTGTGTGTGCGTGCATAGCCATTGACACTGTATTGTCAGCTTTTGGTTTTTCACAAGTTACGATTGACGTGTTGTGTAGCTTTCTGGTGGTGTTGAAGACATTTGGTTGACTCTGAGACTCCCTTCCGGCTAAAGTCAGAGCAGCAAGCCTCTGAATTCCACATCTCAATTTCTGTTTAGTCGATTCAAACACGAATACCTCAGAAAACCCGAAGACTTTGTCTGGGGTTGGTATAGACTTTTTCAGACTCTGGAGACATCTGCAGTCATAGCTGCAAGCCTTGATTTGTATTTGTATTTTTTTTCTTTTTCTTTTTAAATCCAGTGACAGTATTGCCAACTTTCCATTTTTTTCTGCCATATTCAAATGACTCTTTTTGAGAAAAATACTGACATCTCATTTTCTGATGATATGGAAGACTTAAGTTGACTCAGAGCTGAAGTTAAAGCAGCAAGTTGAACTTTTTTCCAAACGCAATTTATAATGAGCTCCTGATGTCAGGGGCGCTGACGGACCGCCCTGGGTCCCTCGACTGGGTCGTATCCCTCCCACCAGGTGGCCCCCTTGGCAGGATCCCTGCTTCGATTGATTGGGTGTGGTTCTCAGCTTCCGCGGTGCAGGCACAGCAATTACAGTACACTTCCACTGGTACACACTCTTTGACAGGGTGTGCCACCACTCACATATTAGTGCAAACAACTCCTGAACATGCAAATTGATAGTGCTTTGTCTTTTGTCTGCGTTTCTCTATCCCCTCTAGGAACTTTATTCTGTTCCAATGATGGACTGATTCTCAATAAACTTCAGTTATTATGCTAAGAATCCACAGCGGAAAGTCCAATACTCCACTGTGACACAGTAAAAGTGTTCCGGCATAAAAGGCATACAGAGCCACCATTCGGCTTGACTAACAGCACAAAAAGAAGAAAGAATAGAAGTAAAGACAGCGATGAGACTATTGACATCCCATTTTCTGGCGATATGGATGACTTTAGTCGACTCTGATACTCCCTTTCGAGCTGAAGCTACAGCAGCAAGTTAAACTTGCTCGAGCAAATTCATGTTGCACTATACAAGGCTAAACCAAGACACTTGCAGCGGCTGATATGCACCTTGAAAGTCAACAAAAACTCAATATTATACAAGATGTTTCTTAAATTGTCGGTTGCACGTCACCTTTTTGGACAATGTATTTTTCCATTGCTTTTCCACTGGGCTGCCACCGCATGCTGATAGATGAGGTTTGATTGACCCCGCTCTACGTGGAAGGTGAAGGTGCTTAAAGTCCAACAAATTCATATTTTATCAGACTGGACCCACTGCTGACTTTTAATAATGCACTGAAACACCTCATGTTTATCGTCGAAGAGTTTAAGAAAATAATGCCGTGTGAAAAACACCGCTTCCAAGGTATTGATGGTGCACAATCAGACTGATTGGAGGGGAACAGTCCTCGTCGCCGTCCTCAACCGGCTCGATCAGATCCCGCCGCGCCGCTCCGTAATCAAGCGCTCTTTGTGAGCATGATGGATGGCGGATTAAAGAAGGTTGATGGGAGCCCGGCTGTGACTTGATTGGCTGCATTCACACATCAGCGATGGGCCGACAGCGTGCGTAATGTGGACGTATGGTGCTTGCAGCCAATACTTGAACTTGTTTTTATTATTATTTGATATATTTTTATACAATATTGATGTAATTAATATGTTGTTTAAATATTTTTTCTGCATACCCATATTTAATTTCTGTAATAATTTTGATGAGGGGGAGTTAACAGTTACAAAATCGAATAGCCATTTGTACAATGCTAAAGCCCTCAAAGTCTCAAGAGCCATAAAATGGAGGTCCGCCATTTTACATCAAAGCAGAACTTATTACTGATTCCTCAGCAGCCAATACTATGAAATAATGTATTTTGTAAACTGATAAATTTCATGATTAAAATACGTACAGTCCTGTGAATAAGTATTCTCCCACATCCCAAATTGGAATGATTTGGCATAGTTTACCCAGTTTAAGACCAACCAAATGTAAATGATCAACGATAACTGAAATGCACATAAAATGCAGATTTAAAATCTAGCTAGGATTTTAAATGATTTCATTCATTAAATCTATTGAACGCGAACGGGCTCTGTATGAAATATGTGTAGGGGAAATTGACTCAAGAGGAAATCCACAATTTGCTCACAAGTGCTCCCTGGATATTGGGGAAAAAGTTTTACCCATAGTCCATCCATCTAATCCCTGCATTTTCTTTACCGCTTATCCTCACAAGGATCGTGGGTGTGCCTGCAGCTACCCAAGTTATATTCGGGCGAGAGACCCTGAACTTGACGCCAGCCAATCGCTGGGCACATATATACAAACAACCATTTACACCTCAGGACAATTTAGAGTTAACCTTCCATACACGTTTTTGGGTTGTGGGAGGAAACCGGAGTTCCCGGAGAAAAACCTCACAGACATGGGGGAAACCATGCAAACTCCAAACTGGGGAGGTTGGATTTGAACCTCGGTCCTCAAAACTGTGAGGCAGATGTGCTAACCACCCTCACCCATAGTAATGATATGTAAAAGTTGTGATGATAAAATGCACCCAAAGCATCATCACTTTGGTGTTTAAGGACTCTGCACCATTAGCACAGTTGTCGTTGTATTACTGCTACACTACATGGCTACATGGTTATTCTCTTTATTTTTTATGAAATATCCTAAATGTATATTTTCTCAATGTTTGCTTGTTGTTGCTCTTCAATATTTCTGTGTTGTCAGAAGGCCTCCTTGATTGTGTATTTTCCGCCAGGAACACATCCTGCCCAAGCCCCGCCCCTACTACCGTGTGGACCAATCGGCTGAGCCCGACGTGTGGCTGGATGCCGTGCAGGTTTGGGAAGTGAAGTGTGCCGACCTGTCGCTGTCGCCCGTGTACAAGGCCGCCACGGGATTGGTCAGTTCACGTGCTGTGCTCGCATTTCTTCATCTTCATTCTCCCTTCTCACTCCCCTTCCCCTCACGCTCCTTCCACCGTCCTGTTGTTCGTCACTCTTGCTCTCTCTCATCTTCCTCTTCAAGCCTCCTCTTTCCCATTCCTCATCTTGCACCTCCCTCCTCTTCCTTAGTCGTGCCTCTCATCTTTCCTCTTTAATGTATTTCGTCTTCCTCTGTCCTTCCTTCCTTTTTGACACCACTTCCTTTCCTTGTCCTTCTTCACTCCTCCTTATCCAACTTCCTCCTCCTTTTCCACGCTTTCTCGTTTCTCTTCTCATTCCTTATTCTTCCCACATTTTTTCCTCATCATTCCTCATCCTTTCTTCCTTCTGCCTCTTCCTTTATTCCTCTCCTTTTCCTCATTCCCTCCTTCCTCTTCCTTCCTTCACTGTTGTCCTTTCTCCTCCCACATCTTCCTCATTACTCTCGTCCTCCTTTTCCTCCTCCTTCCTTTTTGCTGCCTCCTCTTCCTCACGTCTTCTTTAGTTCCCCTCCAATATGTTCCGATTTTGTATTCTGCTCTTACTCCTACTTTTTCCTCCCTACCTTATCCTTCCTTAACTTTTTCACCTTTCTCATTGCTCCTCTTGTCCTCATCTTCCTCTTCTTGTTTCCTACGCCGTCTTCGTCATTCTTCCTCATTCTCCCTCATTTTCCATCCTTTTGGTACCCTACTCTTTCCTTCTCCTTTCCTCCAATATCTATCTTCTTCCTCATTTTCCTCATTCTTCCTTTACCTCCACTCTCATTCAACTTCATCCACCGTCTATTATTGTCATACCCACTCTTACTTCTCTCTTCTTTCGTGCTTTCTCCTCTTCCTCTTTTCGTCATCTTCCTTCCTTCGCCTGCCCCATTTTCATTATTTCTACTAGTTTTTTTACTCCTCATTCCTCCACTTCCTGCTTTCACATCACTCCTCCCTCCTAGTTTTTCATTCCCCCTCCTCTTGTTCATTTCACCACCCTTAATCTTACCCCCCCACCTTTGTGTTTTTCAGGTGGATCCAGAGAAAGGGATCTCCCTACGTTTTCCTCGCTTCCTTCGCATCCGAGATGACAAGAAACCCGAAGACTCCACCAGCGGAGCTCAGGTGAGCCGCACGACGACTGGTCGTTTTTAAAAATGCGACAAACTCTCTTTGCAGCGTTTGTAAAGTTTCTTTGAACTTCAAGGTTGGATGAAAGTACAAGGGCAAGGCTGCTTTACCACAGGCTGTATAACAGCAGCTTTACTGCTGCCTTCTGCGTCATAAAGTGTGGACCAGAAGCACACTATAATGTACAGGACAGGCCAGCACTCTTACATATATTCATTGCTTGTGTGTACAGGACACACAGTATAATGTACAGCAGACTTACAGATATTAATAAAGTGTGGCCAGAAACAGTAATGTATAGCACACTCACATACACTCGGGGCATATTTATCCTCTGTCCATCTCGGGCAGGGGTCGGGATGTTTGTCGACTGAGAGAGCCACAAAGGCCAAATATATTAAAATGTAATTTCAAAAGAGCCATACAGTATTTCAAAAACTTAAGTACAGATGTATTTGCGCATTTATGTGAGACCAACACTTTTAGAGTACAATGAGTCTGAATTCTTTTATATAACATCATTATAATGTTGCTAACCAATGATGGGAAAAATACTTATAATTAATACGACTTGTGGTGCTTCGTACGTCGCTAGATTAAGCTTCATGCAGGCGTTGAGACTTCCGTCTGTTTATCGTGAACATGCTGTAATTCAATTTGATTTGCCATCATGACGGTGCGATGGTGAACGGTTCTTGCCGACAAAGGTGTGCCTTTTATTTGTTTGATTATCTTGTTTATGCGAAGTTGGCAAAATGTTTACTGGCAACATCGAGGACGAATGCTTTGGCATACTCCCCATCTGTGACTGTAGAGAGACAGCAGAACCCTCCCTTGCCACAAAGGCTGTCCATTCTTGTTGAAAACTTAATCATATTTTTTTTTCTTTTTTTGTTTGAGCGGCCTTTGTCAAAAGTGTTTCCGTAATTAGTCGTTCCGACACGATCGGCATTCTACCCGAAGCCTGTGGACTACGTCAACCCACTAGGACAAACCTCTGGGTAATTTGCGTTGCCTGCACGACAGAAATCACATGTACGTTGTTTCCTTATGAGGGCTCCGCGAGCCATATGCAACCACCAAAAGAGCCATAGGTTCCCGACCCCTGATCTAGGGATAGCTCTCACAGAAGGACACATTGTACACCTTACACCACGTATATTAATAAGAAGTGATTAAAAAGAGAGAGATTTACTGTGGAAGGCAAATCTTTGTGAACATTTTTACATTTCTGTAACACAAGAATAAACGTTCATCCATTTTTTTACTGGTTATTCGAGGTCGGGTCGCAGGTGCAGTAGCTCGAGCAGGTATGCTCAGACCTCCGTCACTCCAGCAACTTCATCCAGGTTGTCTGGGGGATGCTGAGGCAACTAGGCCAGACAAGAGATGTACTTTCTCCACCGTGTCTTCGGCCATCTCCGGGGTGTCATCCCAGTGGGACATGCCCAAAACACCTCACCAGCGAGTTGTACGCCAGATTCCCCAGCCACCTCATCTGGCTCCTCAACATGTAGGAGCAGCGGCTCTTCTCTGGGATCCTTTCAGATGACCAAGCTTCTTACCTTATTTCTCAGCGAGAGCCTGGACACCCTGCGGAGGAAAAGCATTTCGGTCACTTGTATCTGGGATCTTGTTCTTTCGGTCATGACCCACAGGTCATAACTATAGGTGAGGGTAGGAACTTAGATATACTGGAAATTTGAAAGCTTTGCCTTTTGGCTTAACTCTTTCTTTACCACAATGGATAGAGGCAAAGTCCGCATCAATGCAGACACTGCACTGATCCGCCTCTCAATCTCCCGTATCGTTTTTCCCTCACATGTGAATAAGACCCGAGATACTTGAGCTCCTCCACTTGGCGGCATATCCCATCCCCTACCGGGAGAGGGCACGTCACCCTTTTCCATTTGAGGACCATGGTCTCAGATTTGGAGGTCCTGATCACACCAAAAAGCAGAGATGCAATACTGAGGCCACAAGACCGGACCCCCTCTACGCGCCTCGAGACAGAGTGCTCTCCAGCACTCAATCTAAGGACTCCAAAAAAGGTGGGCACTTTGAACTGCCATTGGGTGCAGAGGCACTAACAACAATCAAGACTCATTCCCTCAACCCATAGGTGGAGGGAGGCTATCCTCTCATCCACCAAGGTGAACCCCAGCATATCTGCCCCGAGCCAGGGATCAATAAGTATACCCACACCTGCTTGGCGCCTCTCACCGTGGGCAACTCCAGAGCGGAAGAGAGTTCAACCTCTCTCAAGAGGTTTGGTACCAGACCCCAAGTCGTGTGTAGAGGGAAGCCCAAGTAAATGTAGTCTGAACTTCTTAACCTCACACACCAGCTCTGGCTTCTTCACTGCCATAGAGGTTACGTTCCACATTCTTAGAGTCAGGTTCTGTAGCTGGGGATCGGATTGTCAAGGTAGCTGCCTTTGACCAGCACCCAGTTCACACCGCACCCGACCTCTATGGCCCCTCCCACTGGTCGTGAGCCTATGTGGAGAGTGACCCACATTACTCTTTCGGGCCGTGCCCGGCCGGGACAAATGGGTCCAGGCCCGAGACTCAGCCTACACCGCACCGAACTTCAGTCAAGCCAATTGTGTGGATTTGAAACAACAAAATATGTTCATTGCAAACATTGAGGCAGCTAACAAGTTAAACGGTGGGTTGCATTCTTGCGCTGGGGCTTTTTACCTTTTATTTTAGTCTTCAAACCAACGTAACAGGTAATGTCTGACAGGAAAAAGTGGAAATTTTTCACTATACTGGAACAAAAGTCGAAACAGACCCTCTACAAGCTTAACATTGTGCTAAAATTTCCCCAAAGTTCAAACTAGCAACTTCTCCCCCCACCCACACTGGTGTTGTGTGAACTAATTTGAACACCTTTCGTTTAAACCTTGGAAACCTTTTGACCCAGCCCTCTCAAGGAATCGGAATTGAGAAAAGTTTGGAACTAGAATCAAAATGAGGAACTGGAATCTCCAATTCAAATGATGCACAACTGTAAGGTGTGTTTCATTAGATTTGCCTAAATGTAAAACAGCATTTAAAAAGAAAAAAAGTACATCATACCAACAGTCAAGCGCTGTGGTAGTTGTGTGATGGTGTGGGGCTGCTTCCTTCCCTCAGGACCTGGACGCCTTGTTGTGATTGGCAGAACCAGGAGACTGTATGTCTGTAATCTGAAGCCCACATGCAACACACACCAGCAAGTTCATATTTGAATGGCTTTAAAAAAAAAAAAAAAAGTTTTTAGAGTGGTGTAGTTAAAGTGGACTTGAATCTTGATTGTAATGAAGTGGCCTGACCTTAAAAAGCTGTTTCTGCTTGACAACCCTCCAGTGTTGCTGAATGGAAAACAGCTCTTGCGAGGAACTGTGTGCCTTAATATCTCAACAGAGATGTGAGAGAAAAAATAAAATCACCTCTCTGATGGAGGTTCAGCTGAGATTCTGTGACTACAGACCACCAACAAACTTTCAACCACATTCATAAGCATTGCGGGTTAAGTGTCTTGGCCAGGACACAACAAAGATATATGGTCGGTTGTGCATACGAACCAGCGACCTGATTGGTTGCACAGCCTACACGTCCTCTTTTCCACATCGCCCCCCAAAAGATGAGGTAAAATTTTTAAGAGCTCGATATTTGCCCCGCGACTGACTGGCGACCAGTTTAGGGTGAAGTCCAAATTTCGACCAAGGTTAGCTAGGATAGTCTCCAACTCTTCCGCCACCCTTGTGAGGATAAGCGGCCTGGCAAACGGATGAATAAATGGAATAAGAACTTAGTCTTCTGTGCGGAATATTGATTTCAACCCCTCCCTGAACATGTCATGAGATCTGATTAAAGGATATAGATTGATGGATGGCGATGTAGATACATCTTGACTTATGAGGACAACTGATTACAGACTGTCCCTGGAGGCAACACGAGATTTGGCATCAACGGATGCGTGGATAGAAACTCAACATTTAAGTACGCTTGGAACAATCATTTGGCTCTTGTGTGAGGGAAAACCTCAGATTTCAGACTGTCATTGAAGCCAAGATGAGACTTGATTAGAGCAGCTTTAGACAAGTTAGCAATTAAGAATGTTGTGAGGACAATTGTGGTTCCAGGGTTCCCTGAAGGGAGCACTTGAGAAGAATAAGTGGAGCTATAGACTTGAATGAATAACTCAATTATTTACTATGTAAACATTTAATGATATTTGGAACAGTCTCTTGGTTCTCGCATGAGGAAAAACAAAACATCTCTTGTGATTTCTGAATGCCCTTGAATGCAACACTTGATTCATGGTGCAAAAATCGATTCTGCCTTGTTCTATCTTTTTGTTTTTGTGGTGGTGGTAGGAATACTGTGATTTCGGACTATCTCTGAAGGCAACATAAAATTTGATCAGGATAGACAATTTAAGTAAGACATTTGGAGTCATCATTCAGTTGTCGGTATAAATCTGATTTCAAACTGTCCCTGAAGGCAACGGTAGACCTGACTAGGATTGACAGAGTGATAAATTGTCAAAGCGTTTCATGACATTTTTGAAGAATCCCTCAGTTGTTTTGTGATAACAGCTATGATCTCACATCATCCCTGAAGGCAACACCAAGACTCGATTAGGTTTGCTTTCTGTGCTTATGTTTTATGTCTGGAAGAATGTTATTGATTTTGAAGGATATTGGATTCAAAATCTTCTCCTCCTCCCTCAAGATTGCCGACCTGTACAAGAAGCAGCAGCAGATCCAGAATCAGGGAGACAAAGCCGACACGGAGGACTACTATTGACCTGAATATATTATCAATAATAATCCCCGTCATCAATAATTGATATCATTGATATCAGCCTGAATGTAAATAATGAATAACATTTTGTCAACTTGAATGGAAATAAAGGCTCCTTTTCCACATCCCGCCTGTTGTCTGTCTGCTTGCTGATGCTGGTCCTTGTGTGTTAATCCGTGTGTGGGAGAGAGCATGAGTGTGTGTGGGTGTGTGTGCATGTGTCTGTGAGTGTGTGAAAATGTGTGTGCGCGTGGGTGTGTGTGCATGTGTCTGTGAGTGTGTGAAAATGTGTGTGCGCGTGTGTGTGTGTGTGTGTGTGTGGTGTGTGTGTGTGGTGTGTGTGTGTGAGAGAGAGAGAGAGCCAGTGATAATGACTGTGCCGGGTGTGCCTGTGAGAGTGGTGGCGAGTGTGTTTGTGTTTGTAATGCCTAAATCAGGCATAAGAGCGACTGTGTGTGTGCGCATTATTCCGTTTGTGTCGGTGTACATGTGACTGAATTTCCAAATTGTCCTCCTCCTCCTCATCGTCGCTGTTGTTGCTGCTGAATTGAAATCAAGCAGCCAGCGGAGCAGAAAATATTGAAAATGCAAATATGGAATGAGGTGTTCTCAAAGCCCGTGTGTTGTCATACTACAGTGTGCGCTTTCCTTGACTGGTCCAGGGTGCTCGAAATTGGTCTCGGGGCGTTTCCTGACCTTCGGTTAGACAAGGCGTTGATTTTTTTTCATGAGAAAAGTCTCTTAAAAAAACAGTAAGAATACTGAAAAAGTACTCTGTACTCACAGTTTACTCACAAATGAGTTGAACACAAAGCTGAAGTTATGATATATTCTGTTGTGTGAATGGCAACACGTTAATTGTGCCTTTGGCTATTTGGTGGAAGAACATTTGTTCTGTCACTACAAGCCACTGATATACATGACCAAAAATACATATTTGTAAATATCCAGCCATCTGTTAACAGTATTAATACTTATCCTAATAGTAATGTGTCAAACATCAGTAAATTCCACAATATAACTTTTTTACATAAATTGAAAAATAGTATTTATATTTGATTGATGACACCATTTTCCATGACCTATTATTTCAAACTCAAAATGTTTTTAAAGATACCATACAGTATATAGGGTTAATCCGTCGAAACTGTGCCATGTGTCCCCCAGAAGTATGCGCACACAAAATAACGTAATGACCTATGACTATGATATCTTAAATAATAAATAAAATCCTAAAAATATATTTACATTAATTAAATTGAACAGTGAAAAAAATAGCAATGATCTCTCCATGCTCCTGAAAGTTATACTTCACCTTGAAGTAAAATTATTTTAATCCTTACGAAATGTTTAGCTACTCAATATCCCAACTGACCTTTGAAGTATATTTTCCAAAAGTATCTCATTCACTGGAACCAGAGGGTGACTGGTTAGCACATCTTCCTCACAGGTCTGAGGCCCCGGGTTCAAAACCAGCCTGGCCTGTGTGCCGTTTGCATGGACGCCAGGTACTCCGGTAAATGATAGGTTGATTGAAGACTCTTATATGCTCGTCGGTATGAGTGCCAGCTGTAATGCTTGTTTGTTTCTATGTGCCCTGCGATTGCCTGGGGACCACTTCAGGGTGTACCCCGCCTCTCGACTTAGAGTCAGCTGGGATAGGCTCCAGTACGCCGGGGACCCTGGTGAGGCAAAGATTGAATGAAAAGTTAACTTATTAATTTTTCTGTCCAGCTGATGATATTAATACTATGACTGGGGGGTTGAAATGGCTGTACGGTCCTGTTCCCTAAATATGTTTTGGGATGTATTTTTTTATAATTATTTTTTTATCTGTGATGTGCTTAATGTCCACATCCTATTAGCATAAATGCCATGTCGTTATACATCAGGTATTTGCAAATTCTATGCTAAAAACGCCCTCCAGTTAATTTCAGCACTGTTACTAAAAAAAAAAAAAAAAGGTTTTCAGAATATTCAAATATTGACGTAAAAAAAAAAAAAAACATTCCCTTGCGATGGAACGGTACACATTTTGAGTAGTTCAAAGTGTGTATTATTAGATTTAAAGATGAAATGAGACAGAAATTAGAGTTTGATTTGCAACAAGCAAATAATTTAGTAGAACGGCTCACACAATAGTAATCTAATGGAGGGGCAATTGTGTATATGATCACTTCTTTACTTTCTTTTCCAGCATGTGGGGTCTGGACCAGGTGATGTTGATTTTTCTGAACGTTGGGCTTCTGGAACCCTTTGAGACTATTTTGTGACGAAAGGTTACATCAATAAGCTTGACTTGAATTCAAGGTGTATGTAAAGGCTCATTTGAATGTGTTGGGAAAGCAGTTGCTCAGCTTGTGCAGGTCCGCTATGTGCTGCTTGACTTCCTGTAGGTGGATGTCGTCCCAACACTTTTGTCCATCATGGTGTCTCTGTCCTCCCCTTGCAATGGTGTCTTTGTCCACACTGGCAACAAAGGCTTTGTTCTCCACCTCCTCATCCATCCATCTCTCCATCCCTCCTCATCTCTGCTAACAAAGACTTTGTTCTCCTCCTCCTCCTCATCCGTCCATCCCTCCTCATCCCTCCATCTTGGCGCAGAATGTGACATCGCTGCCATTCCAGGCCGTGAGGGAGAGAGCGGGAGGCACACACGCCGCCATTGTCCAAAGCTGAGGCCCTCAGAATATCAATAGTGTTGTTCTTCATGGCGTTGGCCACTAACCTTTAGGATCTCATCATGTCAGGGATTTTTTTTATTTATTTTTTACTGTAGGGAGTGATCAGCTTCTAAAAGCCAGGAAGCCTCCCTCACAGTAAACTGTTCTTTAGTCCATTAAAAAAATAATAATGATAAATAAATAGCCCGAGACTGTCAATGTGAGCCTGCTGCCATTTTGTTGTTGCCTACTACATATTCTAATAATCCTGAATCAAAAGGAGAAGGAATCAAAATGTTGAGAGTGAGTGGCCACACAGTTGAAAGTGTCACAGTGTCATCAGTAGGTTCCAGCAAAGAGACTGCAAGAGTCACAGAAAGGCATGGAAGTGGGTTTCCTTGGAACTGTTTATTGCTCAAACTGCTGCTGTAATTTTTAATGTTTGACTCCTTAGAAAACAGCAAGTTGTGCGGGATGACAAGGCTGCATTGGATGCCAAGTGGGCAAATTTTAGCACATGCTGTTTTGTGTGGTGCTCTACAATGTTAGTTAGAACAGCGTGAGAGTCACTTTGATGGACTGATGCGTTAGTTAAGTGCCTTCGGGAACTTTTCCTCTTTTGATTTTTTTTTCATTTTTTTTTTCCCAGTCAGTCAATGCACAATGCAGATACTTCACTTCAATCACCAGCACCAAACTCCCTCAGAGCGAGACAGGAGAAAGGGGAAGTGGCTGTAAAACAGGGCAACTACCCAAATGTCATTTAGTAAAGCTGGGTAAGAGGCAATTTGCATACTAGGCGTGGTTGTACCAAATCCAGGAGTGGAAAAATAGCCTTAAATTGTCAAACATTTCTTACAATATAACAACTATGATAGATAGATAGATAGATAGATAGATAGATAGATAGATAGATAGATAGATAGATAGATAGATAGATGATAGATAGATAGATAGATAGATAGATAGATAGATAGATAGATAGATAGATAGATAGATAGATAGATAGATAGAGTGAAGAAAATAAGTATTTGAACACGCTGCTATATTGCAAGTTCTCCCACTTAGAAATCATGGAGGGGTCTGAAATTTTCATTGTAGGTGCATGTCCCCCGTGAGAGAGATCATCTAAAAAGAAAAAAATCCAGAAATCACAATGCATGATTTTTTTTAACGATTTATTTGTGTGATACAGGTGCAAATAAGTATTTGAACACATGTCATGTTTGGAGGAAGACGACTGATGAGTTCCATCCCAAAAATACCATCCCTACCGTGAAGCACGGGGGTGGTAGCATCACGCTTAGGAGGTGTTCTTCTGCACATGGGACAGGACAACTGCACTGTATTAAGGAGAAGATGATCATGGCTATGTATTGTGAGATTTTGGGGAACAACCTCTTTCCCTCAGTCAGAGCATTGAAGATGGCTCGTGGCTGGGTCTTTCAGCATGACAATGAGCCGAAGCACACATCCAGGAAAACCAAGGAGTGGCTCCGTAAGAAGCATATCAAGGTTCTGGCGTGGCCTAGCCATTCTCCAGACCTAAACCCAATAGAAAATCTTTGGAGGGAGCTGAAACTGTGTTTCGCAGCGACAGGCCAGAAACCTGTGTGATCTAGAGAAGATCTGTGTGGGGGAGTGGGTCAAAATCCCTCCTGCAGTGTGTGCAAACTTGATTAACAACTACAAGAAGCGTTTGACCTCTGTAATTGCAAAAAAAGGCTACTGTACCAAATATTAACATCGCTCTTACAACAATTTGGAATGTTCTGAAAGAAATGACTAATGTACTGCACTGAGCAACAGACGTCGAACAGGTCAGCCAAGGTTTCAACAGCATTGGATGACAGAAATATGAAATGGTAGCAGCAGAAAGAATTCTGAAGTCCACAAGACCGTTTTGTCAGGCAATTGACAGAAAAATCAAACTAACCGTGAGAAGCTTCATGCTACAAGACAATGACCCAAAACACATGGCCAACATCACAAAAGACTTCATCAGGAGGAAAAAGTAGAAGGTCTTAGACGTGCCGAGTCAATGACTGTGACTGAATCGAATAAAGCATGTATTTTACCTCTCGAAGAGGAGACTTGGAGGAAGAAACAAAAACTGAAAGAGGCTGAATTTCATTTGAAGAATGGTGGCCTTAATGGGTCCCAGGCTTGAAGCAGTTCTTGCAAGTCAGGGTTGTGCCACCAAATTTGAAATCTAAGTGCATTTGTCTGTTCCAACACTTGCCCTGCGATTATCTGGCAACCGGTTAAGGGTATCTCGCCCAAAGATTACTGCGATAGACTTCAGCACCCCTGTGAGGATAAGTGGACAGAAAATTGATGGATGAATGGATGTTACACGACTTTTGCTCAAATGTGGGGGCTTCAAACAACAGTTTGCTACAGTATATCCAGAATTCTTTTACACATCTAGATATAAATACCATGAAATAAAAGATGGAATTCAGAACTTTTTTTTACGTTCATCTTTTGAGCTGAATTCAAAATATCTTCAGTGTACAACAAAGAAAATAATTGATCTTGCTATTCCAATACTTTTGGAGGGGGCAGTACACACACACACACACACACACACACACACACACACACACACGCACACACACACACACACACTATATTGCCTCAGTATTCTCACCTCCTTGACTGTGGCGTCCTATTCTTAATCCACAGGGTTTAATATGACATCGGCCCATCCTCTGCTCAGTTATAACAGCTTTAACTCTTCTGGGAAGGTTTTCCACAAGGTTAAGGAACGTGTTTACGGGAATTTATGACCATTTTTTCCAGAAGTGCACTTGTAAGGCCGTACGCTGATGAACGTCCAATGAACTCACTCCTAAACCTCATTGAAAGCCCTCGGACAATGGTAGGAGCCTTTCGACTTGCAAAGGGTCAACCAAGGTCATGTGGATTTAGAAAGGGATATCGTCATTTAAATTCACGTGAGATGTGAGTGGAGGCAGGTGAGCGAATACCTTTGTCAATATGTTTTGTGTCTCCAGAGCAAAACCAAACAGACCATCTTCCAACTCACTGGTCAAAATAGCAGCAAAAACATGGCAGATTGGTCAAGGTCTGTTGGAGTATAGAACTCGTGCTTGTGATGTCACCATTTTCACGGCGCCATATTGCCGGTCGAACAGAGCTGTTCGACATTGTGAGAGACATTGAACTGGAGGAGAATATTTACAATACCCGAGACCTGTTGTGCTGTTGGTTGTCACAACAGACGAGACAGATATTCAAAGAGATCATTCTATTGCGTACCAGCTGAAAAGACCAGAAAAAATTGATGGATTTCGGCAATTTCACATGATGGATGGTGCCCAACCAAAATACACACACGCATGTGTAGCTTCATTTCAGGTAGGAATTATTATTCTCAATCTCAAATTACCAAGAAGTATTTATAATGCCAAGTTGGCTCATTTGAGAAGAGTGCATATTTAAAAAAACTGCATGTCGCAGAGGTTTATAAAGGTTAAGAATGCCCGATATCGCTACCGTGTATGTTCGTGGAGACGACTCAGTCTTCTTTTTTTTTTTTTTTTTTCCAATCATAGTTAAGGAATGCAAGTTTGTGTAAAACCACAGGTCATTTATTTAAATTTTGTTATTTGTACTGAATACTAGCTGAAAAGATCGATGGATTCCGGCAAAGGTTAACGTGTGGCTGAAGACTTCCGTGTTCATGAGCCATCAACCCGTCACTACGTGGGATTTATTTCTGATTGAGAACGGGAAAATTAAGAAGAAAATTAATTAAGCAATTAATTATTTGTATGCGTCCAGACTTTTATACGCTTTCAAACTTTTCCATGTAAATCTTGACGACATACACACCGGATCCGTGTGTAGATCCGGCTGTCCAAGACAAGCGGGAGCGAATTAATAGTCCGATTTGTTATCAGCGAAAACACCGACTTCGGCTTTAAATATGGGTCTTCTATGCAGAGTTTATCTAATTTTTCCATGTACTGTCGTTTATTTTCACCTTCTAAATGTCTAACGGAATCAGACAAGACTCTGGGCGTTATATTATATTTTCGTGTCATCTCCACCCGTCTTAGCAATGAACAATGCTTTGTTAAACCGGCAATATGGCGACGTAAACAAAAGTCACGTAATTTTATGACACAGGTACACGATCTCTATATACAGCCATCCATCCATTTTTCTAACCTCTTCATAAATTTAGTTCTTATCATTCTCCTTTATTCATATTGTGTGTTTATACAATGGAGTGTCATTTTTGCGTATTATAATAAAAAAACAATGTTTTGGGATTCAGCGTCTGGAACAGCTTAATGGCATTTCAATTCATTTCAATCGAGAAATTTGAGCAAATTGAGTTGCAAGATTGGTTACGAGTTTTTAAATTATACTCCCAAGTCACAGTACCAATGTGGATATGTATATTTATAAAGTAAAAAGTGGTCTGAGGTGTTCTTGTAGTTCTGGGAAAATGATGGAAATATAGTTGGTTAGACTATAATTCAACTTTCATTACTGTACCCTTTTTTTAAATAGTGTAACTATTGTGTCAAAAGTTACATACTAAACCATTATTCCACTTAAATAATAAACCTATAACAAAACGATGAAATATAAATCACAAAATAACAAGTGTGTAGCACTATATGTGTACTGCATGGGAAAAAGACAATGCAGCCTGCAACCGGAGGGTCGCCAATTGGTCTCCTCGCCTGAGCGCATGTCGACATGACATCTCAACCTCATTGCCCATGAATGAATGTGGTTGGATGTTTGGTGGTGGCCGGAGGGGCGGTCGGCACAGAATGGCAGCCACAATTCGGTCCGACTGCTCCAGGGCAGATCTTGCCACATGTAGCTTAACACCAGTTAGCGTGACTGTGCAGTGAGTGTGTATGCCAGGGGTGTCAAACTCGTTTCTACCGGGGGCCACATTGTAGTTACGGTGTCTGTCAGAGGGCCATAATGACTGAAGCGATGAAAATCTCTAATTAACCCATCATATTTACACATTAAAATTTATCAACTAGTTTTGGAATCAGAAATCAAGGATCACGGTTAATGGGTTTTTCAACTATTTTTGATGTTTGGTAACACAAAAATGCTTGCAATTATCTCAACATCATCATCATATAACATTTTGAAGTTTTGGTCCAGATTTTACAAAAATCATGGCAGTTGATACACATGATTTGCCTTCACGGGCCATATAATATCATGTGCTGGGGCGCATCTGGCCCCCAGGCCTTGAGTTTGACACCTCTGGTGTATGCAATTGTAAAGCAAGGTTGAGTGTCTCCAAAAGCCCTTTGGTTGTGTAATGTATTATTTAGTTATCATACCATGTTGACCTAATGATAAATGCGCACAATTGAGACAATATTGCTTCAGATGACAAAACCAGATTAGAAAATGTGTTGTAAAAACTTTTTAAGATGAAACTGTTTAAAAGTGTTGTTTTTATGTGTTCAAATGTGTCACTACAAGTAAGTTTTTCCACTTCACTTTGAGGTCATATTTAGAAAAATGTCGTCTTTCAGACTATAGCAGAATAGCACATGACCAGAGAACCAATCGCAAGTGATGACTTCGGATGGAGGAAGTGATCTGAAAAAAATAGATATCTGGGTAAGTAAGTAAAATTCTAATCATGGAAATTTCAAAAAGCAACTAATTTAAATACATATTTTCTCCTAGTAATGTAGTGGATTAAAAATACATTTTGTAACTAAAGTTCATTTGCTGGTTCCATGTAATTAGTTACTCCTTAATATTGCCAGGCAGGGTGACCGAGTAGTCTTTGTTGGTGAAGAGAGGTGGTCTCGATTTGTCCTGAATCAAAGGCCACATCGTATAATGATGTCAATGTCACTAAGGGGACAATGAGGCCTTCGTTCTGCATGTAACGCAGTTTCTGTAGCGCTGACACAAAATTCTGCACAGTCCCCCTCGGATTCCAACAGATCACCACCAATCTGCCACATTTTTTTGCCGCTATTTCGTCCAACGATGCGGCAGATGGTCCGTTTGGTTGTGTGGTGACATCAGCGGACTCGATTAGGAGAAGTGGTGATTTGTCACAGTGGACAAAACGTCTTCTGCCAAGACCCCTCCACCCTTTCCCTGAACATGAAAGAGACGCCAGGATGAGCATGGTGATCAAGACCCTGTCGTCTTTCTCGTCCTCGGCCATCGTCACTCACGTGTCCCTTAGGCGTTTAGATCATGACTAATGACTGCCTCTAACTCTGCAGAGCCTTTTTTTTTTTTCTTCTCCTGAACGCTGGTCCTTCCAAACCGTCATTAGCAGCCGTGAGACAATTGTGGGCCTCCAATCTCTGCCAGGTGTGCTGTTACTTTTCCAAAGAGTACTCCATGTAGTAGAACTGTCTTTAAACCTCAGCCTCAATGTCAGGAGGGTAGGCCACATCCAGTGTTAGAAATGGGAGACAAATCAGATGATGATGGCCGAGTGGGCAAGGATAGGGTAGTCGACTAGACCGTTTCAGACTTTCCAGTACGACGCTACATCGTATTGTGTTAAACTAGACAACTTCGGATGACCTTAAACCAACACGGACCACACTATATTGCGCCAGTATGGCTAAAGAGAGCACCTTAGGTACCCCGCACAGCCAGTAATGCAACCAAACACGACTGGACCGGACAATCGCAAACTAATTACATTCAACAACTCGCACCCACACACTTGGCAGTTGACCCTTGCACACAGAACCTTCTCACTGCAACTGGAAAAACTGCAACCCCTGGTGATTTTATTGGGATGAAATGTGTAGAGGTGATACATAATCTATACTGTATAATGTATACTGTGTATATATATATATATATATATATATATATATAATTTTATTTATTTATTTTTATTTATTTTTTTTTTCTTTAATTTAACCACAAAAAACATGGTGGGATTTTCAGAGAAGAAGCGAAAAGTCTTGTATGTTGTAGCTACTGTTTATTGTAATAATAAATACAAAGGAAATGGGTGATAACTAAAGAAGATATAATAGAAGAAGATAGATGATATAAAGAAGATGTAGATATTTCTTGGACTGTTGGGTCTATTAGTACGTACATTCGTGTTTGTGCTTTGGGACTGAAGAACAAGCTGTTATAAGGACTCGTCCCGCTGCCTGTTGTCCTTCATTTGTCTCTGTTCCTGTTGTCTTGGCCTCAACTTTCTGGGCTGGTGGCGGTGACACGTTCCGGCGTGGGGACACTCAATGCGTGTCTTTGTGCATCCCGGCAGGGTGAGTGAAAGCACCATTGAGGTCCCAGGGCTGGGCCCCGTCCCCCCCGCGCTCCATTGTGCCATTAGGAATCTGGCGGGAGGGACTCCAAAGACTTTACAGTCTTTGTTCTGACTTCAGAGCGTACCGGACCGCACTGACCCAGACCTAAATGTTGTAGCGCTAAACTTAGCGCCCATACATTTACCAACATAACTCTTAGGTCTATTGACCCTCCCCACCACTCCCCTAGATAATTACATTGAGCTAAATCCATTATGTTCATTTTCAAGTTCTATTTAAAAATTATATGAGAAACAGCACATCTTTCAGATCAATACTGGTCTTAATCAAGATTTTGTTCCAATTTTGACTTATGGGCACAGTCCATAGTTGCAGTCAACACTTTTCATAATTTATCAGCGCAAAACAAGGCCAACATCCCAGAAAGTGAGGTCCAGAGATTGATAGAGGATTCAAAAAGTAAGTAGTCCTTTAAGTTTGTGTGGCACTTCATATTCATGTTATCACGAATGCAACTGATTCAACATCTTTCAACAGTTTTCCCCTTCTGTTATGGGCAACTTTGATGTTAACATGCCTGAGCTGTGGATAAAAGTGCAAGCAATATGATCTTATATGGTTCTGTTCTTAGTCAAGGGTTCTTCAATGTTGATCTTGGGTGGGTTAGATGGGTCTTGGTTAGGAATCGTCCAGTGTGTTCTTGAGTTGTTTAAGGTGGGGCAGAAAGAACTAGGGTGTACTAAAGTCCATCTAAGCTTGTTTTGAGCTGTCCAGGTTGATCTAAGGTTGGTCCAGGTTGTCTAGAGGAGTCCAAGGTGGTCCAGGGTAGTACACGGTTAATCCAGTGTGGTCAAGGGTGGTTGAGTCTATGTCAAAATGGAAGCCCCAAAAGGTTCAGGGTGGTCTGCAGTAATCTAAGTAAGTGGCACTTTAGTCTAAATTAGTCCGAAGTCATCAAAGGTTGGTCAAAGGTATCTTAGAGGCATGCAACTTGAACTCCAAAGTCCAAGGTAGTATAGAGTGGTCTTGGTTTGTTCCACATCAGGTTTTAGGTGTCCAGGGATAGTCCAGTGTGGTGAAGGGTGGTTGAAGGTTTATTTAAGGTGGTCCTGGATTGTCTAGATTGGGCTAAATTAGTCAAAGGTGGTCTAAGTTTGATCCAAGGTGGTCCAGGGTGACTAAAGGTGCTCTCGGGTGATCTAAGGTGGTCTAAACATGCCAACCAACATGCTGGAAATTTGGTCCAAGGTATATTGCTAGAATGTTGCTGAGTAGTCAAGATTTTTAAAGGTGACCTGGAGTTTTCCAAAATGATAAAGGGTGGTCCAAGGGGGATAAAAATTAAAATCAAGGTGGTCTGTAGTAGTCTAAATGGGTCTAAATTTGGTCCAAGATAGTCTAAGGTTGTCCAACGTCTTCTAGCATGGTCCAGTGTGATTTAAGACTGGGCTAAGGTAGCCTAGAGTGATCCAAAGTGGTATACAGTGATCCAGAGTGTTCAGAAGTTGCTTCAGGGTGTCTAGAATGGTTCAAGCAGGGGTAGGTTAATCCAAGGTTGTCCAGGGTGGTGTCGGTTTCTTTAAACTTGGCAAAGTTGACCCCTCTTACAGTTAATATCGCTTCCTGTCTTCCGCTTGGAGGATAACGTCAGCGTGTCAATCAAGGGTGGGGCTGTGTCAGGGATTGCGATCCTGCTTGGCCCCTCCGGAGGGGGAGGAGGGTCCCTGGGGCCAGGGGCCGAGCAAGGGGTGTGTCCCCCTATAAAGACTCCGCACGCCGTCAGGCCTTCTGTTGCTGTCCTGTGCCTCTTGGCCCCAACGTTCATCTTCTTCTTCTTTGCACACTCGCCTGCAGAGTGGGACTCTTACGTTACTGAGACAGTTTGCTTGTCTCTGTGTCTGTTTTTTTGTGTTTGTCACCGCTGTTGATTCCTCCTTGTCGGTGGGAAGTCCATACTCGCCGAAGACCATCATGCTGATCCTGGTGCCACTGGCGTCCCTTCTCTTCCTGGCCGCAGGTAAATAGCAATATGTATATTCATAGAATAACATGCACCTGCATCAAGTTTTGTAACCCCAGGATGTGCCGCCATGATTTCCAACATTTACAATGAAAAATATGTACTCTACCTCCATTTTTTTCGATCCGGAGAAAGCATCCAAAGTATTTTTTTGTTTTCACATGAGCAAAAAAAAGTTTCTGGGAACAGTGGTAATATTGTGTGTATGTGTGTGTGGATATTTCCAAATCGATTCAGTTATTATTACAGAGAAAAATGGCAAAAAATATTTTCATTTTCAATCAAATTTGATTTTGGTTTTTCATTGGACAGTAAGGATGTTGAGTCTCTTTATGGGTGTGTGTGTGTGTGTGGTGTGTGTGTGTGTGTGTGTGTGTGGGCAAGTGCAGGGCGACGCGATCATTGCTTGGTTGCTGTCATGCATGTATCCTCCCTGTTTTACTTGTGTGTATCTCCACATATACTTTTGACATGTATGCAAAAACAACATACAATATTTTCAAAAATTGTTTTCCAATTGGGGCAGCATGGTGGCACAGCTGTAAAGTGTTGGCCTCACAGTTCTGGGGACCAGGATTCAAATCCTGGCCCCGCCTGTGTGAAGTTTGTGTGTTCTCCCCATGCCTGCGTGGATTTTCTCCGGGCAGTCCGCTTTGCTCCCACATCCCAAAAACATGTAACATTAATTGGAGTCTCTAAATTGCCCCGAGGTGTAATTGTGAGTGCAACTGTTCTCTGTCTCCATCTGCCCTGCGATTGGCTGCCAACCATTTCATGGTGTAGCCCGCCTCCTGCCCAATGACGGCTGGGATTGGCTCCAGTACTGCCGCAATGCTTGTGAGGATAAGCGGCTCATAAAAATGGATTTTAATAATGTATGTTAAAATAGGTTATGCGACTTGCCCAACTTGTAAGCATGCATTGATGATTCTGATTGGTCCTCAGCATTTCCTCCTTAACGACCATAAGAAGCTTAGCGGGGGATTAATTGACTGTACTTTAATTAACTCCACTGTCCTCTTTGTTAATTGACACAGTGCTCTTGTTCCCCATGGTTGCAATTTATCTTGCGACAATAGAACTTTCGCTATTTTCCTTTTTCCGGAACGTTATTAAGATGTTACTCTTTGCGGTCCGATTTTTTTTTTTTTTTTTTTTTTTGACAGCGTCAGGTTTTTCCCGGATGGTGAAATATTGATATAGTGCCCGAAAGCCAATTAGCATCAGTCATCATCCATGCGCTGCTAGTGACACATTCAATATTTTCTCACTACATTTCACTTTGATTGGGATGATAATGGACACGCTCGCTGCATATACAATATTTTCATCTTTTTAGTGTAACACTTCCCCGAGTAGGGTCTTTTTGGCTCTGATGCTAAATTTAGGAAATCCTGTAGTCCAAACACACGATGGTCATGT
The DNA here is from genome assembly GCF_019802595.1 of Syngnathoides biaculeatus. Classification (NCBI taxonomy): domain Eukaryota; kingdom Metazoa; phylum Chordata; class Actinopteri; order Syngnathiformes; family Syngnathidae; genus Syngnathoides; species Syngnathoides biaculeatus. Next base: position 15,710,909 of record NC_084652.1, read on the forward strand.
AAAGCTGCATTTTTAGCTGAAGCTCCAGGAACTTTTATCTCTTTGCAAATAGAGTTCCTGCACCTAAACACTTCCTGTCCTGAGTATGCATGCAGCAGAAAACATCACAGAAAAGTCTCGAGATTTATTCATGTATTTATTTTGTTTTTTGGGGACAGAAAGAATAAGTAGTACTACTGTTGAGAGGTCCAGGAACCTCTCAGACAGGATGTGGCTAGTCACATTTTATGTCCCAAATGTCCAAAAGAACGTTTTAGTTCAAGAAATACAACAAAACTGCAGAAACAAAACAGTTCTGGACTTGAAAATGTGACTTTGAATCGCCATTTTGTTCATAGGAACTGTTTTTTTTTGTTTTTGTTTTTTTTTTTAAATTTATCATCAGATAGTAGTATTGAGGTGAAATTAAAAAAAAAAAAAAATATATATATATATATATTGCCTGAATGTATTTTAGATTTTGGACTCCAGTAGGTCTTCTTTTTGGCTGTAATACTAAAAATCGCACCAATAATGGAACGAGATGTTCTTCTAAATGTTGTAGTTCCTAAATCAATACCTAACATATCCACTTTAAAACCTTCCCCCAGAAACTGTAAACATTTGGAGGACTATTGTGTGTTTTTCGAGAATGTGAACTAGTGTGTAAGTTTAGTTCTAGGGACCTTGTTACTGGGGCATTACATTAAATTACATTTTAGTGTGAGGGTCTGCTGCCCTGAACACAATCTAATTTGAGATTTTGGTTTCAGGAGCTGCAAGTACCAAGGATGCAAAGTTCCTTGTACATTAGGTGGAAATGTGGTTTGGTTATTTTTGGCCATTACACCAACTTAAACCTGGAACTTGGGACTTATGGAGGACCACTGTGTTTTTGGACCACATGAACTATAGTCTAAATTTAGTTCTGCTATAATTGATCATGGAGGCCTAGTACATTGGAGCGGTCCGGGCACATATCTGATTGGAGCCTTTTTAGTCCAGAAACTGCAAGTACCAAAAATGGAGTTACTTGGTTCGAAATGTGGCGTTAGATATTTCTGGTTTACCCAGGAACTGTTGGGACTTTTGGAGCATTGGGGGCTGAAAGTAGACCCTGTTTGGGAGGGTAGTACTGTACTTTGGAGAGGTTCAGAAACCTTTCGGAGGTCTTCTGACTTGGGGTGTCTGGAGCTTTTTAGTTTTTCGGATCTTCCGATAGCTGGAAGTGACATTTGCTATTTCCCGGTCGGCAGTGCCCGAGCCGTCCCAGGGCATCGTGATCTACACGGGCTGGGAGCGCCACGCCCTGGTGGGCACCGAGGTGCGGCTCTCCTGCTCCTTCTTCTCCTGGCGCTGGACCTCCGAGGACGTCACCTTCTCCTGGACCTACAGACCTGACGGGTCCAGGGACAGCATCTCCGTAAGCTTTACGCACACAAGTCATTACGTTGTATCACACTAGTAACTACACGATTAAAAGTTTAAAATATATAAATACAGTATATGGTGTCTGGGATATGAGTTTAATTGATTTCGTGACCATATTCTCTCAAACACTCGTATTTCAAAACATATTTCTCTATTAAATTGAATATAAAGCCAAATAATCTGTTCCACCCCCTCCCAAAGCACCCAATTTTTTAAAAAACTGTTTTTGGAAAAACCATATAGTCATAAAAACATAATGGAAGAGAGTATTAAGATATGAAGTTAGTGTGTACAAACAGTGACAGCATTTGCACCCCACATGAATTTTGTGTGCCAACCTCTCCACGTTCTTGTTAGTTTTCAAGCTGACTCCCGCTGGGAGTGGCTACTCGACGCTTCTTTCTGCAAAAAAATATTTACTAATTTTATCAGGCAAAGTGCTGCTCGTTGTCAGGTTAGTGGAGGCTCCTGCCGTCCTGCAGGACTTCCTTTCACAAGTATGGGGTCCGAAGTCAAAGCAAAAACTCGGCCTGGGCCTCTAAACACTCCCAAGTCGGGTTGCTCGTGTCCCGACGCATCACAGTATATCAATTTAGTGTTCGGGGGGAAAAAAATAATAAAATAAATCCAAGTCATCGCCGATAATTAGTATAATATTAATTAGGAAGGGGATCCAACTACATGGCCTCGAGCGACTGTGGGGAACAGATTAATTTTATTTAATAGTTCTTATATTTATGCTCTTATCAAATTATGTTTTAAATCAACTGAAGTCATTTTGTTTCTATTGAACCATGTTTTTAAAATGAAACAAAAATAATGTAAGTAGGGAAGACTACTGCTTGGAACTTCTGTCTCACATTTGTAATGATCCGGGTTCAAAACCCGGCCTCCCCTATGTGCAGTTTGCGTCCCTGCGTGGGTTTTTTCCGGGGACTCTGGTTTCCTCCCACATGCCAAAAACGTAGTGAAGGTTAATTGAAGACTCACATTTGCTCCTAATTGTGAATGTCAGTACAATTTTTTTTTTTAATGTGCGCCCTGCGATTGGCTAAAATTAAAAACCTCCAGTGAACTTTTTTTCCCTTTGGTTTCCCTTGGAGTTCTACCCCTCCACCAAAAAAAACCCAAACAAACAAACAAACAAAAAAAAAACATTAAACCTTAACGAGGACAAGTGTTGCAGAAAAAGGATGGCTGGAACGATATCTGGTCACAAAGTGTGGAAGGCAAAGGGAATCATGTGACTACTTCCAGCCAATCCGCGAAGAGCAGACCTGCTAATAAGGGACGACTGCTAATGGAACTTGAATGTGACTCCTTCATTCGTTCACATCAACACGTTTGCACTTTGCATGCATTAGCCTGTAATCTTGCTCCAGCACCTTTTTTTTTTCATTTCATCGTCCTCTTATCGTCCTCTCCTGTCTCTCCTCTAATCTCACCTTTCATCTCCCTCTGTCCTGTCCTCTTCCTCCTCCTCCTCTTCTTCCTCCTCTCTCATTATCTCTTAAATTGTCCCGGTGTGGCCTCATCCTCATTCACGTCCCTCCTCCTTTGGCGCACATTTTGGCATCTGCTTTGTCTTTCCTTACTGCTCTTCAATTATTCGAATATTATGGAGAATCATTAACTTATGTTTTAGTACAATTTCTTTACTATAAAAAATGTTAATTTTGATTGGTAGGAAAACAAGAGTCCTGAAAAAAAATAACATTTTGAGCAATCGTCCAGCCGTAATCTGAGCCGCCTATCCTCACAAGGGTCGATCGATTGCTGGAGCCTATCCCAGCTATCCCCCGGGCAAGCAGGCGGGGTACCCCCTGAACTGGTCGCCAGTCAATCGCAGGGCACATCGAAACAAATGACCAGTCGCGCTCACAACCACACCTACGGGCAATTTAAAGCGGAGGAAACGAAACTTTAAATGAAAAGATATTAAAAACTTAAACCAATTGAAAAATGCAAATGCGATTTTCAGATCTTCCACTACACGGGCGGCATGGCCTACGTGGACAACAAGGGTCCCTTCAGGGACCGGCTGGAGTTCGTGGGGGACCCCAGCCGCCGTGACGGCTCTATCCTGCTCAAGAACTTGGAGTTCAGCGACAACGGAACGTTCACCTGCGACGCCAAGAACCCGCCCGACATCGTGGGCCGGCCCTCCAACGTGCGCCTGCTGGTCTTTGAGAAAGGTGCGACCGCTGCTTTGTCGTCACGGTAGCTAACCTCTGCTCGTTTGTTGACGAATGGGAGGGAAGCGTACATGTTGCCGCTGCCATTGGGGTGTCGATTCCGATAAAGGTCTTCCTATCTTATCTTTATGATTATCGCTTCCTTGAGCTGGCGACCTTCCTCCATTCTCCTCCTCAACTCTCCTGTCACTTTTTTCATCTTCATATTTGTTATTTTCATTCCATCAATTAAAAAAAAAAAAAATTAACTGTTACTTTTTTCTCAATGCATTTTTTTACCATTAGATTTTTAGTGTCACATTTTCACATCACTTGACTTTAAACTTTCATTAGTTTTTCTTGGCACTATTTGTACTTCCTCTTTTGTACTGCCATTTTTGTCATGCTTTTACCATTATTTTACTACCACAACTTTTTCATCTATCATTTTTTTTAACATTCCTTTTGACTTGATTTTTTTCAGCATCTGTTTATCGTCACTTTTGTCATCAATTTTTACCATCACTATTTTTGAACAGAATTTTTTTCCCCCTCAGTTTTACTTTTTTCTTTTCACTTATAAATTTTCACTTTCATGTCACATTTTTAATGTCACAGTTTTACTGCTTCTTTTAATCCTCATTTGTTTCATTCATTCATCGCTCGTCACTTTTTTAACTGTCAAGTTTTACTTTTGCTAATTTGTTGGCACTTATCTTCACACTTTTCACTCACATTTATAGCAACTTTTTTCCCCCCATTTTAAGTTTTTCCTTCACTTTTTGTTCCTCTCATAATTTTCTTTCAAAATCAATTCTGATATAATTGCTTGTTTTTGGCCCTTGTTTTTATCCAATCGTGCCCCCCCCCCCCTCTTTTTTTTTTTAACCACTACTTCATTTTTAACTGTCTCTTAATCCCGGCACCTCCTTGTGTCGCAGTGCCCATCCAGGCGGGCGTGATCACGGGTTCCATTGTGGGCGCGGTGCTGGGCCTGCTACTGCTCATTGTGGTCATCTACTACCTGATGCGCTTCCTGGTGGCGCGCCGCGTCTTCAGCCTCAGTGTCAGGTCAGTGCGGGGCCCCGAGGGGTCGCTCCGGCTGCCCGGCGGGTGGCTCGGCCTGCGGCTGCGGCCGGAGCCCCTCCCGGGCACCGACACCTGCGTCGCCGAGTAGCGGCCTAAGCTCAGGTCTGATCGGATCAAGTGGCCATCCTTTTGAATGTTTAGGTGTGATGAGGCAGGTTTTGGGTTACGTGACATCATGAAAAGAAGCGTATTATTTTTGAGTGACACGTGATGCAATGTCGCCGATTCAGATGGGTTGAAAAGTACCCGACTGCTTCTCGTGGTTATTTAAATTACTAACGTCCATATAAAAAAGAAACTACAGGTTATGAGTGTTGTGATGTTATGGCGAGAAACCTGCTGGTTTTGAGTCTGGTGACAGACAAGAAGTCTATTGGTTTGAGGGGCCTAAATTACTAATAGATGAAAAAAAAAACATTTATTTATTTGGGGTTGGGGTTTTTGTTGTAATCCACTGGCACAAATCCCATTGATTTTGAGTGTTGTGAATTGGTAAGAACCCCATTGATTTTAGGGGACCTAAATTCGTTAAAAATCAAGAAAACCCATGTTTATTTGCTTGTGCTTTTTTCATTTAGTGACGACATAACGGACAAAGATGATTTGGATTGATGTGACATTGTAACAAGAAACCTAAATCAGTCAAGGATCAGGGAGAAAACTTTTTTTTTTCTCTGATATTCCACCGATGATCTTAACCAAGTGTTGTTGACGTAACGTCACACCAAGAAGCCCATTTGTTTTGAGCGTTATGACATGCAACCCCTTAGCGCCGCCTCTGGGTGCGCGGGAAGTGATTTAGTTTGATTCTAATCGTCATCTCCGTGTAATCCGGTTGCTAATCCGGCGGATGCAGTAGATTAGTGTGGCGACGCTAAGTAACACCAGAAAGACATCTTGAATTCTATTTGTTTTGTTTTGTTTTTTTGTCCCCCAGCAAACACGGCAAGAAAAAGAAGGAGGGATCACAGCAGAGACAGGCAAGTTGACGCCACACGTCAGTTTTTTTTTTTTCTCACTCGTGTTGTCGCTTCTCGCCCAATCGCACACCAACACCACATCAAACAAGCAACCGTATTGGACCATTGGTGTTCTGCTATTTTTGACTGTGGTGACGTTCAGAAACACATTAATTTTAAGCGTCATGTCATTAAGAAATGTACCCTATTGATTTTGAGCACTGTGATATTCTACAAATCAATGGATAGAACTTTATTGATTTTGACTGCTGAGCCATTCTGAAAAGAACCCAATTGATTTTCATTGTTGCAACTTTACGCAATGAACCTGATTTGATTTTGAGCATCACGACAGGATAAAAATCAAAAGCTGGATAGAACACTATCAGACTTTGACTTTCACACCACTATGAAAAGAACCTCATGGATTTGCAATGTTGGCACTGAGTCTGAAAAGTACTGCATTGGTTTTTAGTGTCATGACATAAAAAAATCCTGTTGATTTTGAGTGTCACTATAGTTGGGAAAAAAAATAATATACCAAAATCAAGAATCCTTTGTTTTAAGTGTTGTCTGTATCGTGTATTTTGAACAACATGTCACATAAACTCAGTCAGTCGAGGTCTCAAAATGCCAAACTAAACGAAGCCCCTCTTGTTATCACACTGCAGACCTACAGGGGGCGTCAAACTGCCTTTGACACTCATTGTCGTCATTCTAGAACCCCCCACATGCCCACCCCCAAGTCCTCAAACCCCACAACTCCACTGTCTTCTTCTTCTTCTTCTTCTTCTTCTCTTCTTTTAACTGTCAGATGATTGTCAGGTTACTCTCCAGTGCCACAGAGCACTGCGTGTGTGTGAGTGTGTGCGTGTGTGTGTGTGGGCAAGTGCAGGGCAATGTGATCGTTGCTTGGTTGCCTTGACGACGCTGTCATGCATGTATCCTCCCTGTTTTTTTGAAGTTATTTATTCATATATGGGAATACAAAGCCAAAGACACATGCACACACACACACACACACAACACACACACACACACACCACACACACACACACACACACACACACACACACACACGCACACGCTCACACGTGGTCGTGGAATGATAATTGCAGTGAGCGCTGTGTATCGATTTAAGCTCGTCTTCCTCACCCTTCTTCCCTCGTCACCTTTGACTTCTCGACAGGCCTGGAGGAGCATCTGCCCCTCCCATCCTCCCTTCCCCTCCTCTTCGCCTTCAGGTCATGTGATGCGCTCAGACAGGAAATCACTAGCACTCACTCTTCATCTTCCTCCTCTTCACCCCTCTCCCCCATCCCATCCCATCCCATCCCCGGTGTCCTCCATTTTAGCCTCAAGGGCCAGAAGCTCTGCACCGCCACGGTTCCGGATGTGTCCACATCCTCTTGTTCTTTTTATTCTTCCTCTTCTCCTTGTTCATCTTTGTGATGATGATCAGAGTCCAATTAGAGGTGTTCAGCGGGGGGTTGATTAGAGAGCGCCGGCGTGCTCGTCAAGCTGATGCTTGTGTTTTCAATTTTCCTCGCCGCCAGCAGTCGACGTTTTTAAAGTTCTCTTACTCACAAAGGTTGCTTTTAAATGCTCCAAAATTCTACTTTAAGTGTTGTTATTTTGGAGGAGATTTTGTCTACTTATGTCTAGGTTTTGACATGGTTTAAATTCGAGCAATTCCTGTTCCTCATTTTGGCTCCAAATAACTCTTCGGTTAGGGGGCTTTTTTTTTTTTTTTTTTTTTTAAATGATTCTGTTAGTCCCTTTTCTAATAGATTTGTAGAAATGCTCAAAATGTCACACAAAATTCACCATTAGACGGGAGAATTATGTATTTTGGCGGGCACATTTTTTTTGCATCCAAATCCTTGGAGGAATAGAAAATGTAACAAGAAATTTCCAGCACTCCGCTTGTGTGTGATTTTACTGAATTGTCATAAGTTGAACAGGTGCATGGAGCCCACTTGTCACTGTGTCCCATCCTAATGCCTGGTTACCTCTTTTGCCCCCGCCCTCCAGCTCTGGACACCACCCCCACTCACTCTCTCCCCCCGCCCTTAAAAGGATGTCTCTCCGCCCCTCCCCCACTCCTCTTTCTCACCTCTTTGAGTCTCTTCTACTTTTTTTAAATGTTTTTCTCTCCCCTTCACCACAGCATCGCCCGTCCCTCTAAAACCAAACCCTCCCCCTGGCACTTCCTTTCCTCCTCGAGTGACTCTCCACCCCTGTTCTCCCCCCACCCCCCTCTCTCCCTGCTCACCGACAGGGCCCCGCGCCAGCGGCTGACCCCGCCAAGCTGAAGGCCTCGGAGAAGAAGAAGCAGGAGTCCCGCAAGGATCGCAAATAGGATACGGGGCGGGGCTGGGGCGCGCTCCTTGGGCGGCTGCTCCGGCCCGGCCGGGAGGGAGGGACGGGTGGCGAAGGGGCGGCAGTGGAGGACGCCGCCGGGCGGGTGCTCATGACCATCGAGCTGGAGCTGACCCGCAAGAACGGCGAGGGGGGCCCGGGTGGTGCCCCCTCCAAAGCCCCCGGCCTCCTTTCTCGGCTTGCCCGGCGGCTCGCCCTCAAATAAGCGGGGCGCTCGCGGCGCGTTGGATACCACCTGTGATAAACGAGTCTAATCGTATCCACATGGACTGAGATTTATGGTCCCGAAGTGGTCGTTATCAAGTCCCAGCCTCGTTTTAATAGCAACGCTGCCCCGTCGCTTGTGTGCAGAGGCACCGTACTGCCCCCCCTGCCCCCCCGCCCTTCAAATGTTTCAATATTCTCTTCTAACCACAATGTCCTCTCTCTTCCTCTCTCTTACTCCCTGACCCTTCTTCTCCTTATTTTCTTAGATAAAGGTCTGACTCCTCCGTGACGCCTCCACCTCTCTAGTCTGCGTGGCGCACCCCCACTTCTCCTTTCCCCTCAGTCGTCATGACTTCCCATTATCTCTCCTCCTTTAAGACAAGCTATAGGAAGAATAGACACCCCACCCGCTCCCTCCCCCGCCAACCGCTCTGTCAGTGGCTGTGTCAAATAATTTCCTCGCAGGAGTCCCTTTATGCACTCACCGGGCGACGCGTAAAAAAAAGTGTTTAAGGCCTAACGACCCTCATAATCGGCGCCGCAGGAGCTCGCCAGACGCCCCACGGGCCGGTTCGAAGCCTCCTGAATCTTCTTGCCTTTATGACTCAATCTGGCGGAAACCACGTGACGACGACCAGGCCAAACCTTGCGGCAGCATCGAGAGGGATATGATTCCTGTTCTTTTTATGATTAAAAACTCTTCATATAATGAGATTTGGGGGGGAGCCATGTCGGAATAAGTAGAGAGTTGCATTTTTTTCATTTAAAAACATTTCAATATTAAGAGAAAGTTATTACATTGCAAGCCGTATTTTTCAAGATAAAAGCCATATCTCCAGACATAGTTAATAAAAGTATTCTGAATTTTTTTTTTTCAGGTAAATATTATTGGTTAAACAAAAAAAAACCTTGCAATAGGGGATGAAGTCACATTTATATGCCAGTATAAAGTTGGAATTATTGGGAAGAAAATACAAATATCCCAAGAACAAAATTATTTGTTGGACATTTTGGGGTATAGAGTCATATCTGAGTTAGGGTAAGATAAAAAGTATTTTTGGGGGGAGATTGGGTGGGGTATGCCAGAGTGATGTGTCATATTTGGTCAAATCAACAAAGTTGCACTTTTTGAAGTTAAAAAGTCAAATACCGTCAGGGTAAAGATATCTTCCCTATTTTTGCGGAAACTTACATTGCCTTGATGAGGCTCTCATGCAAATATCCACACTGTTTTTTTTTTTTTTTTTTTTTAAACTCATTTACTCATATATACGAATCAAAGAACACAAATGAAATTGTAGTTAAATGATCTTAAATTTTACTTTCTCTCAATAAAATCCAACAAACTGGTTGGTGCCGTCTCGTCTCAGCCCGTTGGAAGACAGCGGCGGTCCGGAGCCTACCCCCGGCCCCTGATGGACGTTAATGGCATCTATTTCTGGCCGCCTGTACTGTAACAGCTGCGTATTTCTTGGTGGAGTTAGCGGGTCGGTGTTGGGAATGATTTTGCTGCCGCCGTTTCGCCTGGCAGGCCGTCGACTGACTAGCACGAATGACGTCAAGGGGCCGGATGGCGGGCCGCAGACGGGAGCTACTTAAGACGGGACCTTCCTCCTTTTTGCCAAACGTCTCTCTGCCATCCCTCCTTTGCGGTGTCCTCATCACATCTTTGGCTTTTATCTCCTTCTGCTTCCTGTCGTCTGGCGGCCCCGCAGAATAGGACTCCATACAATCCACTCTGCTCGTTAAGCCTCTCCTTATCGGACTTCCAGCTCCCTCCTCCCCCTACCTCTCTTCGCTTGTCCTTCAAACAACCCCATCCTCCCTTAACTCTCCTGGAGACCCGTGTGGTCCTCGCCATGCCGCTCCCCTTCTTCTGACCTGCCTACTGTCTTTTGTTTAAATGCCAAGACGCTCACCTCTGCACCCGACTGGCAAACGGAGGTTCTATGTAGAGTCACGTTTCCACCAGGAGGTCTAGTTCTTGTCGGCAAGTGAATCCTGATCGGTTTTGTTTGTTTGTTTGGTTTTTTTTCGTGTGCAAGACGCAAGTATAAAGTATTCTTAAAGGTCAAGCAGCCTCTGTTGTAATCTAATATATATATTTTGCTCCACCTCAATAACGGAATAATTTAATGACATGCAAGCGGAATTTGGTAAAGGACAAACAGCCACTGTTGTATATTTGTATTACATTTTTTTTTAGCTGCAACCCAATAACTGAAAACTTTAGTGAGCTAGATGCAGCGGCAGGACTGAAGGGAACACTTGTTGCTAGGCAAATACTGTTCTTTTGGGGCTGCATGGGGCAGGAGGCTGAACTGCCCCGCAACTCATAGCAGGAAAAGGAGGGTTGTAAGCAAATTCAGAAACATGTCGATAATTAATAACTAGTTGTTGGCAATTTTTTCAGGAACTTAAGTGGGAAACTTAATGGCAAAAAGTAGAACAGATTTTTTTTCTTGACTTTGGCTTGTAGCCCGGCAGAAATCCTTAGAGACCCCAAGAAAATAATTTCAACCTGTTGGAGCAGAAGACTGAGGTGCCCCACACGTAGCAAAAAAAGGAGAAGGAGAGGTGGCAGAAACCTCAGGGAACAATTTGACCACTGAAAACTTTACCAGCAACTAGTACAACTAACTAGTTTGGATTTTTCCATTTGTTGCTAGGCAGAATTGAATGGGAAAGAACGTCCGTAACACATCGACTGCGAAAACTTAAACTAGCTCGGCACTTCAATGAGATAAACCCACTTGACTGGATGCTTTCTTGACTTTTTCTGCTTTGTATCTAGGTAAAGTTGCATTCAAAATTTAGCCCAGTCACATTTGCTACGCTAATTGCTTGGTGACTTAGGGCAGAGGGCTTTGCTGCCCCACACACAGTGAGGGAGAGTGGACAGGAACCTTGGAAAAACGCCAACAACAGAAAATTTAGCTACCTATACACAAAGATAAGATTATTCAGATTCTTTCGTTTGTCACTTAGTTGTTGGGCAAAAGTCTGCCTTGGTCAAATTTCTGGGCCAGAGGGCTCTGTTGCCCCATGCATCGTTTAAAAATGTGAGTCCCGGTCTGGCAAGAACCTTCAGAACATCACAACAAGTGAGAAGGTCACAACCTCAACCGACTGAATTTGATGTTTTCTCGACTTTTTAACTTGTTGCTAGGCATAATTTCCCCAAGGCTAAAATTTTTTTGGGGCAGAGGGCTTTTCTCCCCTACACGTAGGGAATACAATGGAGAGGGAGAGGTGGCAGGAACAGGAAGTCAGAACAATAATTGACATGGGTGGAGTTTGCGTCAATCTTTGGCATCAAAACCAGGAGTGACTATTTGCTTTGGTACTTTTTACAAGTTTTTACAGTGGAAATGCCAAGAATTTCATGTCGTACTGGAACCGAACTATGCTACTTGGTGGAAACATGGTTCACCGTGCAGTGCACGCTCTGCCAAGCTAAACATCAAACCAATAGTGTTAGCCTACATAGACCAATGGAAAGTTTTCAGGATGGCTGCACATTGTTTGCCAGGTCTTGGTCGGTTGGTGGTCTTCAAAGGTGCTCCCCCCTCCCCCAAAATAAACCAAACCACGAGCCAACGAGTGGCTCGGCAGACGTCGAGCTTGTGGATGGCCGAGACTTGAATGTTCCTTTTGAAAATTCCGAGCTATTTGGAATGTTCCTGCTTGTAGTAATCTTCTTTAAAATTCTGTATGTTTTATGAAGTATATTAGAAGCAATGTAACATTCCCTCATTTGAATTGACTGTAGCCTCAAGTTGTTTTTTTTTTTTTTTTTTTACATTTATTTAATTTAACGCTTGTCATCGCACTAATCGAATGTGTAATATGTTGTAAAAAGAAGGTGAATAAAACATTTAAGCCCACAATGTTTGACAACTGTGTTTTGGTAGCTTATTAATGAAATGCTGCATCCGACCCTAAAACAGGACGATTTCACTATGGCAGAATTTATGCCATAAAAATATTTCTATGATTCATGATCCTTGTGGTATTTTGACCATAGCAAGGCATATTAGACACCTAAATGGGTTTAAATTTGTAAAGAAAATGCAAATATCTCCTGCACTGTCTGTGTGTGAACAATAGGGCATAATTACACTTTATCTGATGTGGGCAGGGGGAACATCAGTTTGAGAGAATTATTAATTTGTTGAATTAGCACTTGGTGACTAATTTGGGCAAAGTGGCTGCTAAAACAGTTTCTCAACCTTTATTGAGCCAAGGCACCAATTTTGCACGACGAAAGACGCAGGGCGCAGCATCAAACCAAAATAGTGAAATGATTGCAATCTTGTCTCAATTTACTCGCAAATGAAATGACGATGTGAAAACTGGGACCATTTAATGGAACACAAAGTACATACACTCGCAGTAAAACATGACATTCTGTTATATAAATAGAAACAGGTGGATACACAGCTTTATTTTACCCCCTGCTATCTAATGGAAGCCTTTCTGTATGTCGATGAGATGAAGTCTATACCAGGTCCAGATTTCACAAAAATGTAAATTTGGAAGTCAAGACTAGATCATCATTACATTGTTAGCTCGCATATTTAGCGGTTTGGCATTTGTACAGCCATCTGCTGTTTTGCACTCAGGCCAAAGTAATAAAAATACAGCATTGAAATGCAAATTTTGCTCTGGCGCCATTTTATGGCATCACTGTGCCAACTATGATGGAGTCAGTTGAAGCGCTTCATTTAGACAAAGGTAGTGCTTTGCTGCCATCTTGTGGGGTCTATAGGAAAATGTAAGCCATGTTAGGGACCGCATTGATTACAGAAGTTTATTTGCGGGGATATGCCCTGCCGCAAATGGCAAATTAACTCTTGTATTTTAATACAGTGATGCCTTGCCATAGGACGACCCGCCTATGAGTTTTTTTTTTTTTTTTGGTTTGTTTTGACTTGGGAGCAGAAACTTGACATATAAGCACTGCACGCAGTTCACACAACACTAAGCACCACTTTGGCAAATAGTGAACAATTTCTTCAAAAAAGAAGCTTCAAGCTGTTTAATGCCACTTTTAGTTTCAGTTTTCTGCCAAACTAAATTAAACAAATAGATGTTTGTGTTTTTAAAACAAACAAATCACTTATCGTTCAGTTTGCTAGCTTGTTGCTAACACGTAATGGAAAATGCACTTATAAAATCCTAGAAAAAGTTACACTTGAACAAACTATGCAGCAAAACAGACTGAATACTACAGTACTTTCAGTCATATATTTTTTTTCCTCTGCAAAGAGCTCACCTGAAAAACATCAGATCTTGGATGGAGACCGATTTTCTTCCACTCAACAGCAATAAATGTTAACCATTGGTTCCAAATCTGTCACTAAAAACACCAATAACTTCTGCTTCACGATAGACAACACCACGCCGCTTCCCTCCGCTCAAATCCAAAGCCTTGGGGGAGACTTTGAATGTTTCGGTACATACAGTAGATTGTGTAGGTTTACCTAATGAAGTGACTCATCTGCCTGAAGCTCATGAGTGCAAAAGTAACAGAAGGCAAGAAGTCAAAAAGCATGCGTTGGCAGCCAGTGTGAAAATACGCCAGTCTGGCGGTGTCACAGGATCACCGGCAGCATCTGTTGTGTGGGCCCGCTGGCGTATGCTCCCAATATGCTAACGCTAATATCAGCTGACGGCGGTATTTTTTAACCTTGTGCTGACCGAACGTGTCGGCTTTATGCGACTTAGATAAATGTGGCCCGTTCAGTTTACTCAGTCCGCATGCTTTACTCCTCTTACTATGATTTGGGTTTCTTAAAGCTAACTGTAGACCGCTATGAAAGAGACAAACATACTGCATACCTCATGAAAAACTTTTGAATTCACTTTTTCCAAATTAGGTTCTGAGTTTTAACTCATCACAATCATATTTTAAGGTCTGAAACATTAATTCAGATTCACCAATTTGAGGACGCAGCTACCCTCAGTGTTAGAAAATATCACTTTCGGTGATGCTTGGTACTGGATCACAAAAGCACTTGAATCTCGTGAAAACTCTTTCCGGTTCAGGAATTTGATGATCTTCCATTGTGAAGGGGAAAAAAAAAGTATTAGCATCGTTATTGATAATATTGTTGCCGTTTTTAGTTTGTTTTGCATGACATCGACACTCAAGAAAATAAAAAACGAACTCATCCACTGTCATTATTACCGAGTATGGGAATTATCATCACTATTCATAATACTGTGCTTGTATTTACTTAATACTGGGTTGTAAAAAAAAACAAAACAAAACCAAAACTCAACACCAAAATTCATTCACATTTAGCAGCTTGATGATTCTTCTACCTTCATAATTTAAAATGATCGGCACCGGGATGGGCGACACTGTTCATGTGTTTGGGTTTTCATTTTAAGATCATGAAAGATTATTCAGATTTATCTGTTTGATGTTACTCTTACCACAGTGGTTGTCAAACTTTTTCCACCCAGCAACCATCTCACAATATGCTTGACTCTCAAAGTAGAAAGCTAAAAATACAGTTCAGTAGGTCCACGTGCTCATCATAAATCAGGTAAAAGTTATATTTAGTATTATTGTAAGCCACCATAAAACGGCGCCCTATGGAGGTACAAGCCAGCATAATCATCCGTCTTAAAACTTTGCAAAAGAAATATCTTCATATTTACCTAAAGTACCCCATGGAGGTCAAAACTGGATTCTTTGGGAGAAACAGAAGAGGAAAGCGAAGAGCCTACGACTGAGTGTGGGGACTTTTGATGTTGGAACTATGACAGGAAGAGCTCAGGAGTTTGTTAATATGATGATTCGGAATATGGTTGATTTATTGTGTGATCAGGAGAGAAGGTGGACAGGCAGTAAGCCTAGAAGTTCAGCGGCAGGTTTTAAATTATTTTACCATGGAGTAGATGGGAAGAGAAATGGAGTAGGGGTTATTTTAAAGGAAGAGCTGGGTAAGAATGTCTTGGAGGTGAAAAGAGTATCAGATCGAGTGATGAGGATGAAATTTGAAATTGAGGGTGTTATGTTTAATGTGATTAGCGGCTGTGCCCCACAGGTAGGATGTGACCTCGAGTTGAAAGAGAAATTCTGCAAGGAGACCAAGTAGTCCTGAGCATCCCAGAGGGAGAGAGAGAGTTGTGATTGGTGCAGGTTTCAATGGACATGTTGGCGAAGGAAACATGGGCGATGAAGAAGTGATGGGTAAGTACAGCATCCAGCAAAGGAACTTTGAGGTTCAGATGGTGGTGGACTTCGCAAAAAGGATGGAATCGGCAGTGGTGAACACTTATTTCCAGAAGAGAGTGGAACACAGAGTGACCTACATGAGCGGAAGTAGAATCACACAGGTAGATTATATTTTGTGCAGACAATTTAATCTAAAGGATCTTATTGATTGTAAGGTAGTGGTGGGGGAGACTGTGGCTCGACAGCATAGGATGGTGGTGTGTCGGATGACTTCCATTAGCGGGTAGGAAGGTTAAGAAGACAAAGGTAGAGCAGAGAATCAGGTGGTTGAAGTTGAGGAAGGAAGAATGTTCTGTGGCCTTTCGGAGAGATGTGAGACAGGCTCTGGATGGACAGGAAGGGCTCCCGGAAGACTGGAATACTACAGCCAAGGTTATCAGAGAGACAGGCAGGAGAGTACTTGATGTGTCATCTGGTAGGAAAGGGGAGATGGAGACTTGGTGGTGGAACATCATCCATCCATCCATCCATTTTCTGAGCCGCTTATCCTCACAAGGGTCACGGGAGTGCTGGAGCTTATCCCAGCTGTCAACAGGCAGGAGGCGTGGTACATCTGACAACTGGTTGCCAGCCAATCGCAGGGCACATGGAGACAGAGAACAGTCACACAATGATTTCTATGGGCAATTAAGAGTCTCCAATAATGCACATTTTTGGGATGTGGGAGGAAACCAGAGTGCCCGAAGAAAAGGCACGCATGGACGGGGAGGACATGCAAACTCCACAAAGGCAGGACTGGGATTTGAGAACTGTGAGGCTACCATGTCGCTTAATAATTCCACCAGTAGGGAAAAAAATGTTCCTGTTATTATCCATATTTGTACCAACACTGTCTCTGCTTTTACTATTCGATCATATATCTGGTATTGGATCGCAAAATTGCTTAAAAGTTCCTCAGAATGAATCCAGAATTTAGCCATTTGATATTATGCGTCTTATTTTAATTACATACGAAAAATGTTGACATCTCAGATTGATGATCTGTTGCGACGAGTGTGTGTGTTTTTGTGTCTTGGGGGTCTTTACAAGCATGCAGGTGGAGGTACCACCCCTTTCCCCTCCAGTGGGAAGCTGGGAATGAGTGAGCCTGATGGGTGGACTGGGGGGCTGTGTGGCTCCGGTTACCCCCGTGAATTGGGGAAGAGGGGCGGGCGAAAAATGTGGTGTCAGGCCCTCAAAAAAGCCACGTGTGGCGGGGGTGGTCTGAGTGTTCACTTTTTCAGCCGCTGGCTTGTGGAGGTCCGACATGGGCGAAGGGGTAAGTACTTTTTTTCCCCCATTTTCCTTCAATGAAGTTGTTAAAATATCTGTCACACTATATAAGTCGTTCCAATAGATACAAAGTGACTTTGTTAGGCAATGTAAGTTGAATTTGGACAGCGGAGTGGCAAACTGGAAACATGTGGTGAACACATTTGGCTTCAAAACAGAAGTATGCATGCGCTGGCGGAGTTGTTTTGGTTTGGTTGGATAGAATTGATTGCAAATATTTCAAGAAATAGAAACCACATGACTTTTTAGACCGATTATTCTTTTTAAATAAAGCACATAAGCATTTATACAAATGCTGAATGTCAGAAAGAAAACTGAATGAACCTAAAACAGTGAGATTGAACATCTATCTATCTATCTATCTATCTATCTATCTATCTATCTATCTATCTATCTATCTATCTATCTATCTATCTATCTATCTATATCTATCTATCTATCTATCTATCTACTATCTATCTATCTATCTATCTATCTATCTATCTATCTATCTATCTACTATCTATCTATCTATCTATCTATCTATCTATCTATCTATCTACTTTAATACTTAATATTGTTGTATTTTTAACAAGTATTTAGATATTTCCATCCATTTTCTGAGCCGCTTATCCTCACAAGGCTCACGGGAGTGCTGGAGCCTATCCCCGCTTTCAAATGGCAGGAGGCGGGGTACACCGTGAACTGGTTACCAGCCAATCGCAGTATTTGTATAGTTTTGGGGGGGGGGTGAGTGGTAACATATTTTGTGATTTTAACTTTTGAATAAATTTTTTTTTCAAACAAAAATAGAAACAGTTTATTTTTAACATCTTTTCCAGTTAATATATTTGGCTCTCTTTCCATTAATTTTGGTTGTCGAATCAAATAACAACAATTCACAGTATGGCTTAAATGAACTTGATGAAACTTTAACCAACTTTTCATCACAAATATAAAGCAGAATTTGAAAAAAAAAAAGGTTCAATTTAACACTTTTCAGTTGATTTTAATGGCCTTCAAAATGTATTTCTATTTCTTTCTTACGTTTAACCTCACAGACAACTTGTATTATGATGAAAGGTAGCAATTGTATTCAGCTATTATAATTGACAGTTCCCTGATTTAAAAATACATAGTACATATATATTTATGAGGAGGAAGCGAGAGGCTCCAGGGAGAAGAGATAGCGCAGGTGGATTATTTCAAACACTTGGGGTCAACAATCCAGAGCAATGGAGAGTGTGGTAAGGAAGTGAAGAAACGGGTCCAAGCGGGATGGAACAGTTGGCGGAAGGTGTCTGGTGTGTTATGTGACAGAAGAGTCTCCACTAGGATGAAGGGAAAAGTTTAGAAAACAGTGGTGAGGCCGGCCATGATGTACGGATTAGAGACGGTGGCACTGAAGAAACAACAGGAAGCAGAACTGGAGGAGGCAGAAATTAAGATGCTGAGGTTCTCACTTGGAGTGAACAGGTTGGATAGGATTAGAAATGAACTCATAAAAGGGAAAGCCAAGGTTTGATGTCTTACAAAGTTAGAGAGTAAGTATATTGGTAGAAGGGTGATGAGGATGGAGCTGCCAGGGAAGAGCGAGAGGAAGACCAAAGAGAAGGTTGATGGATGTTGTGAGGGAAGACATGAGGGCAGTTGGTGTTAGAAAGGAGGATGCACGAGATAGGCTTAGATGGAAAAAGATGACACGCTGTGGCGACCCCTAATGGGACAAGCCGAAAGAAGAAGAAGAAGAACAGTATTTATGTATTAAAGATATAATGCTCTGTATTAGTATTGAACTGTTTAACACTTGATGTTTGCTTGACTTTATTTAAATATATGCATTCGCGCTAACATTCTGATGTTCATATCTTATTCAGTGGTCCTTCACATTTAAATGTGTTTGTTTTGGAATTTTGCTTGTGTAACTGTTACATCAGCCAAAGGGTGTAACTCTTGTATTTGATGCATTTATGTTTATCTTATATTTTCAAAAATATATCCACTTTAATTTAAAGATTCTGTTTTCTATACATAATTCATCATAAAAAAAAAAAAGGTTTCCCATTTTGACAGCACGGTGGATCAGCTGGTAAAGTGTTTGCCTCAGAGTTCTGAGGTCCCGGGTTCAATCCTGGACCCGCCTGTGTGGAGTTTGCATGTTCTCCCCGTGCCTGTGTGGGTTTCCTCCGGCCACTCCGGTTTCCTCCCACATTCCAAAAACATGCAACATTAATTGGACACTCTAAATTGCCCCTAGGTGTGATTGTGAGTGGGACTGTTTGTCTCAATGTGCCCTGCGATTGGCTGGCAACCAGTTCAGGCTATACCCCCCCCCCTCCTGCCCGTTGACAAGTGGGTTAGGCTCCAGCACTCCCCGCGAACCTTGTGAGGATAAGCGGTGAAGAAAATGGATGGATGGATGGGTTTCCCCATTTTGAAAATAGACCAATCAGTGTTGCTGCTGCGATGATTGACACGCGAGGCTTTCCAGCGTTTGCTCGAGCAGGGCCTGAAGGCGCGAGCCAATCAGGAAGTGCTCAAACTTCCTCTTCAAACGGCCTCTTTCAATGACTCCCCTTGTGGGGATTCAGGACTACTTGCCGGGAGGGAAGATAAGACTTGAATAAGCATTTATTCGTTCGTCATCTGGGAAAGAGGGCTAATTCGGGAAGTATTTGGTGTAAAAAAAGACAGAGACAAAGAAATGTCTTCATGCAGCATCTCCTCTCACATTGGACGACTGCTTAACTATTATGGACGCACAAATGTATGACCCTAAAATGGCTGCTTCAAGTCCAAATAGCAGACTTCCTGTTCATTTCACAGCGTGGCTTCTTGAGACTTTTTTTTTTGGATCGACCCCTAATGAACATTCGTTGAGGTTCTGGGCCGCTTATCCTCACAAGGCTCACACGAGTGCTGGAGCCAATTTTCCATCTTTCCTCGGGCAGGATGCGGGGTACACCGGGAAATGGTTGCGAGCCAATCGCAGGGCGCGTATAAAAAAACGACTATTTGCACTCACAATCACACTTGAGGGCAATTTAGTCTCCAGTTAATGCCCATAATCAACATCTGAACCAAAATTAAGGTTGCCACAATTTGGCTCGAGGGGCTACATTTTTAAAAACATTAATGAGCTATGGGTTATTTCTAGGATTTTAATTGTAAAGGACCTTGAAATGGCCTCTTTGAGCAAAAATGACTTCATGTATATTTTCTGGCGTGGATACTCGAGACTTTCGTGGTACTACTTATGATAGACATGACTACCGAATTTCTGGTGGCTCCGTGAAACTTTCTGAATTTAAAGAGAAAAAAAAAAAACACATTTGAAGAGGGCACTAAGAAATACGAAGACAAAATGTGTCATTTCCCTGAAATCAAATTAGCTCGAAAACAAAGGAAAAAAAAAGCTAACCGTTGCCCGTCTTTATCTTTATTTCCGGCACACTTAACATCTCAGGATGAGATGGGGAAATATCGTTCCCGGCTTGATTTTTATTTGCATAATGACGCAATTGTGTTTTTATTCGCCGCCGTCGGGCCCTATTCCATTTAGTTTTATGGCATGCGCGGGGGGGGTAATCTTGGAGGAGAATTGCTCCCGCCAGATGCCATTTGGAGCTCGGCGCTCCCTCTTTGCTTGCGTTTGATTACTTTTCCCTGCGTGGCCATCTTCCCTCGGCCCCGCCGCTGTGCGCTGGTCGAGACTGACAGTGGCAGGTGACTTCTGTCTTCCTCTGGTGAAGTTTATTAGCATGTGCGAGGAGTTTTTTTTCCTCTCCCCGGCCTGCGATATGAGAAGGTGTAAGTATTCACAAGACACTGACTAAAAAATAGCCACAGTAATACACGCAATCTTCTTTGAAGTCATGGCATTTTTATTTCAATCCAGGGAATATCATAATCTATAGATGAGAGGATTCTCAACTGGTGTGTCTTGAGGCAACTGTGGATCGCAGACAGTTATTGAAAAAAAAAATATGTTTTTGTTTTGACATTTCTGTTACGGTGAAAGCGTACATAGAAGTCTAGCTTCCTTGAGCTTTAGCCACAACTCTGTAAATAAATACAGTGCAGCTCAACCTCTGGGAAGAAAACATCGAGGGAAACAAAATGCTTTTAGAGGTGCATCAAACTCATTTAAAAGGGCTTTTGAAAATATATTAGTCATATGCTGTAACTTGTCAGGCTTTTTTTAAACAAAACATCTTCTTTATTGTTCTTCTATAAAAGTGGTTTCGGACTATGCAACCAAAGGGAGAGCTGAGAACTGTTGTCACTGTTATAGATCAATATTGTTATCGTTCATGTCCATTGATGATGACGATGTCGTCTTCGTCCCTGCAGTCTGGTGCAGAGAAGAAGAGGAAGAAGAAGAATTGTGACTTAGATGAGCTGAAGAAGGAGGTGGCCTTGGTAAGCTACTTAATGCTCATTAATAGCATTACCATTTATCATTTGATCCATATAAAAGGTCAAATTTAGCAGTGTATGAAATCGTAGACAGCAATCTCACAAATCCCCTTTGTGCCTGAGCTGGTTGACGTATGATACCGAAGTTGAAATTTTGGAACAATAATATGGCTCAGTTGGTAGACAGGGTCTTCTCGCAACCCAAGGGGCAGTGGCTTAAATTGTGGGTCTGACTCTCGCCCGCAGAACTGCCCTTGGGCAAGACACTGAACCCTTGGCAGCGCCTCATGTGGCTGCAGCCGCCCATTGCTTTCTAAAGCACTTTGAGCAGTTTAACGTGCTATATTAGTTACCATCTTTGGCCTTACAAAAGTAATAATGTGCAGAATTTTGTCCAGCATGGTAAGCTATTGCTTTTAATAACACAAACCAGGTAAATTTGTTTATTTCTTTCATCTTTCAAAGATGATATTGTGTGCATGGTTAGGAAGAGTGGAGTTAGCTATTACTTTTGCTGGAAAATCTTTGCTTTTGTTGCAAGATCAACAGAACACGGCCAAACACACACACAAAAATATTGTATTTAAGGATAAAATGCGAAACACGAATCCGATTACTACATGTATATAGATTTTTTTTTTTTTTGTCAAATATTGTTTTCCAACTCTTCTTCGCTTTGATCTCATTGGAGAAAATGTCCAAAGGCAGTGGTGTACATAGCCCCGGTGCTGCCCAGGGCAAAGAGATGTAAACAATAGTTGCTGAGGGAAGGGAGGGGGGGGGGGGGGTGATTTTTACATCCCCAAAAGGCAGTAGAAATCGAAGTTTTATTCCCCCCAGAATGATTCCCACCTAAACCCGTTTTATACCACAGCCGTCCGTTCCCTCCCCTCATTTACTAACATTGCATACACACAGATTTGTCTTTAAACCGTGCATATGCGCATTAGTATGTATTTATGTATCCACAACTGTTTGTTGTTCTCATGCAACAAACACATAAGAGCGAGTTCACGCTTTGATCACGCAGCCGGAAAGCCATCCGAACATTCACATTAATCCAAGGATTCCGAGTCTGGTGGTCAAACACACATGCATACTACAAATCTCATACAAAATTTCCAGAAATTGACTCTTGATGAACGACTGTCACGCCTCTGCCGGCGGCTTCTTTGTCACCTAACTCCAAGCAGCATGGCTTATATCGTTTTTGTTGCTTCCAATGCTAGTTTAATCAATTTTATCAACTGGAAATCCTTCTTTATTGTGAAATATTTAGTGGGAGATCGACAGACGGATCGGTGCGGCGTCTGCAATGATGTTGACTTTTTTTTCGGTCCGTTGTGGTAAAGAGGGAGCTGATTCGAAAGGCAAAGCTCTCAATTTACTAGTCGATTTACGTTCCTACCCTCACCTATGGGCATGAGCTGTGGTTCATGACCGAAAGAACAAGATTATGGATACAAGCGGCTGAAATGAGTTTCCTTCGCAGGGTGTCCGGGCTCTCCCTTAGAGATAGGGTGAGAAGCTCGGTCATCCAGAAGGGGCTCAGTGTCGAGCCGCTGCTCCTCCGCATTGAGAGGAGCCAGATGAGGTAGCTGGGGCATCTGATCCGGAAGCCTCCCAGACGCCTCCCTGGTGAGGTGTTCCGGGCATGTCCCACCGGAAGGAGACCGTGGGGACGACCCGGGACACGCTGGAAGGGACTATGTCTCTCGGCTGGCCTGGGAACGCCTCGGGATCCCTCCGGAAGAGCTGGAAGAAGTGGCCAGGGAAAGGGAAGTTTGGGTATCTCTGCTGAAGCTACTTCCAGCGCAACCCGACTCAGAGAAGCGGTAGAGAATCGTTGGATGGAAATGCTTCTTTATCGTGAAATATTTACTCCTTACTAGCTAGTTCGACAATGTGCCCAGTTTGTTCATCTAAGCTTTTAATTAATTGTTTTTTTATTCCTATATTCTCAATTTCAACTCACTGAAAAACTGTTAACATTATTATATGTTGTCAGTTTCTTTAATTAGCAAGTCTTTCAAAAAATACGAAGCTTTCGGATATATATAATAAAGAGGAACAAGCCTTTTATGCTACACTTGGCGAGGCGTCTGAAAGTTAGCGGCGCAGTTAATGCAAATTGGAGTGCCGCAGGCACGAGGACGTCATCTAAAATGGATTCTGATTCATTAAGAGACGTGTGAAGAAATTGGCCAGCGAGTATGTGACGGTGATTTTGCGTATCTGCTCAATGTACGAACATTTCTATGCCATTATTAGTAAATGAGGCCTTATGATTTCTGACTTTTCTTGAGAAAAAAACACACATGATCAAAAACGGGAAGTGTTTTAGCGAGCAAAAAGATTGCCTTTTTCCTTGGTCTTGTCTCTGATCTTTTCAGATTGAAAATCTTTTTAGTAGTCAGTTTTCTTGGTGTGGGCCAACAAAAGTAACAGCTAACCCATCCTAAACATTAAGTTTCATCATTGATTGCGTTTCAGTCTATTGAAACCTGACATCGCCGCTAATACGTGTACTAATCAGATTAGCATTAAGCATTTTTTATTCTGAAGATTAGTGTTGACTCTCAGCACTCAGCCTGCCATCAGGATGACTCCCAATGGCTTCTGGGTGACGCCCCCCCACCCCCCCCATACACACACACAGACACGCACACTCTACAAAGACTCGTAAATACAAGCAAGCGGCCTGCCATCCTAGCACCATAAACCCCCGAACTCCACCCCCGTACCCCTCACCCACCGAGCGCCCCGTGGCTGGACTGCTTTGTACTTGACGCTGAATAATTTGTGGACCACCAGCAGGGAGCGGTGACTCTCGGAGCTTCTGTCAGAATGCCAGCGTGAAATGCGGCCTCGCTTTTTCTTGGTCGGCCATATTATGATGCGCCACTTGTCAGGCGGACCTTTTTGGTGGCGAGGATGCTGACAAGTGTTGCGTTCGGCTTTCGTCAGCCTGTTCTTGTCATTGCTCGCTTTTGGCTGGCTGTCAGCATGATTTATGGTTGGCGTGTGCAGTACAGTAGACCTTTGGAATGCTTCACTACTTTTGTGACTGAATTTTCCATGAAAAAAGTCAACAGCCTAATTCCTGGAATGCAAAAGTGGCGTCATTTCAATTCTGTCGGGTTCAACCAATCCCTTCGTTGATAATTTCATGAATAGGAATTCTGTCAATTGTGTGGAGTCGATTGTTGGTAGTATATGTTAATTTGGGTTTTACAAAACTGAAATACCACATGGCGAAAAAAGATGGATGACCTGACATTCTTACCAAATAGCAGTATATTTTTCAAATATAAATATAAGTCAATGTTCAGAACATTTTTTTTTTTTTTTGCTTTGACGTGTGAGCACAAATTTGAGATACAAGCACTGTGTGGTGGCTGTTAACACAACTCAGTTCACGTCCAGAAGCCCACAATTTGCCAGCTTGCGAATACTTCTTCAAAAAAGAAGATTCAAGATATTTATCAACACTCCGACTTGGAGTCTACCATCAAACGAAACATAAAACAAAGAACGTTACAGGGTGTGTGTTGAAAATAGCCACATAGTTTTATCTTGGAAAACTTGACTTCATGCTCACGAACAATGTAAAACGCTAGAAAAGCTAATGAATAGCATCAGTGTCGCTGTGTTATTACTCTTTAAATAGCACACATTTGGACACAAACTGTGGAGGAATACGTAGATCAATTATAAAACAGTAGTTACAGGCATATATCCTTTATCCTCTGTGAAGAACGATTAAAACACTACTGTCGAGGTGTTGTGATGCCTTGTACGCATATATTTGCGTGGTCTGTATTATACACACAAACCAGAAGGAGCAGTACAATGTGAAACTAAAGCAAATAATGTGAAAAAAACTGTTCAATCCTTTGCATTCTATTTAATCACATCAATATTCCATCCATCGAATTTCCAAGCCGCTTATCCTCACATGGGTCGTGGGAGCGCTGGAGCCTATGCCAGCTAACTTCGGGCGAAAGGCGGACTACACTCTGAACTGGTCCCCCCCCCCCAATCAGTCGTACGGGACCATGCCAGTATTGTATGTTTTAAAATTATTATTTTTTTGGGGGTGGTGGAGAGTCGGAAAGGATTAATGCACAGTTATTAACCTCAAGCTTTGGGGGCCAGATCCGGATGATTTTTTGTGGCGAATCATCTGTCAACTTCCATGATTCTTGTGAAAATATGTACAAAAAAAAAATCATGCCATGTATCAAAATAATAATGCAGCACCATTATTATTTTGATACATGGCATGATTTTTTTTATTATATGTATTTTTGTGTTACCAAATATGAACAATGGTTGAAAAACTCATTACACTTCATTTCTGATTCCAAAACTAGTTCATAATTTTTTTTATATTTAAATATGATGAAGCAATTAAAGATTTGTGTGTGGTTTCACAGTCACAACTGCCCTCTGAAGGAAACCTCAGACAAAAATGAGTTTGACACGCCTAGATTAATGAAATTTTTCATGTGGCAAAGATTCTTTGAGATACAAGTGTGAATTTATTAGCGCGATCACAAAATGATTTAAACTCACATCTTAAGGCAAAATTGTAATATGAAAATGTCACACTTTCCTGAGTCTTTCTTTTCATGGAAAATGAATGTAAAAAATCAAAATAATGAATTTGTACAACAATAACAATGCCAGAAGCAATACATATATAATCCAAATATAAAATATGAACTTACAAAATATTAAATAAGAACCTTTTGTGAAACTCCCATCCTGTAAATGTATACCACTCACACCTATCAATCTATGGAAAAATAAATAAATGCAAAGTAGTAGTAGATAATTAAAAGTAAATTGTTTGCTTAAATGATAAACCTTTTGATTAAATTGACCCATTAAAAATTTAATTGTAAAACACAATTTCTAGTAATGGAACCTGTTCAATAATCATATATTGATCACGGTTGAATATATATTCCACGACCTTCTTAATTAAGTATTAGTACGTAATCATTAATTATTCAAGGCATTTTTAATAATGTAATGGGCTTTCATTTATTTAATGGACGTTTTGATTATTTAATGAAATTTTGAATTATTTAACGAGTATTTCACAGGGCCTCTGCACCATATAAACACCGCTAAATGCGTAATGGATGCGTCCGTGTGATAAAATGGATTAATTTGTCAATCAAAGAGATGCTTGTGGGAGTGTTTTGTCCAATTATGGCCTTTTTTTTTTTTTGCAGGATGACCACAAAATCTCAGTGGATGACCTGTGCAAGCGATATGGATTGGACATTGTAAAGGTATACACACATAAGCACATGCACATGCACATGCGGATGTTCTATGCTCCAGAGTGTCCCCATTTACCTTGGCTATCTTTTCTCCCTCAATCACACACACTTTTTTTTTTTTTTACACTTTATTTTCTTTTGCGGATGACATTGTCGTAAAAAAGCTTCCAGACAGACAATTGATGCGTTCACACACTAAAACGCAAGCCAAGCAGTCGATGAGTTCTCACGAGGATTGTCTGCAAATCAAAGTGTCTCACACACACACATGCAGACACGCACACAATGTGACCAAGGCAAATCTATATTTCCCGCCTGATTTTTATTAGGCGTAAAAATCAGGACAAAATGTTCAATAAAGTTACATGCAGCAGTTTTACAGTGCAGGGGAAGTGCATTGCCTGCTTAATGACACTTGGGGTGTTAAACAGGCCAAGCGGGAGTACTTCACAAAACAGTTGTGCAAAGTAATGAAGTACAAATACTTTGTTTCTGTACTCATGTAGATTATTCAGGTATTACAGTATATCTACAGTGGTACATTGACTTACCAGAGCCCCATTTTATGAGTTTTTCAAGTTAGAAGCTACCACTTGCAAGCTGCGACAGCAGAGTGGAACTTACATCCTAATGCCGAAATGCATTTTGGGATGTCACTCACTAGGCCACACCCCTTAAAGGAACACATAATAATTCAGTTGAGACGTAGCTTGTCTCGATGTACAGTAATTACACATTTTAAATCTAGTTCTAATCTCATTTATTATGTTTGTGTTTTTATGCTGTTCACGGCAATTTTTCTTGATTCAATAAATGTATTCGGAGGGACCTAGCCATGCCACAAAGTGCGGAAATTTGTATTTTGCAACCCAACAAAATGGTTTGTACTACCGATAATTGCATATAGATGCCACAACGTGGCAGCAAATGACTACATTTGTCTAAATGAAGTTCCTCAACACACTTCAACAGTTCCTTGGCACCAAGATGCCACCAGATGGTGCCAAAGTAATACTTTTGCAGTTTTGGTCTGAGCTCAAAGGAGTTTTCCCAGAAAATAATGGAGGATGGATTGTGAAAAATAATCTATGAATAGGTGAATACATGAACGCCGAACTGTGAATAAGCAGGGAATCGCAAGGTTATATTTTTTAGTTGTTAATTCAACTAATTCAGCATTCTGGGTTATATGGTTCATAGTGTTAGCGAAACTTACTCTTTCCCATGTAAGTTAATAAAAGAGGTAAACTATTTTGGGTGAACTTGTGTTGTTTATAATCACCAGTATGAATACATTTTTACTTTCATGCTTCAGTACATTTCAGAGTCTGTACTTTTTTCATTTAAAGTACAGCATGTGAGTACTTTTGCTTTGGTTCCCCTCTCTTTCGCAGGGCCTCACCAATGCTAAGGCCGCCGAGGTTCTTGCCAGGGATGGGCCCAACGCCCTGACACCGCCGCCCACCACGCCCGAATGGGTCAAGTTCTGCCGCCAGCTGTTCGGCGGCTTCTCTATCCTGCTGTGGATTGGCGCCATCCTCTGCTTCCTGGCCTACAGCATCCAGGTGGCCTCCGAGGACGAGCCACCCAATGACAACGTGAGGCCCCGTGGGCACAACACGTACACTGCATGCCCCTCGTTGTGACATGATGCCATCCAGCAGAAAATGATTGATTTTTGACAAAGGTATGTTCAAGGATATTTGTCTCTCCCCAGGCCAGAAAAACAAATTTTGTGCTCAAACTTGTAAGGTTTGGTTCAGTTAAACAAACTTAGATGTGGTTCATTTATCTCATTTGCCCAACAAGAAAGCAAACAGGGTTGGTTTCGCTCCTCTTGCAAGTGAACTCTGGTGCAGTTTTATTCAAGTGTGAACACAATATGTCTAAAAAAATACGGACCAGATGTCTCAACCCTCATCTTGTCACGACATATCTCCGTCTGGACCAGAGAATCACATTCATGTTCTTGACACTTGTCTGGTTTGGTTTGATTGAAAGGATCTCTGGTGTGGTGAACACTATCACCAGAACTGCGCTCTGTACCAAATAAGTGAATTTTGATAGCCCTTTTGTTGCTGCAAATTGTACTTTTGCAGGACTGAGTTGTGGTTCGTTTAAAATAATCTCTGATACTGTTCATTTGGTCAAGCGTGAACGCAAGACGACTGCTGTTGTATTGGTCCTCTAGCAAGTGAACATTGATGGGATGTAATTCGCTTCTGCTCAAGTCTTAATGTAATACAAACCAAAACCAGACCTCCTTGAACTTCCCTCTTGTCAACAATCCTGTACAAAACCAACGTGTCTAAAACACAAACAGGAATTATTAGCGCATCGGCAAACGAATAATGGATGCCTACCCTGGGGAAAGACGACAAATATCCCTCACGTCGTGCGCTAGCCCGCTTAAATACGCCAGGAAATGGAGCTGAGCGGCCCTCCATAGTGCGTTTTATGGCCGCCGGTCATTACGCAATCATTATTCAGCGTTTAGAGGCGTTGCATAATGGAGGGCATCGCGAGGGAGGAGGGGGAGGGCGACGCGAAGTGAGGCGAATCGTACGCAGGCGTGCACAGCGCCGATAACGTTAATCTCCCCTGCGATTGCCATCTCGCTATATTCGCAAGCGACTTGTGTGCTGCCGCACGCAGCTCCCGCACTTTCTGCGCATTCATAATGCACGGCTTGGCTCCTCCGCCATCAGATGAACAGCCCGTGGCTCCTCCGAGCACGTATTAGCGCTAATAAGACGTGTGGCGTATTTACACGCAGCTGACAGATGCTTTGATAATGCTTCAACACCCCCTACAATGTTTTTATAGCTTCATTTTCCAATAAGAATGGTTAGGGTTGAGGAGCTTTTAAGTTCTGCTGCTAAGACGCCGCCAGAAAACTTTATGACCTGCAGGTGGCACTAATTTCTGCTGTCCTAAAAACAAGCAAAACAAAACCCCAAATAAACTGTAGCGTTTTTAGTTAGGTAACTTTATATTTATGCTGGTAAGACACAAAAGACAAAAGTTCCAAAAATCCTTACCTTTTGCCTTGGGATAAGGAACATTGCAAAATCATGACAAACGAATCAATGTTTATATACAGTTGCTGAAGTAAGTATTTAACATGCTACCATTTCTCATTAAATATTTTTCCAACAGTGCTATTAACAACCCAAGAAATTCATACATATAAAGAAAGTAGAAGAAATAAGATCAGAAATTAAGTTGTCAGAATCAGCTTTAATGGCCAAGTGTGTAAAAACACTCAAGGAATTTTTCTCTGGCAGTCGGTGCTGCCCTTATACGACTTTCAGAACAAGGAACAGCAGAGTAACAAGTACAAAGAACAAGTGACATTTCTGTTTATCGGAACTATTCTTTATAAGAGTCGTGCAAGATGTAAAATCTTCTTCATTTAGAACAGATAAGAGATACTGTAAGTGTGTTAACGTCCCACATTGTGTTAAGCTGGTACGGAGCCCCGTTCGCGATTCCTGTTATAGACCAGTGCAATGACAATTGTGCAAAGGGAGCAGTTCAAAGTGACGAATCGTGCGAAAGTCTACAAAATATATTGATAATACGTATACTGATTGGACCAGCAGGATCTGAGTGAGTGTCCTAACATGGCACAAGGTAGAAAATAATATGTTCGCTGACCAAGAATTTAACGACTTAATTGTCAGAGGGAAAAAACAGTTTGAATGCCCGCTACTTTTTACTTTCATTGCTCTGTAGCGCTTTCCCGACGGAAGGAGATGGAAGAGTAGGTGACCAGGATCTGGAGCATCCAAAAGAATTCTGCCTGCTCTGGACCTAGTTTACATTGCGTGCAAGTCCTCAATAGTGGGTAACGTGATGCCGACAATCCGTTCAGAGCTTTTGATTGCCCTTTGCAGTCTGAGTTTGTTCATTTTTGTGGCAGCCCCAAACCAGACTGTAATGGAGGTACACAGTACTGATTGGATGACCACTGTGTAGAACTGTCTCAGCAGCTCACGTGACAGGCCGTGTCTTCTCAGAAGCCGTAGGAAGTACATCCTTTGTTGGGCTTTTTTGAGGATGGAGTTGATGTTCATCTCCCTCTTCAGGTCCTCTGAGACTGTAATTCCCGAGAACTTGACGGTCTCGACAGTTGACACAAGATGGTTGGACAGCGTCAGGGGCAGTTGTGGTGAAAGATGCCTCCTGAAGTCCACAATCATCTCTACAGTCTTTAGAGTGTTCAACGCCAGGTTGTGTTGACCACACCAAAGTTCCAGTCCCGCCACTTCCTGTCGATACACAGACTTGTCGCTATCTTTGATGAGGCCGATGACTGTGGTATCATCTGTGAGCAGTCTTAAAATCTCGTTTTCTTGTCCTGAAAATTTTCATTTTCATCCTCCTCGTTGATTGCAGCAGATTTTTGTCAAGTATGCGTCACTACATTTGGCCATTTATCCTTCCTTCAATAATGTGAAGTTTACCAGTAGCATATACTGAAAAGCAGCCCTACACCATCATATTCCTACGTCCGAACTTCATTGTTGGTACGGTGTTTTTAGGTTGATGCGTAGTGCCATTTCTACTCCAAACGTGCTGTGCATCCAAAGAGTTCAAATTTTACTCTCATCAGACCAGACTACATCCTCCCAGTATTTAACTGGCTTTTCTAAATGTTGTTCATCAAACTTTTGTTTTTTTTTTTCAGCGACTGGGCCTTACGTAGTAAGGGCTCATTTAAACCATGGCGGTGGAGTACATTACTCTATTTTTCTTGTGACAACAGTACCTACTCATTCCAGGTCTTTTTAAAGCGCACCACAGGTGGTCCTCGGTTCTTGGACAACTCTTTTGATTATTCTTTGCACTCCTTTGTGAGAAATCTTGCTATGAGCACCTGATTGAGGCAAATTCATGGTTGTATGATTTGGTTTCCGCTTACGTATTATGGCGCCAATCACGCTCTCTGGAACATTCAGAATCTTAGACATGCACCTGTACCCAATGCCGTCGTTATGGTTTCCAGCAATTATTCTGAACCAGCATATATTTTTTTGCACTGACTATAGGATGGATTGCTGTTTTATTATTGATAGAATTTAGAATGTTTCCATGTCTTTTTGCACCTCCCTTTCTTCACGTGATCAATACTTTTTCACTGTGTAATTCCACATTTTTACAAACAACTTCATTCCTTATCTTATTTGTTCTACTTTGTATGAATGGATTTCTCGGGTTGTCCCCAACATCTGGTGAAGATTTTAGGTCAATTGCACCTTTGGAAGTATATTTAGTGAGAAACATTATTTCAGGTGCTATATGCGCGTATCTGTACATATTAATATATATCCATCCATCCATTTTCAACACTGCTTATCCTGGTTAGGGTCCAGACTAACTTTGGGCTAAGGGCGGACTATGCCCTGAACTGGTTGCCAGTCAGTCACAGGGCACATATAGACACAAAGAAGCAATCGCACTCACATTCACACCGTCATTGAGTGGGAACTGAACCCACGCTCTCCATCTGTATTGAGAGGAGCCAGATGAGGTGGCTGGGGCATCTGATTCAGATGCCTCCCTGGAGAGGCGTTCCAGGCACCTCCCACCAGGAGGAGACCTCAATGACGACTCAGGACACGCTGGAGAGACTACATCTCTCGGCTGGCCTGGGAAAACCTTGGAATTCCCCTGGAAGAGATGGATGAAGTGGCAGGGAAAAGGGAAGGCTGGGATTCGGTGCTAAAGCTACTGTCCCCATGACCCGACCTTGGATAAGGGCTAGGTGGATGGACAAATGTCTGACATTTCAGATTTTTATCGAATGCACCATGAGACTCCCCATGAGTGAGATGAAGTAAAACAGACATTCAGAGGAAGCAATACCAAGAAGCTGAACCGACAAGCCGTATTCCGCGGAAACAAATGTCTTTCTCGCTCCGATGGGTTTTTACACATCCACCGAGTGTGTCGTCGCTGTTGAATAAACACAAAAAAATGAAAGAAGCATAGTTTTCGAGAGGGACTTGATGTTCCAGGACGCTGGCTTCATGAAGGCAGCAGCTGGCAGGAATGCTCACCATAAATATGAGAAATGCTTCATGTTGAGACACATGAAAAAGCATCTCTGGGTGACCGAAATATCTCTCCTTTGACTTGGACTCAAGACCTTGAACACAGCGTCCAAAATGAGAGATCATGAGGACTCTCTTGCTTTTGAATCTTTTTTCATCAAAGATTGGATTGGCGCAAGCATTCACAACATATCCCTGCATTCCCCAAATAGAGATATGGCATAGATATGTGAGCAGTATGATTGGATGCTTAGAAATGTTTGTTTTGTTTTATAGCAATGGTGTGACATCACGACTTTACAGTCAATGCAGTCATCTTTAAAAATTTTCTTTTGTGGGAAATTGTCAATGTTAAGAAAGAATTATCAAATAAAACTATCCATATTTATTTCCCAAACCACTTATATACACACAATTAATTACAGTTTTGAAAAAAAGGTTACAACATTATTTTTAATTACCTTAAAATTTAAAAAACATAAAATTAATTCCATTAAATGATCAAAAGTTGAATCAATTTAATTTGAACCATAATACAGGTTTCTCTACATTTACACAACACTCTACATTTCTAAACTTTTTGTAGTTTTAATCTAATCACTTGTATTTTTTTTATTTAAAAGTTAGTTTTTTCTGTCTGTCTTTGTTTCTTAACTTTCAAAAATATAATCAGGGTTAATCATTAAATCAAGAAAACAAGTGTTATTTTGCAGATTTAGTGCTATTTTATTTTTACACAGTTCTGAGGTCTGGTGTGACGGTCTGAGCGCTCCCCCATGCTGAAACGTATCCCTGTGATGAATGCGCATGCCTTACTAACAGGGGAACTCTGGGTACGTAGCAGACGCTTAGGGGAAATCTCCCGGTCTCATAGTTCCCCTTCTTCTACATAGAGGGACCTAACATACGTTATAACCTAACCCTAACCTGGCCTTAAAACAAAAGTTGATTAAAAAAATATATACACATGTACTTTCGCTGTGTTCGTCTTTCTGACACGTCCATAGCAAACATGAACATTCTGTGACAAGTTGTCAGATGGCACATGTTGAAGCATGGATGGGGATGTTTCAGAATGGCTGGAAGTTTACAAAATATACGCACATGCGCATTACTCGCAAAATGACTTTGCAGCACTGGGCGCGCTCAGACCGTCACACCGGGGTTCAAATCCAAGCCCTGCCAGTGTTGAGTTTGAATGTTTTGCCTTGCCTGCGTCGGTTTTCTCCAGTTAGTCCGGTTTCTGCCCACCTCCCAAAAACATGCGTGGGAGGTTCATTGAAGACCCTAAATTGAATCTGAGTGCAAATGGTTCTTTGTTTATATGTTCAGGGTGGCTCTTGCCCGAAGATCTCTGGGATAGGCACGCCTGAGACACTAGTGAGGATAGGTGGATCAGAAAATGGATGGATAGATGGGTTTTCCTAGTACTCCAATGTCATTTAAATAATTTGTCATTATCATCAGGATTTTTTTCCGTTGGATTTAGCTAATTTATTAATTTAACCGCTAATTGAAATCCAGCCCACTAGTTGTGACTCTTCCAAAATCCCTCCTTGCCATTGGCCCAGCATTATGTGAGGCGGGATAAGTGCTGGCACACTGCATGAGAAAGATAAAGATCCGCCCCCTTTAACAGGCCAATAACATCATAGCAAGAAATATGCTGTTAAAATATGTCTGTAATTCTTTCACCTTGGGGTATTTGGAGAAAAGATTCCTGGAAAGAATGTGAATAGACATAAAATGAAACTTTTAAGTTCAGTATTAGAAGTTGGTTACTGTGACTCCACAGCTGTACCTGGGTGTCGTCCTGGCTGCCGTGGTCATCATAACGGGCTGTTTCTCGTACTACCAAGAGGCCAAGAGCTCACGGATCATGGACTCCTTCAAGAAAATGGTGCCTCAGGTGAGTCTCGGGAATTTATTAAAAAGGAGGCAAAGGTCCTTCTCAGATTAATTCCTTTCCCCCGTCTTTCCCAGCAAGCTATGGTGATCCGCGAGGGGGGAAAGGTGCAGATTGACGCCGAGCTGGTGGTGCAGGGAGATCTGGTGGAGATCAAAGGCGGGGACCGGATCCCGGCTGACCTGCGAGTCATCGCTGCCAGCGGATGTAAGGTAAGGAGGAGTCTGAGATTATGGCTGCTCTTTTTGTTCTGGATTCAAAGATGATAAAACACAGGGATAGAGCTTGACGAGAAAGACAGTCCTCATGATTTATATTGTATATCCACTAAAAGTCCTTTGCTGTTGTTATTTTTCAATAACACACCCACACACACTTATAAAATGGAGATAATAGGGAAAAACTGCTTTATTGTATATATTTTCATTTATGTCTCTCATTAGAAAGGCATACAGAAATCAGAAATAATTTTAATCACTATAGTTATTGAAATAGTAATATTTCTTGGAGTTGTTTTTGTGATTATTTTTTTAATTCATTGACATTTTTATTTACTTTTTCACTCTCAACTTCATACATAAATACATATAGTCAACATCAAGACTAAAATCTATGGCACAAGTTTGATAATTTTTTTTTATAGGGGGGTATATTTTGTATGTATTGATTTTTTTATTATTTTTTTTCACTCTCAGATTAAAATGCCCCTTTGAGAAATACATTATTGAAGTCAATAAAATCAACAACACCTCCACTAATCAAACCGGCAGACATTTCCAAAGCTTCATCCTGCTCTCCGTTAACTTCATAAACAATTGACTTCCAAATCCATTGATGTGTTGCAAATTTTTGCATTATTACTGTACTTCTTACAGTAGCTTTGTCTCTCTGCGTTATTTGCATTGTTGCTTACAACCTGCCCCCTTACGTGCTTGTGGATTCTGCACTATTTGCCCATTTGTCATAATATTATACTTTTGTAGTCATTATATTGCTTGAATACGCTCAGGACTTTGCATCATTTAGAAAACTGTCATTGTATCAGTATTACTACATTACTAGTACCCTTTCATTGCTCACTGCTGCTCTGTACCTAGAGTACGTTTTAAAAACATGCATTTACTCTGGTAATGCTTCAATCAATCAATCAAACCTTTATTTATTTATTTAGCACCTTTTTACTGAAAACAAACAGTGGTTCACAAAAAGAAAAACACATCTGTCCCAGCCCATTACTATTATTTTTCATGACATTTTAGTAAAACTAATGAATTCAGTGTTTCAACCTTGATGACAAAGCTACAACATATTTTGTTGTTTCTTTATCTTAAATTATGAAGGATTAGAGCAAATATAATTACAATAATGCTCTTCTATTTCTGTACTTGTTGTATTTTGACCTGACAAGTGTGTCACCATATGCCACCGCATCTCCTTCCAAAGGTGGACAACTCGTCACTGACCGGTGAGTCAGAGCCCCAGACTCGCACTCCTGACTTCACGCATGACAACCCCCTGGAGACCCGCAACATCTGCTTCTTCTCCACAAACTGCGTCGAGGGTCAGTAGGCCACATCTGGAGCCTAGCGACACTTGTTTCTCAGATCTAGATCCAGATTAGGTGTCTGAGTCCTGGAATTTAATGTAACCTAAGACTCATTTATAACTAAAGTACCTGGGACCAAAAATTTCCAATCGATTGCAGACCCTATCCTCAAGGTAACTGAGCCTCTTGGAAGTCTTGTAACCTATTGAAGACTCTTCTTTTTTTCAACCCACGGGAAATTAGTTATGTGGCGTAAAAGCCTTAGAGAAATAAAGCCACGTTCCTGTCTAAAATTCCAAGAGATTTTATTTCTCAGCACTTATAGTTCCTGTAACTAAAAGGTTCCAATCAATTGGAGACCCTACTCAAAAGGTTACCTGAGCTCTTTATAGTGTTTCACTTTCTAGTAGGCTCTTCTTTCAACCACTGTAAAATTAGTTCTGGGCTACAAAATTGCCTGAAAAATCTAAAGCTCCATTTATGTACAAAGTTCAAGGAAGTTTCAGTTCTTGGTATTTATAGTTCATATTATTAAAAGGTTCCAATCAGGTGCAGACTCCACCCTAAAGGTTCCCGGGTCTCTTAAAGGTTTACCTCTTCTATTAGACTGTCTTTTTTGACCCCACAAAATTAGTTCTGGGGTGCCAAAAGGGCTTAAATAAACTCCTGGATCTAAACGGTTCACATATGGTGAGTGCCCCAGCTCCAGGTTCCTGGACCAGTCTAAGGTACTAGCCCACTTTCAGTGTGTTTTTTTAAACACTGATAAGTTACCCAGGAACTAAATATAGACATTTTTTTCTCAAAACAAATGGTATTTCAAAATAGGACTAGGCAGTGACATTATTATTATTATTATTAGTGCCAGTGACATTATCTTAGCTCATTGTTCCTAGTCTGGTCTGGAACTAGTTTATCCGTCACCCCAGGCACAGCCCGTGGTGTGGTGATTGCCACCGGGGACCGCACAGTTATGGGCCGCATTGCCACGCTTGCGTCGGAGCTGGAGGTGGGACGCACGCCCATCAACATCGAGATCGAACATTTCATCCATATCATCACGGGCGTGGCTGTCTTCCTGGGAGTCAGCTTCTTCGTACTGTCCTTCATCCTCGGCTACACCTGGCTGGAGGCTGTCATCTTCCTCATCGGCATCATCGTAGCCAACGTACCCGAAGGCCTCCTGGCCACCGTCACTGTGAGTGGATTAAATAATATAACAATTTGATCATTTTGCACATTTTCAGGAGTCCTTAACGGACAAATTTATAAAGTATGTCCATATCGCCTTGCTCCACTCTTCTTCATCATCCCCTACTTTCGTCGCCCTCTTCTTCCACCCAGGTGTGCTTGACCCTGACAGCCAAGCGCATGGCCAAGAAGAACTGCCTGGTAAAGAACCTGGAGGCCGTGGAGACTCTTGGCTCCACCTCTACCATCTGCTCGGACAAGACGGGCACGCTGACGCAGAATCGCATGACTGTCGCCCACATGTGGTTCGACAACCAGATCCATGAGGCCGACACCACCGAGGACCAGAGCGGTAGGTAGGAGGGACATGAGGAGAGGGAGGGGGAGCTTGGAACCACCTGCCGAAATTCATCTCTTCAGCGTTCACTCACGGAGAAAGCGAGACTGCAGCAGTGCACGCCGCCGCGCCGATTAATTGAACTGCAGCAGCAGGCGGTGGGGAGATGGGTGTGCGGAACAGGCAGTGGTGGTACGCCACCCTCCTAGAGTTCCTAAGTAATATTGTATGTTTGATGCATAACAATGAGCTGGCTAACCTTTCTAGAGCCATGGATGATAAAAATTTTGCGTTTTGGTTACAGCAGTAGATTTTCGTGCTGTCTCAACATTTTTCAATGTATACTGTATGTTAGCATGACAACTATTATCACGTTGGCATTTGATCAGTTGTCATTTGAAATGGTGTCATGCGGGAAGTAAAATCCTTATCTGTCCTACGTACCTTTGTATAGAGGTCTCCAAATTGCTCTATTTTGGCATGCCAGCTGTTAGTGTTTGATCAATTTTAATTTAAAACTGATTCTGACTCAAGGCCATGATAAACCCGTTTGCCATTTCTCGGCATACCCATTGATATCCTGATAGTGTTTGATCAATTCTCTTTCAAAAGATTACAAGGCCGGACAAAGAATCCTAATGATTTCTCTTGGGAACTTTAGTACAAAAGTACTATCTTGATATATGTTAGCTTACTGTTAGCATGATAGGATTTGAGCAATTCTCATTTGAAACAGTATCAGACTCAAAGGCATTGTGTAAAATTCTTACTCATTAATAACCTGCCTTGGTGCATTTTGTACTCAGATTACAATCTTGTAATGTGTGATCATTCCAGCTGTCAGTATGTTAGCATTTCCATCCATTTTCTTAGCTGCTTATCCTCACAAAGGTCATGGGGATAGCTGCAGCCTATCTCAACTGGCAACGGGCAGGAGGCGGGGTACATCCTGAACTGGTTGCCAGCCAATCACAGGGCACGTAGAGACAAACAGTCGCACTAACAATCACACCTAGGGGCAATTTAGAGTGTC
Source organism: Syngnathoides biaculeatus (assembly GCF_019802595.1). Classification (NCBI taxonomy): domain Eukaryota; kingdom Metazoa; phylum Chordata; class Actinopteri; order Syngnathiformes; family Syngnathidae; genus Syngnathoides; species Syngnathoides biaculeatus. The sequence continues at coordinate 15,749,421 of NC_084652.1, forward strand.
TAAATATTGTTCCATGTTTATGGGATGTGGGAGGAAACCGGAGTGCCCGGATAAAACCCACGGAGGCACGGAGAGAACGTGCAAATTCCACACGGGCGAGGCCGGGATTGAACCCGGTACTTCTAAACTGTGAGGCCAACGCTATCCAGTTGACCCAATGCGCCGCCATGTTAGCATTTAATGAATTAAAATAAAATAACATTGCGGTGGGTAATCTGGTTTGTGGCATTTTGGTGACAACGATATATTGTTGTACCGATTGCCTTAACACTTGCTTTAATCAACTTGCTTTCCTGCTACTGTGTAGGTTAGTATATTAACGGTTATTATATTAGCGTTTGGTAAATTGTAATTGAAAATAGTGTCCGATTCAAGCCCACAATGTCAAATCCTCATATATTGTATTGGCTTTAGCTTTTTTTTTCTCAAGTCAATGTTGCTACATGTTAACATAGGAACCATTACCAGGACAGTATTTTATCTATTGTAACGTCAAAAAGTAGCAGTATTTACTTTCATGTAAAAAGGACTACAGGTCTCATTCTTATGAAAAGAGTGGCACTCACCAGTCCATCTGTCTATCTGTCACAGTCTGCCTATGAATTCAGCAATCTGGAATGAAATGAAAAATGAATGCAGGGTGCTCCCACGCTAAAGTGAAGGTCATTTTCACAAAGATCACTTGGGAAAAAAAAAAGACTAAAAAACTAAAAACTAGACATGGACTAGGTGGTCTCACAGTTCTGAGGACCGGGGTTCAAATCCCAACCCTCCTGTGTGAAGTTTGCATGTTCTCCCTGTGCCTGAGCACTCCGGTTTCCTCCTATATCTCCAAAACATGCATTTATTGGAGACTCTAACGAGGTATGACTATGAGTGCGACTGTCTCCACGTGCCCTCCGATTGGCTGGCAAAACAGTTCAGGGGGTTCCCTGCCTCCTGCCTGTTGACATATAGGGATAGGCACCAGCACTCCCCTGACCCTTGTGAGGATAAGCGGCTAAGAAAATGGATGGATGGATTATTAAATATACAAAGTTATTGTTGTTACTTACCTGTTACTCCTTTGCTATTGTGTAGGATCTGGGAGCCAAGTTCCGAGCGTATATATTTCATGAATCCACCATGACAACAATAATAATCATAAAGATGACTCATACAACTCCCACAACCCTTCTTCTTGCAGGTTCGTGTTTTGACAAGAGTTCTTTGACTTGGGGGGCGTTGTCCCGTGTGGCAGCCCTGTGCAACCGGGCCGACTTCAGAGCTGGACAGGAGCAAGTCCCTATCTTGAAGGTGTCAAAACACACATAGACATACAACAGCAACTTGGCAAAATACTCCACTAGCTTTAACTTTTGAGGCGGAACATGTTCCCATTTGTTCAGTGATTGATCGCATATTAGAATTTCATTTCATTTCTAATTTGGACTAGAGTCCGACTACAGGGAACAAAATTAAAACTTATCTATGTTACTCAGGTTGCTAGTTTGCTGTATGTTAGCATATAAGCATTAAAAAAAAACCCTGAATAATGTACTAAAATCATAATCAGTCTGCCTTAAAACTTTTTGAACTCTGAATAATATGGTATTTGTCAGCAGCAAGTGCCTCGTGGCCACATCATCATGGTCAAGTCAAGCAAAATCGCTCCTCTCTCATTCATAGCAATCGCTGCGTGATGGCCCAAAACAACAAGTGCCTAAGCGTTCCTCTACTCAAATTAACAGAGAGGAACAGGACAGAAATGGCCACAACAGGTTGCAATGGGTCCACGTGAGCTAGAATGAACATTGTGAGCTCCTGCAGTGTTGTTAGAAGTAGACTCATTCACATACTGGCTATTTGGATGCCAGCTGTTGCTTCTTGTTTTTGGGACAAAAGTCAAAATGACCCTACAGGGGCAAAGAAGCCCGACTCCAACATATCTATCACAAATGGAAAGAAAAGGAATCAAAAGACGATGTTAAAGAATTACCCTCAGCTGTTGTCCAGCAGTTCAAATTTTGTCCCCCCTTTTTTTTCCCTCATGACTCTCTCGAGGCGCCACAGGTGTCGGAAGCCAATTAAAAGTACATAAAAAGCGTCGGTACTTTCACACTCCAATTCAGAGTGTCAGCAGAGAGCAGACAACCCTTCACAGAACTCTGTTATTAGGATCTAAATAGCACTTTAATCGAGCCGCCGCCAGAGTGGACTTTAATTGCTTTACATAAAGCTGTAAAAATTTGCCTTTCAATAACATGGCATTAGATTTTATAAGTACATAATAGGCTGTGCCGACAATGTATGAATATAAATTAATCCTCTTGTGGAGTAAAGGAAAGTGACACCGCGTGAAGTGTTTATGGCAATGGCTTGCTTTTGATCTTTCATTCAGTCCACCAGGCATTTAATTTGATTGTGTTATGAATCCAGTAATATTTGTTGCATTGATTTTAGCTGACTTTTCATAAAATTGATAACTAATGCATATTTTGAAAATTATTTTCAAGAAAATCTTTCATGTTATTAAATAAATTGTTGATCACCGAATCATTGAAATTATATTTCAAAAATTACACACTGTAGATTAAGGATATTTTATTTATAGTATTTAGGCAGCAGGCTGGTGGAGCTGTATAGCATTGGCCTCATAGTTCTAAGGACCAGGGTTCAAATCCCGCCCCCGCAATGTGGATTTGCATATTCTCCCCATGCCTGTGCGAGCACTCCGGTTTTCTCCCAAATCCCAAAAACATCCATTAATTGGAGACTCTAAATTCTGAGTGCAAATGTTGTCTGTATCCATGTACCCTGTGATTAGCTGGCAACCAGTTCAGGATGTACGCTGCCTCCTGCCCGATGACAACTGGGATAGGCTCCGGCACTCCCGTGACCCTCGTTGGGATAAGTGGCTCAGGAAATCGATGAATAAAACAACTGGTTAATTTATTCATTTTTAAAAATGCAAATTGAAAATAAAATAGCTTTTTTATTAAGTTGATTAATGAAAATGTATTTTTATCTCCTTGACTTAGTGGCTTATTTATTCATGCTAAATTATAAAAATACAAATTATTTACACATTTTTCAGGAAACATACTACCTCATTACTAGGCACTTACTTCCTTGACTAAGTGGTTTGTTTATTAATCCTAAACAGTTTATATATATATATATATTATATATATATATATATATATATATATATATATATATAAATTTCATGTTAATATTTATTTCATTGTATTTGTTTATTAATACTAAATTAGAAAAGCCTGATTACAAGGCAGGATGTAGGGACCAACTATTATCATGTAAACATTTGAGCACTTCACATCACAAATAGCCCTTTTGACCCCCTTTGATGTGTTTATAAATTCATTTAAAAACAAGGACAGAACATTACCGTAAGTGTGTTCTTGTTGTGCCCAGCGTTCATGATTGGATCACCAGTCTCGGAAATGGTGGGTGGTCATGGTTTGAACCCCCGCCAATTCCACTGGCCAGTTGCAGTGCCCATATACACAACCATTCGTACTGGCATTCACATGAACCCAAGCTGCGTGCAACAAAGTGAGGCGAGTGTACCACTACAACATCGGCGCTTAACATGGTTGATTATTTTGTACATTTTTATTGTTGTTGATCATGTCGTCATTGCACATTCTTTATTTATGTTGCCGAAAAGTGCAAAGGAAAGAACATTTGTGACCTTACTATAATTCTCTGTGATGCAGATGTTGCTGAGCTCTACTTTGCATTATTAATGAGAGGCATAATGCGAGTGAACAATGCTCTCCAGGGCGCAACTTTAATCAATTAAAGAGCACCCGGATGCAAACGCTTCTGCTGCACCATGACAAAGACAACTCCTTTCTCGCTGAATCGCTAATGTGTATGTGCATATGTGTTTCCTGCAGCGGGAGACGGCGGGCGATGCATCCGAGTCGGCGCTGCTGAAGTGCATCGAGTTGTGTTGTGGTAATGTTCGAAAGATGCGAGACGTGAACGCCAAAGTGGCAGAGATCCCCTTCAACTCCACCAACAAGTACCAGGTACTGCATGACATCATGAAAACAAGACCCTACTAGGTACATTCCATTTTTATAAACACCACCCACAATTATTAGTTAAAATCTGCCCACGTGTGAAGTGCTGTGAGACAATGTCTGGTGTGATTTGGTGTTATATAATTTTACATGACTTTCAGAAAAAGCAAATAGACAAAAAAATCCTTACATGACTATTTTAAACTATCCTCTCCAAGTACTAGGTCCAATATTGACAACAAATACCAGGTACAACAGGACATTTTATAGGCCACTCATTAATATATTTAAAATTTCAAAAATTCAAGCTAAATTTATTGCTCACGGATATAATAGGCTTTTATTGCTTCTGCTACATTTTTAAAAATTACTCCTTCAGAAAATCAACCTTAACAAAGTTACCATATTGCTCTTCTGTAATTAAAGGGAAAAAAATTCAAAGTATACCTACACAAAATACAAGAAAAACACCTATTAGATGGAAGAACATTATAATAAAAGTACTTGTGCAGTACAAAATATGTAGTCTCACTTTAAACCACCTTTAAGCATTTTTTTTTAAATTGTACTTTAAGGACGCCTTTATGCTCACTGTTCATGGAAAAGTGGACTTTGCAGACACTGCAGGCCACATTTGATCTCAGAGTGAGGACTTTGTTGCTGTAATACTTGCAGGTCTGGTGCTTCTCTTGCACGGAAGCTCAGAGGATTGCTAGATCAAAACATAAAGCCTCATTTGGTGTGTGGCTCCAGTACATCCGAACTGGTAGTGAGGATTTCAATTGATGAAGATGACTCTGTTCAACACCTGGATCCGAAATCTTTCATCAGTCTGCCTTTCACCCCGAGAGCCAATTGCCCAAGACTTTGCGATAAAGACATCAATTATATTTGCATTTGTTTGTGTACACAGATGCAAATTTTGGGCTTCTTGGAGTTTTTTTTTTTTTTTTTTTTAACCCTTTCCTGTTCAACTCCTTGGCTGTGCAGAATGGTGGTTCTGTATGACTTTTCTGCTGGTATAATATCACAGCATGTCATTCTCATTAATGCCCCCCCCAAATTGTTGGCATTAGAACCCCTGATGACCGATGAACAGGTCGCATGCTCCTCCTTTTTGGTCTCACTGCAGTACCTGATGATTGAGGACGTCGGCTCAACCACAGGGTGACCGCTTTGTTATCCCTCCATCTGATGACAAGTATGCCATCATCACTTGTTACAGTCAGAAGTATCATGAGGGAAAGCCTTTTTTTCCATCTCCTTGATGGACTTGAGTGCAGGATTTCGATTTCTGCTGTCCCTGAAATTGCCTATAGAGTACACACAATATAACAAGGGTTAACAATTTCTCACAGACTGACAAAAATCATCCACATTCATGAAAATGTTATGAGTAATAATTGTTCAGTTAATTGGCTACACATCTAAAAATAGACAAACACAGCTCAAGTTTTTCAGTGAACCAGCATGTGATCAAATATGGTGGCTGGATTTTTCATGCCAAAATTTCACAAATTTTCTCCACAAAAACCTAATACAGGCATGCTAAAAATGGTGCCAGTATTTTTGAGCATGACGGTATTATCTATTACAGTCTTTTTCACTATTCTGTTATGTAGCAAATAGAAATAAAATCTGATTTTCACATCAGACAGCCAAGGAAAAAAAACGATAATCTTTTAATGGCACCCTGCCAATATTTTTAGCGTGACTATGTCATCACTTAGCACAACTATTCATCGATAAACTGTGTGAGTTCAATCAAGTTTCCATGGTTTGTTTTTGTTTTATTTTATCCAAATAAGAGTGGAAAGCTTAGCCACATTATTATTTTTTTGAGGTACTTTTTCTTTTTTTCAGAAAAAACAGGAAGTTGAAATCACACCAGGTATCTTCTGATTGGTCAAATGCCACACAAGCTATCTGCGAGGCCTAGAGCGATCTCTTCTTATTGGCTGAGTGAGGACCCCAAGCTTTTTGGCCTTATTGCGTTACAGCACAGTGGCTATTTGTAGTTTGTGCGGTAATTACAAAAGAGAGTCAGTTGTCCGATAAATGAACTCCACTAACAAGTCCATCCATCCATTGTCTACATTACTTTAGAGTTGCAGGGTGCTGTAGTCTATCCTAGCTGACTTCAGACAAAAGGCAGACTACACCCTGAACTTATCATCCAATCGAAGGCCATATATGGTATAAAGAATAAAAACAGACAACCATTAACACCATCACTGAGTGGGAACTGATCCCACACTGCCTGCACCAAAGTCCGGTGAAAGTAGCATCTGTGAATTCACCAGGGTTGTGGCTAGGTCTTAACGTTTGGGGTTTACCTCAATAAAGAAGCCCTTTCCAAAAAAAAAAAAAACGCAGAGTGATGCCATTGGACTGAACAAGTATTAGCTACAATATGACATTGACACCAAGAACCAAGTCCTACTTAAAATCTTTCAAAACTCCACCAGAAAGTACAAGGTCCAATATGATATTGACCGTAGGTCACAAGTACAAAATGACATCGATAGAAACTCCACTAGAAGTATTTGGTAGATTATGACATTATCACCAAGTACCAGGTGAACATCTTTGGAAACTCCACCGACGTTTACAGCGTACACCATGATATGCTAAAAAATTCCAGCAGCAAATACCGTGTCCAATATGCCATTCTCAAAACTGCCAAGAACAAGTTATAGGGACAATATGACCTCCTTAAACCCCCCACAAAAAGGACCAGGTACAAAGTGACATTTTTGAACAAGTAATCTTTCAATCTTTAAAAATAACAAGTACCAGACCCCAAGTATCCTTGGGGTCCTATTCACAAATGAGGGAACAATAGAACGGGAGATGGACAGGCGGAGTGGTCGAAAGTCTGCGGTGATTTGTATTTTCTGTTGGTTCGTTGTGGTGAAGTGGGCGATAAGCTGAACGTTAAAGGTGTCAATTTACCGGTCAAGATATATTCCTACCCTCACCTAAAGTCTCAAGCTGGACAGAAGTAACAAAATAAAATTGACAATTTTGTATTGAGTTCACAGTAGAGAGACAATCAGTGTTAAATAATTAAAATATGTAAAAAGTACAAGGTACAAGCTAACATTTTTCAGACTGCCCAACAACTACCTGGAACCAAAAGGCCTCACTTGTACTTTTCATTACTTTTCCACAGTAGTATAATTATAAAGCTGGTCATTTAAAACGTGAAGGCACTGTTGTGTAAGAAGCTCTCCAGGCACGAGCAATCGATCCAAGGGGATCAGCCAATAGATTCCGCCCAATTGCTTTGATTAACCATAATGGATGTAATTATTTCATGCCGCTCTTTCCCTCACACCGCTGGGCTTAAAGTAAATTGCATGTCACTCTAAATATTTAGCATTTAGATCATTTATTTCATGGATGTTTATTTCATTTTGTCGCAGGCCGCCGCAGCATCACGGGATGACAGCAATCATTTATTGATGTGCTCTCACTGGATCTCACCGTTCTCTCTCCCCCTATCCTCTCTTGAAGCTCTCCATCCACAAAGCAGAGGACAATCCTGCTGGTCATATTCTGGTCATGAAGGGAGCGCCTGAGAGAATCCTGGACAGGTTGGTGCATCAATAATAGATCAATGGCACACTCACGTAGACACAATGTAGAAAAGGACTCGAAAACTGCCCTCGGCTTTATTCTCGGTAATGGCCGGGAAGGGGAAATGCTTACACAAAGTGGTCTTACAGTCATCAGCCTGTTAAGACCAAAGTAGACGATCGAAGACTGATGTTTTGAGTCATGTCATACAAGTGTAGGTAAGTAAATTGTCAAATGAAAGTGCAATACAGTAAAATTACTAACGCTTACTTAAACGCTAAAATCACACGTGTAAAATTTCTTATGAGTGGAAATACATATATATTGAAAGACGTAGCTTATTTTGTGTAGTCTTGACCAATGTTACCTCTAAGCTGCGCCACTGCGCAATTGCACACACTTTCAGCGCACATGAAAACCAATCCAGCGCAGTGAACCACAGCCTGACGTTTTTATTTATTTTTTAAACACGGACGCACACGGTCTCTAACAACGAGCTGTTGCTCAGCCTACTTCTACTTCCTAATTTACCTGACACTGCACCCCTCCCCTCTTAAAGGGGTACACTGATAGTTACAAACAGAATGCACACCCCCAACTTTATATCTGCGGGCATGACTGGTGGACCACACCCGTAACTTATTATCTGCGGGCATGACTGACCACACCTGTACATTTTTCAAATGTGAGTGACTGTAATGTTTGCTTGTAGGGCGAAATCATGGTCTTAAAAGTAAAATCACACAAATCCAATTCTCAATTTGTATAGTTTTTTTGCTATTTGTATGATTGCTACTATACTTTTTTTATTTTTATTTTGGATAGTAGAAAATATGCACACACTCAACTGACACAAAACAAAATGTCCATCCAGTCTTTGTGCTGTTTAACCCACGGGTGGGCAATTCTTTTGGCTTAGGGCCCACATTAACTTTAAAATTTGACAGGCGGGCCAAGTCACAAGCAGCTGCTTAAATATGAAAAATAAACAACAACAACAACAACAAAAAGGCATTGTAATGTTAATACTTAGATTTATTTATGATGGGAACAGTGTTGTTTTGTTGATCAGTTTTTTTGCCACTGCCTCAAAATCAGGTGTTAGTTTTGTTGTGGCAATTGACCCCTCCATGGATATTGCGCAATCCGCGTCACTGACCAATCAGAGGCCAGAGATCTGCATAGACCAAAGCCCGTTTTTGCTCCCGCCATTTTCTCTGACAACATTGCATGGTCCAGTATAGGGTTAGTTAGCGTTTTATCGCGTATTTGGGTTATTTAACAAAAAATATGGTTAAGAGGTGTAGTCACGGACTTTGTAATAGTGACGACAGGTATCCTGAAAGGCTAGTTGGTGGAGTTCGATTCGTACCCTTTCCAAAACCGAAGACCGAGTACGAAAAATGCCTTCGATGGATCAAACTTTGTGGAAGACCGCATCATCAACTAAATCCATCTAATTTCAACCGGAACACATATGTTTGCTCGAAGGTATGCCCTATATTTTTCAATACATGTCTCGTATAAATGAATTCGAAGTTCTTTGCTAGCATAACACTGCTGCGTGTGAACGATAGACACACTTATTCTTTGTTGAGCGATATTTAGCGATGATCAGACTGCACAAACGTATTGATTTCTTGCTGGCTCGCGGCTAGAAGCTTAACCAGATTGTGTTTGCACGAAGATATGCCCTAAATTTGATTTTTAATACACGTCTCTTATAAATGAATGAGACGTTCTCCGCTAGCATAACATTGCTACGTGTGAATGATTGAATGAAATCAGAAGCATGGCGTCTCTCTCAGTTAAGAATGTATTGTATTTAGAATCTATAACATATCGTTGATTTGAATGAAATCAGAAGCATAGAGTCTGTCTCAGTTCAGAATGTATTGTATCGTATTTTCCATTTTTACTGTTTGTCTTACGTGAGCCCACGTGGCGTGACGTCACTTCACGAGGCGTGGTTAAGTGCCCTGTACGGAGGGGTCAATTCTCAGAACAGCAGCTGCCAAGTAGGAGGAATGTCGCTTAAACACTACAAAAAAGAAAAAAACATTATCTTAACTATACGCATTACTTGGTAATGTATGCCACATAAGTTACACTTATATCAAGATGAACGAATTACTTAAATATAAGTGTTAAGGCAGCAATTTAGTAAAGAATTGAGATGACAACACGGTACGATTTTACCTTATACTGTATATAGTTTGTGTCCTTATTTTGATGCGGGGGTTATTGTGTTAGCTTTTTTGTTACATTAATGTTGCGTTCAAGATGGTAACACAAAAACAGATGTCTTTCTGTTACATCATTCTTGCGCCACACTCACCAGGCATGACCAATCAACCCACACCTAATCCAACGGTCACATTATTGTAATTGTTTTACTACATTAAACTCCATCCATCCATTTTCTGAGCCGCTTATCCTCATGAGGGTCGCGGGCGTGCTGGAGACTATCCCAGCTTATCCTCACGAGGGTCGAGGGAGTCCTGGAGCCCATCCCAGCTATCTACGGGCAGGAGGTGGGGTACACCCTGTTTGCCAGCCAATCGCAAAGCACATGGAGACAGACAACAGTCGCACTCACAATCATACCTATGGGCAATTTAGTGTGTCCAATGACCGCGTGTTTTGGGGATGTGGGAAGAAACCAGAGTGAATGAAGAAAACCCACGCAGGCACTGGGAGAACATACAAACTCCACACAGGTGGGGCCGGGATTTGAATGCTGGTTCTCAGAACTGTGAGGCCATCGCATTCCAGCTCACCACCATCCCTACATAAAATCTGTTTAATAAATGGAGAAAAGATGAAAAAAAAATGTGATTTTAATGACAAATATCTGGATATGGTGCAGTATATGGTACTGTGCAGAATCATCTTTTGTTTTAAAATATTGTATTGTAAAATAATGTATATCGATAATGACATCTTTGCTGTAATATATCATTTGCATTATTTCATTCCCTCATCCTATGAGAATTGATAAGCAATATCGATAATGGAATTAAAATTCCCATCCCTACATGACATCTTTGAAAAGTCTACCGCCACATAGCAAGTACAATACACGATCTTTAAAAACATCCTTAATAAGTGGTACAACATGATACAGTATATTTAAAAGTTCCTAAAAGTACAACTTAACCTCTTGATAAATGGTACACGCTTAAAGAAAACACAAATGACAACTGACATCTTTTTGTAGTTTTCCATCTGGGGATTTGGTTTTGTTCTTTTTTTTATTGCAAACAAGCTTTGAAATCTTTTCCTCCAGCATTGATTTGCATCACTCTCCACAGTGAGTGCACAAGTAATCAGTTTTATACAATATTTTAAGTTCATTAGTATGTCTGTCACAAAAAAAGAAGAAAGAAAAATAGTTGAAAAAAGTCATTCTTAACCACTCGAGTTAACCATGGTGAAATACATGTAAAATAAAATAAAACTGCTCTCCAAAAGAAGATGCTTGATACTGTAACCAACGCATTTCCTGTTATGTGGTTATCATCACAGTTTCCCCATCTCACACATACGCACACGCACACACACACACACACACACATCCACACACACAGAAATGATTGGAAATACCCAAAGAAAAGCAAAACACTTCTATTCTATGCTCACCAAGCGCAAGTCCCTCCAATTTGCTGAGAGTTTGAACAGTTGAATCTGTCGGCTATATTTTTCACATTCTCATCAGCAAATGTCCCAAACCCCCCCCCCAACCCCCAATATATTTTTCTCTAGGTGCAGCTCCATCATGATACACGGCCAGGAGCAGACCATGGACGACAAGTGGCGGGACGCCTTCCAGAACGCCTACATGGAGCTGGGCGGTCTGGGAGAGCGAGTGCTTGGTAGGTAGCATTTTTGTTACCCATCGGGAAGTAGATAGAGCACGTGGGGCGGGGAGGGCACCCATTATCTTTTATCATCTCTTCGGGTAAGAGGCTAGTTGAGCCAAATGTCCATCGTAAGAAGTGCACCATGTTTATTGCTGCACTTTATCCAAATGAGAATGCTTGCTGCTCGGGGTCGGGCGCAGCCAAACGCTGAGGAGACACAAAATGTCGGAGACACTTTTACAGCAGCTGCACATATTCATCACCAGCAATGTAAATCTATTATACGGCCGACAACGTCATTGATTAGTAGCGAAACAAATCACACTTTGAATCCAAAATATTGCAATAAATTCCAAATGTACAGACTCCACCAAAGCACCACTTTGTCTCACTGTATTATAACATAATATATTTTTTGGAGTGGTTGTTTAAAAAACACCTCTTTAAATTACATTCTACCAGATGATTTTCTTTCATTTTTTGATAACATCCAGTAATATTTTCATTTGAAATTTTGTACAGTATATTGTGAAGAAAATAAGAATTTGAACACCTGCTATATTCCAAGTTCTCCCACTTAGAAATCATGGAGGGGTCTTCACTGTGTATATATATATTTTTTTTCCTGTTTTTGTTTTCTTTTTAATTTACAAGAATGTAAAAGCTTTATTTTAGGTGATGGGGGGAAAAAAGTCTTGGATTTGTTTTGTTGTAGAATCAAAGTTTGTATTTGTATTTTAGTCAATTTCTTTTTTATTTTTTTATTTTTGGTAATTAAAAAAACGCTTAGTATTTTTTATTCATTTATGTGTTTGGGTGACATGGTAGCACAGTTGGTAAAGCGTTGGCCTCACAGTTCTGAGGTCCTGGGTTCAATCCTGGACCTGCCTGTGTGGAATTTGCATGTTCTCCCCGTGCCTGCGTGGGTTTTCTTCGGGAACTCCGGTTTCCTCTCACATTCCAAAAACATGCAACATTAATTGGACACACTAAATTGCCCCTAAGTGTGATTGTGAGTGCAGCTGTTTGTCTCTATGTGCCCTGCGATTGGCTGGCAACCAGTTTAGGGTGTACCCTGCCTCCTGCTCGTTGATAGCTGGGATAGGCTCCAGCACTCCCCGTGACCTTTGTGAGGATAAGCGGCAAAAGAAAATGGATGGATGGATATGTGTTTATGTGGTCGGTTGATTAAAGACTCTAAACTGCCCCATGGTATGAATGTGATTGCCTATGGTTGTTTGTTTCTAGGTGCCCTGCTATTTGCTTACGACCAGTTCAGGGTGTACCTTGCCTCTCACCCGAAGATAGTTGGTATAGGGACCAACACACCCGCAACCATTGTGAGGATAAGCATTTCGATTGGTGTTTTTTTTACTTTAGATTAGTGATTTTCAGTGTTGTCCATGTACATTGGTCTCTCTTTCGTGTAATGTGAATGAGTCACTGGCCATGTTTTATTTAACTTTTAATTTCAATACATTTGGATTCATCCATCCATCCATCCATCCATATTCTTTTACCGCTTATCCTCATCAGGGTCGTGGGAGTGCTGGAGACTATCCCAGCTGTCAACGGGCAGGAGGCGGGGTACACCCTGAACTGGTTGCCAGCCAATCGCAAAGCAACAAACAGCCGCACTTACAATCACACCTAGGGGCAATTTAGAGTGTCCAATTAATGTTGCATGGTTTTGGGATGTGGGAGGAAACTGGAGTGCCCGGAGAAAACCCACACAGACACAGGGGATCATGCACTCACATTCACACCTACGAGCAATTTAGAGTCTTCCATTAATGTACCACACATGTTTTGGGGATGTGGGAGGAAAAATTACACGGGCACAGGAAAGAACAGGCAAACTCGACACAGGCAACGCCAGATTTGAACCCCGGTCCACAGAACTGTGAGGCAGATGTGTTAACCAGTTTTCTGCCATTTCACAAGATTATTTGATTTAAGAAAAAAATATATATATCTTTTATGTATAATACATTTTAATTGAATCATTTGAATCCAGTCCAATCTGTGGGTATTAAATTTCATCATAAAACTCCAACGTATTTTAATTTAGGTAATGAACTTTTTTTCAGTGGCACTGGGTGTAAAAAGTTTGACAACCACTGCTTTGAATGAATGAAAACTAGTATTGTGGGATATGTAAATCACTTTTTGGGCATTCATCGTTGAGTTCCAATCCGAGCAATTGTCTGCTGTATCTCAGGCTTTTGCCACCTGAACCTGCAGCCGTCGCAGTTCCCCCGAGGATTCGCCTTCGACTGCGACGATGTGAACTTCCCCACTGAGCAGCTCTGCTTCCTGGGCCTCATCTCCATGATTGATCCTCCGCGCGCCGCCGTGCCCGACGCCGTGGGTAAATGCCGCTCGGCTGGCATCAAGGTAATTGTTTTTGTCTTCCGTCGAGAGGAAAGGCGTTGCCTGCGGCGTCATTTAAATACTGATGCGAAGCATGATAACTCTTGAAAGTCTCCTCGCGACTCAGGGCCTGCCACATTTATATATGCTATAATATACATATAGACACTCTCATTTTATGACACTTTTGTGGGGTTGCATGCAGAATGCAAATAAACGTGGGTGGATGACAGATGTTGCATTTAAAGCTCAAGTGTGGCATGTTCAAGAGTTTCCGCACAGGTTAACGGCTTTCTGTGATCTTGGTGAAAATGAAAGTGAAGCGTGTCACAAGGTTTCCTCTGCAAGTGTTCTGCTCCGATAATACTTTGTAGGCCCCAGTTGGCAAGTTATCGTTACTGACGTGACCTGTCATGTCTGTGTGGGGCAACTACTTTTGTACAAAGCAGACTAAATACAGTGCAGTGGTGCCTTGAGATAGGACTGATTTGACTTAAGAGTTCTCAAGGTAGAAAGCATCACGTCGCTTTTTTTTATCCTGAGTTACGATCACAAATTTGAGATACGAGTGCTTTTCCTACCCACAGCAATAGACGCGGGCAGAACTTTTATACAGTACCCTCATCCCTCTGTGTCTGTCTCAATGGAGTCAAATCAGTTTTCCTTTAATTTCCTCAAACTTAAGAACAACAAAAATACTTTTCTTTTTTTTCTTGGAGTCTGTGGGGGGGACCATAGAGGAACAGATTGTTGGCAGTTCCATTCATGTTTTAAGATATAAGTGTGGTCACTGACTCAATTATAAGTCTTCCCACAAAGCACCACTGTAGTTCGTTCGTCAGTGATAAGGGAAGTTAATAATTTGCTATTGTTTTATGTAATTAGTTTTTGATTTCATAGTAATAAACTTATACTAAAAGAGCAGTTTTAAGAACATCCAGTGACACTTCATTTAGCTATATATTTTTTTTCTTTAAGATTTTTATTTTCAACTAGTTTTAAATCCATTTATATGTAAATTTACACTTCTTTAATTTGTTTATAATTCATGAAATATAAATGTAGTTTTATTGTTTAAAATTTAGTTAATTAATTTGCAATTTTATAAATGGTATTTTTATTTAGACTTTAACGTACAGTACAGCGACACAGTGGATCAGCTGGTAAAGCGTTGGCCTCACAGTTCTGAGGTTCCGGGTTCATCCCTGAACCCGCCTGTGTGGAGTTTGCATGTTCTCCCTGTGCCTGTGTGGGTTTTCTCCGGGCTCTCTGGTTTCCTTCCACATTCCAAAAATTGGACACCCTAAATTGCCTCTAGATGTGATTGTGTGTGTGGCTGTTTGTCTCGATGTGCCCTGCGATTCGCTGGCAACCAGTTCAGGGTGTACCCCGCCTCCTGGCCATTGACGGCTGGCATAGGCTCCAGCACTCCCTGCGACCCTTGTGAGTATAAGCGGCTAAGAAAATGGATGGATGGAGATATAGTACAAATATCATGCAAAATAAACATAAACACATTGTAGAAATTATATAAAATAAATGTAAAATCTAGAATAATAAACAAATTATATTTTGGTCTTTAATTTTGTAAATTTTTGTTGTTTATTTCTAGGACATTATCGACAATTTCTACTTTTATTATAACTAGATAAAATGTAATATTTTAGAATGTTTATTGTGTTGTTCCAAGTTTTATGTTTTTCAAAACAAAGAAATTCTGATTCCAGTTTCCTTTTCTCCTGTTGCCCATTTTGGCAGTAAGTAGATGCGTCTGCATCATTTAAAATGACTTAAACTCAACAGTGTACTCCATTACTGCAAGACGATACTCATCCTAAAATTTTTATATCAAAAACAACTGGGCATATCATGTTTTATACCCACTGCTGCTGCTGCGAGAGCCCTTTTATTTATTAGGGCATAGCTTTGGTCCGACATCACGGTCATTTTTCACTAAAGTAGCTGTCGCACTAACTGCTCCATTCTTGTCCATTCAGCTGACCGATGGGCCCTGAAGGGATCGTGTTGCATTAGTAGTCGTTGTATGAGACGGAAGGAAGCTTAATAATGTTGTGACAATGATGTGTGGTCAGGTGATCATGGTCACTGGCGACCACCCAATCACAGCCAAGGCCATTGCAAAAGGGGTGGGGATCATCTCAGAGGGCAATGAGACGGTGGAGGACATTGCCGAGCGCCTCAACATCCCACTCAGCCAGGTTAACCCCAGGTATGTTTGTGTATGTGTTCTGGAATTTATGGACTCACTGCCTAATAAATGGCTTAATGCCATTCATCTTTTGCAGCTGCCCCCCACCCCTATTAATTGTTAATTTTGAACTTAAAAAATGTATAAATTTTTCGAGTTTCTAGTGGCCGGCACAGCGGACGACTCTTTAGCAGTTTTGAGGGCAAAGGTTCAAATCTGGCCTATGGACTTCCTGTGTGGCATTTGCGTGTTATTTCCACGCCTGCGTGTTTTCCCTGGGTACTTCAGTTTCCTACTACATTGCAAGAACATTAATTGTAGGCTGATTATTAAACTCGCCACAGGTGTGAGTGAGAAATATTGTCCATTTGTTCCCTGCAATTCTGATGACCAGCTCAGGGTGTGCCTCACCTCTTGCCCAAAGTCATCTGGGATGGACTCCAGAAAACCCTAGTGAGGATAAGCAGTACAGAGGATGGATTCATGGATGGTGCAATTCTTGCAGGCTGAAATGCCAACATTTTTAGGCAGACAAAGATGACAGTCCATGACGTAGCTGTTCGTTATCGTTGTTAATCCATTCACTTTCTATACTGTAGCACTAAAAGTCATTTGGCTGAAGTGTGTTTGTAAGGTAAATTTAGATTTCTGTTAAGTCTCATGTAAATTAGTTACTGAAAACTTTACTCCTGTGTGGGGCCACGCAGACTGGGTGTTGCCTGGCTCTGTTTGATTGGTAAAATGGAGTCAGGTGACGGGAAGTCTCGATGACAAACCAAACTATATGTATATTATATTGTATAGCATGCAAGTCATAATACCTGTAGATAGGTCAATGTAATGGAGTAAAATTAACGTTTCTTCCTAATGAAAATACAGTCCTTGAGGCAAGTAAAATGTATGGAGGATTAAAAAGACTCTGGTAAGTTTAATTTATCCAAATATTAAAAAGTAAATGGACTAAATGTAGCTTGTTACTACCTGCCACTGTGCTTTTTGTGATGACATTTTGTGGTATTTTTTTTTCATGATTTTCATCTTTTCATTTAATCTTTTTTTTTGGCAGCCTTTCTTTGCCTTTGTAAAGCAGAATGGATTAGCCTTGACTTTGGCCGTTATACTTAACAAAATGAGATTCCCTTGCTGTATGTGTATGTGCCAAGCACGTGAGAACACGACACTTTCTACCATGTCCCACCTCCCTCTCCCAGGGACGCCAAAGCCTGCGTGGTTCACGGTTCGGACTTGAAGCACATGAGCTCTGAGTACCTGGACGACCTGTTGAGGAACCACACCGAAATCGTGTTTGCGCGCACCTCACCGCAGCAGAAGCTCATCATTGTAGAGGGTTGCCAGAGACAGGTGGGGAAGGGTGTGCTAGTGTATGTGTCTGTCGGTGTGTGCGTGTGTTTAAGTATTGTTGTTCATGTCACCCTGTTGAGAATATGGACCTGGTTTTCGTGACTGCCGTTCATCCGTATGCCAGGGGGAGGTTAAACCGATGTTGGTGCACGCTGGTTGATCTGAAAGTGCGTGGGCTTGCACCACTCCTTGTGTGTCTACAACCACCTTCATTCTTCGCCAATCAGAATGGCTCCTCTCATTCCCTTTAAATGTAGTGTAAAGTTTAGTCCCACATAGAGACATGTACAGGTATGTGCGGAAGAGTATGATGTGTAGTCACAGTGATCCAGACACGGGTGAAGGATTATCATTGAAGATGTCAGCAGATACCCTTAATAAAAACAAAATGAGTAGGTGATGACACTCGACGACTTCAGTGTCTGCAAACCTCATGAAACTTTTCCCACGCCTGATCGTTTGTGTATCCATCAGCAACCCCCGTCCTCCATAGCTGCTCCAGCCAGTGTGGTTAATTACAAAATCTACTATGATTAATAATACTAACAATGTGTCCAATTAATGTATTTCTACAATGATTCAGAGGGTCTGTTGCCCGCTGTATTTACATATTTATAAATGAAATACGACCGGCACTCTTCAACTGAGCTCAGAATTGGTCTGACTATGTCCCGGATAAATTGACTAACATTGCATGTACCAACTTTCCCAAAACTTAGACTGGGGTTAATTTTGCAAGCTACAAGATACACCAGCATTTGCACCCCATCACAGATGTTCCAGCTACAAAAATAAAGGGGTGTTTCAAGTCAGAGCCCAACACAAGTTTGTGTCTGTGATTGTGTGTGTCGATCTTGTCTGCGTGTGCATATGTAGGTGTTTAAGTTTGTGCTTGTGTGTAAGTAATCTAGTTATTCATTATTTATGGGGACTCCATTTTCGGAAAGGATCCACATAGTGTGGAACAACACAAGATATTTATAAAGACTGGACTGAGTGTGTTTGTGCATGAGTGTGTGAGTTAGAGTGTCTCTCTCTGTCTACGTGTTAAGGACCCAGAATTTTTTTTGAATTTTTTCAAATGTAGCTGCATACCAATGTGTCAATTGAATGTAAGTGTACGTGCGCACGCGTGTGTGTGTGCGCGTTTCTGATGAATGTAGTTAAATGTCGATACTGGGCATTGTGACCGATAACAGGTGTGTGTATAGTATACGCATTGATGAATAGCAGGTTGAACATAATTGTGTGTACTTGTGATATTTTAATCTATGCTTGTGGCGTACTTAAGGTCAGGTTCCAATTCCCCTCTGGACTTCCTCTCACTGTGCCCACTGACTGATTACGACTCAATTCCATTCCTCATTTAATCTCCCCCGAGACGCTCTTGAAAAGACGTTATTCAGAGGAAAGTGCAGGGGCTTAAATCACATCACTTATCTCGTGCTTCTTGACACTTTTTACCCTGTCTTGGGGCGCACAGGGGGCCATTGTGGCAGTGACGGGGGATGGCGTCAATGACTCGCCAGCCCTGAAGAAGGCAGACATCGGTGTCGCCATGGGGATTGCCGGTTCAGACGTGTCCAAGCAGGCGGCTGACATGATTCTGCTGGACGACAACTTTGCTTCCATTGTCACCGGCGTGGAAGAGGGTGAGTGATGGACATGGACAGGAAGTGACTTATGGGAGAGGATTTTATGGGAATACTTCACAAAAAATGGACTATACGTTTCACAGATCAACACCAAGTGTGGTGTGTAGGTCAGGCATGACAGGATGCATGAAAAGATTTCAAGGACCCATGTGTATCATGTGAAAGCAAGTCAGCCATGATATTTGAAGCAGTCATTGTACACCCTGTCATGTCCCCTGGAAAGTTTTAAAAAAAATGAAAAGCCCCGGTCTTAGATCAAAACAGAATTTGGTGGACCTGGGTATCATCACAGGACCCACGCCCCTATTTGAACAGCAAGTTGGCTATTGTGGTTTGAAGGAGTCATTTCTTACTCACTCACACTCTTTGGAAAATTTGAAAAAAAATCACCCCCACCAACCCAGTATCTTCAATTGACAAACTGTAAAATTGGGTGGACATGTCAATCGTAACAGGACGCACATCTCAAAGACCAATACCCTAAATTGAACAAGAAGTGGGCCATTGTGCTTTGAAGCACCTATTTCGTCTCACCCACTGGACCCCACTCCCAAAAAAAAAAAAAAAAAAAAATGGGGGCCCTGACAAATTGGATGGATATGGCTATTATTACAGGACACTTGTCTCAAGGAAATTGACCAGGAAGTCAGTTACTTTGGGTTGAAGAAGCCATTTTGCTCCTAGTTGCACTCCCTGGAATGTTAAGGAAAAAATAGCCCCCAACACGAGTTTCACCAATTGTCACAAATCTTGGTGGACACTTTGGTCTTAATGGGATGCACAAAAAGGACCCAAGGCTCGAATTGGAGAGGATGTTGGTGAATATGATTATAAACGGACATTTTTGGTGAACTTCATTACTGGAACTTTGATGATCTCGTAGGGAATTCAAACGATTGTGCCCAAATACGTAACAAATATACCAGACCAGGGAGATACCACATGAGTAGCCACTGGGTCTGATCTAAAAATAGCCCATGAGGAAGCAAGAATGAGATTTTGAAAGATGTAAACTCTTTAAGATTTACAGAAATACAGTGTGGCATTGTGATAATATCTGTTTCCTACCTTGTTAAATCACTGTGATTTAAGTGTAACATCACTTGTTAATTAGTAACTAGTCATTAACATGATCAGTGTCTTTACATAAATGAATATCATTATTTATTAATAACACGGCAATTTGCGCAAAGTTGATATTTCGGAATTGTGTATTAAACCGGTCTTTGGCTCTCAGTTTCAAAACGGTTGACCGCTGTACGCAACAGATGGGCGACGCTAAATGCGAAGAATTGTAGCCTACACCGTAGGATGTGGGTGTAGCCTTTGACACCAGTTTCACCAATCAAGATAACATTTTTCTGGGTTGTAAATGTTGTTGTACCTTTTTAAATCTTTTCAATGTAAACATACTGTCTTGAATGAGCCAGGACATTGAGGTTTTCGTAAAGTCACAATAGTGTAATGATTCTCCAGTGTGTGTGTGTGTATATATATATATATATATATATATATATATAAAAAGATCCCAGATGGCACAGGGATGTCTTGCATGAGCGCAGGCAGCGCTTGCATATTTATGATCAGGCCTCGCACACAGAGGGGACTTTATGCAAACAACAATATAAAGAGCTTTGAAAGGAGGAAAGGAGCTAAGACTTTCCACAGGAGACTGGTGTTTAATCTAAAGTAGCATTGGCCGTGGCTAATAAAGTCACTCACTCTAGAGGCAGACGCTGTGCATTTTCAATTTACTTCAAGGAAAAGAAAAAAAAATCGAGACTTTATCATGAGGAATGTTATCCCATGCTGATGTCTTTATCGCTGCAGGGAGGCTCATTTTTGACAATCTGAAGAAGTCCATCGCTTACACGCTGACCAGCAACATCCCTGAGATTTCACCCTTCCTGCTCTTCATCATTGCCAGCGTTCCCCTTCCTCTGGGAACAGTCACCATCCTCTGCATCGACTTGGGCACGGACATGGTGAGTGCGGGGAGCTCAGAGTACAGCATTAGAATAATAATGAAACGTGCAAGTCGTGAAGTACAGGCCCTCGCGCCCCCTTTTTCATGGCAAATCCTCAAAACGATCATTAACTTTGACACCGTGCTCTGTCAACATTAGATGACAAAAGCAAAAATGCTTCACAGTTTCACATCTAGGATATCTGCTTCCAATTTGGGCGAATTCCGTAGTAGGTGTTAATCAAAATATGATCTCGAGAACTTGCTCAAAATAAATACTTTGAAACAAAATAGCCAACTTATTGTTTACCTTTGGACCTGGGTCCTTAAGAGTTTTTATATGCATCATATAAATCCACACATTAATGCACACACACTATTGCACATGTCTCTATAATAGGCATGTCCACTGAATTTGGTGTCGGGGTGTGAATTATTTTTTTTTAACCAAAGTTCCAATGTGAAAAGTAGTAGATTCTCTGTACAATTCCAGGCAAGGGTCCTTTTTTTTTAATGTGCCTACTTATACTTGTGTACCAAATTCGTGTTGAATGGTGAAACTGATATCCAGGGCAACATTTTTTTTCCAGCTTTTTTTTTTCAGGAGGGTGTGACTGAGTGCGTAGAAGTTCTTCGTATCAAAAAGTTTTTTTTTGTGCGTTCTGTCATGATACACATCAATCAATTTAGTGCTGATTGGTGAAACTAATATAGGATCTAACTTCTAAAAGAATATTCCAGGATGCACGGCTAAGTGGATTTTGGGACCTGGTGTCCAGGACCCATACAATAAATACTTTTCACGAAGATAAAGGTGCTTGCAAAAATCTGAGTTTTTGGGTCTGTCGAGGCCCCCCAAAAAGCAATTAATTTGCTGCAAGACATAACAAAAAGCCGCCCACTGAAAGACCAATTTGTATTGCCATGGTAATGATTGGCAGTCATCGGAGAATGGACGGCACTTCATTAGAAACCTTAGTTAACAGCAAGAGGAGTAATACAAACTGACTGGGTGAATTTAATTTACAATGCAGACATATTCAGGGAAAAAAACAACAAACTATATGCCCGAAATCTGTTTTTCACACGTAAAATGTTTGCTTTTGCAGTATAAAAGTGTTTAACATCTCAGTGCCAGAATCAAATGCGAACTAATGAACATCCAACAAGGTCTTTGTGATTCCCTCCCTTGCGTGTCTCTTTTCTTTGCCTGTGACGGCTTACGGCCTGCAGACAAGCGCCGTGCAGACAGTCTCTGGTGACGCTGACACGGGAAGCACAATGGGGGAGAGTAAAATGTTTCAAATGTGAATGCCGAGTGTCAAGCGCACGCTTTGTTCCCACTACCGCTAATGGACGCTGGCGCGGAGCTTTCCGCTAATCCATCCCAATGACAGACACCGTTTTGTTCTTTTATTTTATTATTATTTTTTTTTTATCTTCAGGGAGCTCATATTCCAATCAGTAAGTACAATGAGACAACAGCATCACTTCAGTGAAGGCCCGCTAGATCCAGTGTATCTGCACAACCTGGATAAATGTAACATTTAATGTGGGTGATAATGGTGGTACTTTTTTCTTGGGAGCATGACATTGGGTAGACATTTTTATTATAACAGGACGCACAAACAAAATATGTTTTGGATTGAACAGGAAGTCTATCATTTTGGTTTCAAGCGGTGACTTCACAAACTCACTAAAATTACTGAATAAAAAAAACTGCCCCGTACCTCAATTTCACCAATCAACAGACTTTGGTAGACATATCTGTTATTCATTTCAATAATAAAAATACAAATGAAAAAGTCTCAAGGATCTATTCCCGACAGAAATTTGACAAGTTTTGTTTGTAACAGCCAATTTTGGTAGTTTGACAAATTGATCGTAATTCAGATTTTCCTTTTTCTTGTTGTTGCTGTTGGAACTAAATTCTATTTCAATCCATGCTACAAAAAGCCACCCATTTTCTCAAGCACTTGTCCTCATAAGATTTATGTGTGCGCTTACACTTATTGATCTCGTTTGACTTTGGGAGGGAGGTGGATTATACTCTGGACTGGCCCCAAGACAATCACTGCCTCAAAAAATCTAATACCTAAACCTGATTTTGCTGTAAAAAGTACAATATTCAATGAATTACAGTTATTAATATGGATCTTTTGTCTTTGTTAAAGGCCATTAAAAGCACAAAAGTTAAACATCATCCTTTTTACCTACTAATTATTAGGCATAACAGTGATCATATATCAAGTCCAGAAAAACTATCGTGTCCTTTTTATCAATCAGTTGATAAGTTGACATTGTAATTTTCGTGACAGGCCCACTAACTATCCTTTTATTTTAGGGGGATGGGGGAGTACTTTGAAATGCCACTAACTAGCATAAGTATGAAAGTAACTCACTTGTTTATATAATCAAATGGTATCTTGTCAACGGTGACCTTATTGTTTCTCACAGCAGGACATTTTGTTCTTGTTGATCAATATTTGTTTGGCTGTCCTGAGATCAAAGTCGCGTGTGACAGGAGTGAAGTTTGAGAAGCAGCTAAATTGTGTTTTGCATTAAAAAGAAAACAAGAAAATAAAAAAATGAAAAATAACACCTTGCCTTCAAAGTAACGCGTCAACGTGTTGGTGAGAAGCGCTGGCGGTGCAAACAGCTGGACGTCGGCTTTGAAGAGTTGCAGGCGTGAAAGATATTCCACGAATTGCAAGAAGTGAGGCAAGCGAGTTATTTTTTGTAAGTCGTATCTTATCGGACATGGAAATGCAGAGGGTTGAACTGCCTTCCCTTCACTTTGAGTGCAAGAGAACCCAACTGAGAAAGAGAAACAGAAGCCAATCCTCATAAAAAAAGATTTACATGGCAGGATGTCATCAAATAATTATCAATATAATACCTTACATTTACTGTAGATAGGGACCCAAGGACACTTAACAGTAGCTCACGGGGTCATTAAAATTGTGTCTGTATTCATACAGTATTAAATCTAAGCTTTGGGGAAGAGATGGTGGTTGACGAGTTTATTGAAAATAATTTGGAACATGACAGATTTTTGTTGAGAGATTGTACCAGAAGTGTGTAGGCAGTCCAGTTTTCTCTGTTCAGTCCAGTAGTCTTTTTCTGATTTGAGCGGTTTGCAGCACTGACAAGTTCCTTTGTCTTTTGTGATACCTGTTGAAGCCCTGACATTTTCTGTTACTTCAAAGGCCTGGTGCTATTTCAAATTTAGCACACCGGTGAAAAATTGTCAAGTAAGTTTTGGAGAAAAAAAAGATGCAAAAATCCCATGAAAAAGCAAAAACAGAAAAACAAAAACACCCTGAAATGTGACGCTACTCCAAAGGCTTCTAGGCCAAAGAACTATTGGTTGAATTTCAGCTTTTCCAGTATCCTGGTTAAACAAAAGTTTCATCTAAAAATTATATTAAAAGCCAAAGAAATCACAAACTAGAGCTGATATTTCTCCTAGGTAATGAAAGTTGAAACACTGAAATTGCGTGTTAATTCAAAGGCAAAGTTGTACACTGTCCTGCCCGGTCACAACATGACAGCTAAATTTTACTAAGTATGTTTTGCTGGAATCTACCCAAAATACCAAACAGAAAACCCAGACAGAGAAAATCATTTCTCTTTGTCTGATGGGACAATAGATGATATGCTGATATTTTTCATGACAAATTCTCACTTTTGTGATTACAACGTCTGAGTTAAAAAGTGACAAGTGAATTTCACAGGAAAATATGCAAAAAGGCAAAGAGAATGGGGGAAAAATATGTAAATACTATGAATTAAAAGCTGGAATTCTGAAATGTTGTCTCATATTCATCTTTTGGTCTGAAACCCAAATATCTTCAGTATACTACAAAAACAATGGTTTTTATCATGCCATTCCACAATATTTCGACGGGATTGCATGTATTGTTCACGGTGATTGAAATGTTGAGGTTTCCTCTGTTTTCAAATTCTTACCACCCTCACACCCCCCAAAAAAAAATTCCGGAAATTTTGTCTTCAGCAACATGAATACGAATTAAACTAAACCATAACACATCACGGGCCACATTGTATTTATGAATTTCCTCAGAGGGCCGCTACGACTACGAACCCATTTAAGTGAAACATTACATCATCTACTGTAGCTGCAAACAGTATACTCAACATATTGATGTATAACCAGTTTTGAAATCAGACGCTTATAAAACCATGTTTTTCAACTATTACGTCTCTTTTCACAGAGTTATTGGTATCTCAATGGTATTACACCCGAATACAGTTAGCAATTTTGATCTGCTTTCATGGGCCACATCAGATGATGTGGCAGGCTGGATCTCGACCCTGGGCCACCAGTTCGACACCTGTCCTTTTTAGTGTTTAGCTGCAAAAAGTAAAAAAAAAAAAAAAAAAAAGCAAACCAGAGGGCATCCATCTCACATGATGTCGGTTGGAAAAGATAAAATATTTTCCATGACTTGAATGAAGTTCATTCATAGGAAATTTGGTTGGTTTTCAACTTTAGTCATTCAAATGTCTTGAACTGTAGAATAAGTTTAGAAAAAAAGTGATGCAAATAGTCAAAGAAAAAGCAAAACATAGATGTTTGTCTTGCATGGTGTCAGTTGAAAATAATTTTCTCCAGATAATAATTTTTGCATTGACTTTTTGTGGAACGGGAGGAAAAATGACAAAGTGAGCTGTGGAACACACTGGCCTATCTGCCAGGTTGTTAGCAGTTCGTCAACAGCTTCTTGTTGAACTCTGTGGGACTACGACGGCTCTACCGAACAACACCGGTGACAACAACACCGTTGGATTCTATTTTTAGCTTCTTGCAAACAGCTCATCAAAGTGCGTGTCCCACAGTTCAGTTTACCGCCCCCACCCCCAATCATCACAAAATGTATGTACACAGACTCTGCTATTTAATCATCATAGATCAATATTGTTTTCTATTTTTTGGTGGTGGGATTACAAGTGATTTGTATTATGATTTATTTTTTAAACAAGTGTGAGGTGTCAATTAGTCTTGAGTAGGTCACAATTTGGCAAAAATTTATATATATATATATATATATATATTATATATATATATATACACACACACATATACACAGTACATATGACTGCAGTCACATAGTTCCAAATGTATACACTGGACACCTTTGAAGCCAAAAATACTTGCACGTGTTAATGAACATGAAATCACGACTGTGTCTCGTGTGCGATGTACTAACATCCTGTTCAGTTCCGTCGATTATTAAGCAGAGGTGAGCCTTACTTAGAATCTCTCCTGACTAGGCAAGCACGGTCTTCTTGTAATTATGTAACATTCTATCCTTCTCCATGTTGAAGAGACTGGTGCTTCCTTCACTGACTCCTCAGCACCACAAAATCAATCTTTGGTGACAGCATTTCTGTATTCGACTTTTCTAATGGTGAACAGGTGTCAGCGCTACAAAGTGATGTCTCCCATCTAGTGGTAAAGGTTTAACTACAAATTGAAATTGACCATGTTTGGCAGAGGAAGCATTTGTATAATTTTCCAAAATTACTAGAGAGACCACTCCGAGTGTAGGAGCGGGCCACATGCGGCCCACGCCCTGGCAGTTGCCTATCCCTGGATGAGGAAACGCATGATCCTATGTGGAACCCTGGTAGCGCTTATTAATAATTGTGGCCCCGTCCATCAGTTGAGTTCACCATCCGCCACCTAAATCTAATATGAATTTGGATCAGAATTTGAATCGAGTCTCCAATTGTTAGTGTTGAAAGTGCATCCATCCATTTTCTTGAGACAATTATCCTCACAAGGGTTATGGAAGTGCTGGAGGCTATCCCAGCAATCTTCAGCCAGTAGGCAGAATACACCCTGAGCAGGTTGCCAGCAAATCCCAGGGCACATACAGACAAAAACCATTCGCACTCACAGTCACACCTAAGGGCAATTTGGAGTGTCCAATTAATGGATGTGTTTGGGATGTGGGAGGAAACTGTATTGCCTGGAGATGAAGATGCATGAACAACGGGGGCGTGGGTGGTGCAAGTTTTTATCCTCAGGAATCATATCTTTTTTTTTTTTTTTAATATATGGACAGCACATTAAATAATAATAGTAATGTTGGGTAACTCCTCTCCCCATTTCGTTCCTTTCAGGTTCCTGCCATCTCTTTGGCCTACGAGACGGCAGAGAGCGACATCATGAAGCGCCAGCCCAGGAACCCAAAAACGGACAAGCTGGTCAATGAGCGACTCATCAGCATGGCCTATGGGCAGATAGGTGCATTTGAATGGCAGCTCTCAATCAATCCTCATCGTAACACGGTCAAAATCATTTCAGCAGTGCTTTGATAAGGTTGGAAATATTCTATTGTGATTCACAAGGTAATAAAAGTGAATAAAATTTATGCATGAGCAGAAAGCAAAAATCAACCACTAATGCAATGTTAAAACATGTAATAGTGGGAGCTCACCATTCGGCAAACTAGCAGCTAGGAGAAGACGCTAACCCAAAAGTCTCCATATTCACTCCAAACAATTCTACTCTTATTCACAACACTCATCATAGAAAAGCTACATAAAACTACATAACAGATTCTTTGTTCACAAAATGTGCCATATGGAAGCTAACTGGTTAACAAGCTGATTAATGGCTGCAAGAAGCTTCACTCCAGTTTCAACTGTAATTCAGGATAGGATTCTCACAATATACACAATAAAGCATTTTTGTTCACAAAAAGTCAGAGACAAAATTCTACCAGGTGAAAAGCATACAGGATGTAAGTTAACTGGATGGCTAACTGGTGGCAAGTTGTGAGATGCTAACGCACCTCTCTACATCTTCACTCCAAACTCTAATTCACAAGATTAGTCATGGTTGATCCACATGAAAGTTTTTTTGGGTCACTAAGTCTTGCCAGAAGATGAAGAATGAAATTTCCTTGGTTTTAGGAAAGGCTACACACAGCACCCAAAAATTAGATCCATCCATTCATTAAGCCATTTTCTAATCCCTTATCCAAGGTTGGGTCGCGGGGGCAGTAGCTTTACCGGGGACACCCAGACTTCCCTTTTCCCGGCCAGTTCATTCAGCTCTTCCAGGGGGCTTCCGAGGCATTCCCAGGCCAGCCAAGAGACTTAGTCTGTCCAGCGTGTCCTGTGTTATTCCTTGGGTCTCCTTCTGGTGAGACGTGTCCGGAACATCTCACCAAAGAGGCGTCCGGGAGGCATCCAGATCAGATGCCCCAGGTACCTCATCTGGCTCCTCTCAATCCGGAGAAGCAGTGGCTCTACTCTGGAGCTCCTCCCAGATGACAGAGTTTCTCATCAGATGAAACTCATTTCCGCTGCTTTTATCCAAGATCTTGTTCTTTCGTTCATGACCCAAAGCTCGTGACCATAGGTAAGGGTAGGAACGTAGATCTCCTGCTAAATTGAGAGCTTTGCCTTTCGACTT
The DNA here is from genome assembly GCF_019802595.1 of Syngnathoides biaculeatus. Classification (NCBI taxonomy): domain Eukaryota; kingdom Metazoa; phylum Chordata; class Actinopteri; order Syngnathiformes; family Syngnathidae; genus Syngnathoides; species Syngnathoides biaculeatus. Next base: position 15,777,918 of record NC_084652.1, read on the forward strand.
GACTCCTTCTTTACCACAATGGACTTATACAAAGTCCACATCACTGCAGAGGTTGTACCGATCTGCCTGTCGATCTCACATTCCAGTCTCCCCTCACTTGCTGAGGCCACCAAACTGAACCCCTCTGTGCCTCGACTCTGGCTAGAAATTCTATCCATAAAAGTTATGAACACAATCCGTAACAAAGGTCAGCCTTGATGGAGTCCAATCTTCACTGGAAACCAGTCTGACTGTGGACCAATGTGGACCAAACTCTTGACACCGGTCCTACAGGGACCGAACCGCCCGTACCAAGGGGTTCGGCACCCCATACTTCCGGTTCCGAGTAACTTGATTCCACAGTGTATACTTGAAATATGAATCTTGTTTTTATTATTTCATTCCCCCAATGATAATCAATATCAATAAGGAATTTGCTCAGTATGGATAATCAAATCAAGAGGGCTAAATTCTTATTCATCCTCATCCCTAGTTGTCCATAGTGAGTGGTGTGTGTAAAATTTTGAGTAAATAAAAAAAAAAAATCTTGGACTAAAGCTGTTAATAAAATATGATGCATCCATGAAAAAACCCTTTGTTCGCCCTATGTCAATGTGACACTAGATACATGCCACACCATCAATAAAATACTCAACAATTAAACACAGGGAAATTGATCTTCTCTGTTGACATTTACAGCAAATTGAGCGTAGTGAATGCGACTGTATCCTACTTAATCTCGGTCATGTGTACCCCAGTTGCAGCATCTCTTTCCTCTCCATGGATGTCTTTTATCTCTTTCTGGCTTGATATACAGCGGACGAGTGGCAAAATCAAAGGCTGGCGACATTTCACAGGCTTTTTTAAATGGGTCAAAAGATGACAGGGCGCCTCTGGATAGCGTACAACTTGCCGCCAACATTGAGAAGACGCAGGGTAACGCTACACTGAGTACACCGCCAAACAATATCCTCTCCGAGTGCCGTTAAAGTCTGCTGACGTAAAAACACTGAAGATTAATAACGGTGACGCTTGGAGTGGATTCTCTAGGAGGCTCTTAAACAACTTGTCCGTCACGTTAGCCCAACTGAAAATTAAAAGTGGTTATTGATTTTTGTTGCTGCCTCCGGCCATCCTAAGATCACCTGTGATAATTTATTACACTTTTTAAGTGATTGATCCCCACATAGGAGAGAACTTTAAAAAAAGTATTGGGGAAAAAGAATAGTCAGCAGCGTTCTATGTGATGACTTCATGTGGCTGAATATGAATGAAACCAGCAATAATTCACTACAATACTGTGCATGCAACGATGTAAATAAAGTATGAGCAAAAAGGCATTTGTTGGTATTAGTCAAAGCAAACTCTGTTGTGATCTAGATGACAATCGGGCTACATTTTATGACCAGTTCATGCAAAAATTTAAGAAATTCCAAAGGGTAGTCAACAGCACTGTATGGTTTGACAATATTGATCAATCATTACACTGTGCAATTGTAAATTGACATTGGATTAGAGGTGAACAAAACGTAACAAGAACACTCAGCGGCCAGTCAATAAATATCATAAATATGTACATTTGTGAATTAAACCAGCAAGAGTATTCAGTACTACAGTATCAGATGCAAATATGAAAAAAGGTGGCAAGAATAGTCAGCAGTGTTCTATACATGGCTCAGGAAATTCACTGCGTATACTTTCGAGTCACTCAGCTGACAAATGAAGTTCCATTTTCGACACTTTGTGAGGATTCTAAATGGGTTAAGTGGAATCAGTTGATTACATTCTGTTCATTTCAATTATTCCCCTGCTTCTCATCAGAGCAATGCCTCCGGAATCTCTCTCTCTCTCTCTCTATATCGCGCTATTTTATTTTATTTTTTTTTAAGTGAGCAGAATTTCTATTTAGCACTCCCTCGATCACTGGCTGATGCTGGAGCCCACTTCCGCGCCCGCGGTTTCTCCCTCAAGTCACTTTGGTTAAGCGTGTCTGCCAAATTATGACACGAAAATGCATCATTGCACACTTTGATTAGGCTGACAAGCGGAGGATCAGGGTTTCAATTCACAGCCTCACCTGTGTGGACTTTGCATGTTCTCCCCGTGCCTGCATGGGTCTTCTCCTGGCAGTCTAGTTTCCTCCCGAACGGTAAGCAGTACAGAGGATGGATGCGTAATACTACTGCTGCTACTACTACTACTTCTACTACTAATATTAATAATACAAATTATTATTATTATTATTAGAAGTAGTAGCAGCAGTAGTATTACGCATCCATCCTCTGTAATAATAATAACAGCTGGTACTACTTCTAATAATAATAATAATTATTATTATTATTACAATTCAATTTTTCCATATCTCTGTCTCTGGGGATGAAGTTACCAAGGTGGTTGAAAAGCTTCGTGTTGAGAGTGAGGTCCCCTGGGTATCTTAAATGCTCTGGATCTGTGGAGGGTGTTATGGAAGTATGGAGAACTGGACCTCCATATGACATGCTTGGTCCCTGTACGAGTGGTATTAGAGTCCACATTGTTGGCAGTAAGCCGAATAAATTTCCTGTGAGGGTTGGCCTCCGCTTTGTTACTGATACTGTTTATTACCTTCAGTGACTGAATTTCTAGACGCCACCGCTATGTCAGTATTATGCTCCAGTTTTTTGCAGATGATGTGGTTCTGATGGGTATATCAAACCGTAATCAGCTCTCACTGGAGAGGTTCACAGCCAAGTGTGAAGCGACTTAGGTGAACATCAGCACCTCCAAATCTGAGACCATGTCCTCATTTGGAAAAGAGTAGAGTACCCTCTTCAGGTCGGTGATGAGGTCCTGTCCCAAGTGGAGGAGTTCAAGTATCTTGGAATCTTGTTCGTAAGTGATGGAAGAATAGAGTGGGAAATCGACAGGGGGATTGGTGCAGCATCCACAGTTATGCGGACTCTGTTTTGCTCTGTCATGGTAAAAAGAAGAGCTGAGCCGAAAGGTAAAGCTCTCAATTTACCAGTCTACATTCCTACCCTCACCTATGATCAGGAGGTGTGGGTTGTGACCCAAAAGACAAAATCACGGACACTTCTTCTTCTTCTTTTCCTTTCGGCTTGTCCCGTTAGGGGTCGCCACAGCGTGTCATCTTAGATGAACGCATATTTGTTTGGCACAGTTTTGCGCCGGATGCTCTTCCTGACACAACCCCTTTGCATTTAGCCGGGGAGAAAAGCTTACAGCGCCTTGTATTACCAGGCGGTCTCCCATCCAAGTACTAACCAGGGCCAAACCCGCTTAGCTTCCGAGATCGGATGAGATCGGGTGTTCTCAGGGTAGCATGGCTGTAAGCGACAAAATAATGAGACACAAGCAGCAGAAATGTTTTCCTCTGCCGGGTGTCTGGGCTCTCCCATGGAGGTGACAAGATCAGTCATCTGGGAGGGTCCAGCCGCTGCTAGAGAGGAACTAGGTGATGTGGCTCAAGGATCTGCATGGGATTCCCCAGGGAAGCCTCCCTCGTATGTTTCGGGCATGTCCCACCAGGAGGATGCCCCTAGAGGACCAAGGACACGCTGGAGAGACTATGTCTCGCCACTGGCCTGGGAATACGTCAGAATCCCCCCAGAAGAGGTAGACGAAGTGGCTTGTGATAGGGTAGTCTTGGCTCCACTGCTTCAGCTGCTGCTCCAGCGACACAACCTCGGAAAGCCCCAGTAAATGAATGGATAGACAGATGTACAGTACAAATATTTTTTTCCTACATTTGTGTATTTAAATGATACCATAAAATATATTTTACTAAAGTGAAATGAAATAAATTAATGATGAATTGATACTGCAGAAACAACAACAACAAAATTGTCTGTTTCCGTGTCGGCAGGTATGATCCAGGCTCTGGGCGGCTTTTTCACCTACTTTGTCATCTTAGCCGAGAACGGCTTCCTGCCGAGCGCACTGCTTGGCATCCGGATAAACTGGGATGACCGGATGGTCAACGACATAGAGGACTTTTACGGGCAGCAGTGGGTGAGGACTCCTCTCTCTCACACATGCACACACGCACAAAGTATATACAATATATACAACTACATTCACGACGGTCTCTGCACCCCTGCAGACCTACGAGCAGAGGAAGATCGTGGAGTTCACGTGCCACACTGCTTTCTTCGCCAGCATCGTGGTGGTGCAATGGGCCGACCTTATCATCTGCAAGACCAGGAGGAACTCGTTATTCCAGCAGGGCATGAAGTGAGTTCAAAAGTAATACTAAAGTTTAAGTTAGTTTAGTTTGAAAAAACTTTCCCGCATCACCACTTCCACCAATCAACGCTTAATTAGGTGGACTTCAGGTAATCAGCCAGAATTCAACAGAAATTTGACTATTTTGGTTTAAAGTCCTTGTGGTTTGGTCATTTCAAACCCAGTCGTACTCCCTGGAAAGATGGAAAAAATTGCCACTGACACCAGTTTCACAAATCGCACAAAATGTGGTGGATATCGATCAAAACGAGACACGAACTTTGCCTGGAATTAAACCTGAAGTTGGCTATTTTGTTTGGAAGCGGCCATTTTGCACTCACTCCACACCACCTGGAAAGTTTCTCAAAATTAGCCGCTGACATCAGTCACACTCATCAAGACGAAATTGGTTGGACATGTGTACATAAAAAAGTCTCAAGGAATCATGTCTGTAAGTGAATAACATGAGAGCCATTTTGGTTTGAAGCAGCTGTTTCTCCCACAGTGGCACCCAACTGGAACTTAGAAACATTATCCAGCCCCTGACACCACCTTTTTGTGTGGACGTGTCCATCATCACAGGGTATATGAAAAAGTCAAAGACCCATGCCTGAAACTCAACAGGAAGTCAGTCAATTTGGTTTGATCCAGCCATTTCATACTGGAGATTTTGAAACCAAATAGCCCCTGAAACCAGCGTCATGTGTCAACATTAAATTTGGTGGGCATGTCACTATGACATAAGACACTCTACAAAGTTTCAAACACCATGCCTAAAATGGAACAGAAAGTCAGCCATTTTGGTTTGAAGCAGCCATTTTAGGCTAATCCAAGGTTCACCAAACCAGTCAGTACTTTGTGCAAGGGTACATAGTAAGTTTCTTTCGGCTTGTCCCGTTAGGGGTTGCCACAGCGTGCCATCTCAGATGAACGCTCATATTTGTTTGGCCCATAGCTCTAAGAAATTTAAAAGCCTGTTCGACATCGTGACAAAAGTTTAAGCCTTGACAGAGATCTGCACTCTTATTCAATTAAAATAAATTAATTTATGTTGTATAATGTTTTCCCGTCCACAGGAACAGAATCTTGATCTTCGGCCTATTCATTGAAACAGCCCTTGCCGCTTTCCTCTCCTACTGCCCCGGAATGGATGTGGCCCTGCGCATGTACCCACTCAAGTAGGCTACCCATTTGAATATACATACACCCAACCTGGAATTTACCTTTGCCATCCATCATCCTGTTATTCTTGAGTGTAAATGAAGTGGCCTTCCTCGTTATCCTCTTCCCCAGGATTGGATGGTGGTTCTGCGCCTTCCCGTACAGTCTTCTGATCTTCGTCTATGATGAAATTCGTAAATTAATTCTGCGGAGGAACCCTGGAGGTAAGCATGGTTATTACAGAGAGAGAGCGAGATTAAACGGTTTCCCGACCTCTTTGTCTTGTTCATAAACCAGCAGAAGAGTAAATTGCTTTGGACTCGTGTGTCGAGAGCCGTGAGTGCCAATTTTCCTGCGAGAGCGACTTCACAGCGTCTCTTGTCCTGGATCACCCGAGTGATTTTTATCAGAATCATCTCTGAAAATAAACATACTGACGTATCAAGACATATTAGCCAGCAATCAGAAGGCCCTCTTCAAATTGTTTCATTTTTGTTTTTGATTATTTAGCTCAGACCCTGAAGCAAGCTTCACATAACAACGTGAAATTTGGTAGGCATGTCTGTCAGGAGAAGAGATTAAAAAAAAAAAGTCTCAAAGATCTATGCCTAAAACTGCGCAGTAGTCTGTCATTTTGGTTTGAAGCAGCAATTTTAGGATAATTTCAAGGGAACCTTCAAAGACAAATGTGTATTAGCGGATCATAGAATTTAGTAGCAATCTCTACGATAGGTAGACCCACAAAAAAGTCTCAAAAAGTCATGCCCCAAAAACACAGAACATCTGCCATTTTGGTACTTTTGATCATTTCTTCAGGTCACTCGAAAATTAAAAAAAAAACGTATTGGCAATGTCAATCATGAGAATATTTCCCAAAAAATCCCTGAAAGAGGCAGTCTTTTCATTTCGTGGCCTTTTTGATTTTACGGCCATGGCTGACATTTTCTGGGATCCTTTGAAAGCAAAGTTAAGATTTTAGCGTAATTTTTATGACACTCATACATGCGTGAAAGTTAATTGCAATGTCTATCATGAGTAGACTCACAAAAAAAGTCTCAAGTAACCATGCACAAAGACATCAGGAATCTGCCATTTCAGTTTGAAGAGGTTGGTCAAGGTCCTTCTTGGACATTTGCAGGGTCCTTTAAAGACAAAACTCTCCAAAAGATTTTGTCTGACAAACATGTTTAGTGACTCATCATAAAACAACCCCAACACCCCACAAAAACATACTCAATAAGCCAAAAAGATGCAGAAAGTCAGCCTTTTTGGTTTAGTTATTCTTCACAGACAAACTTCCTTAATTTTATTGTCTGATTGAAACCTAATTAGAATTTCATATACTAGACGGTACAGAGAAAACGATTAGTTTTCGTTATTGCATATGAGCAAGCATGTTGGAAACGTTCGATGAAGTTCGGTATGTACAGTAATTCGAAACTGACTCCGGTGCATGAGTCCAAGATGAGCTTAATTTTTAATCAAGTTGGAATTCTCAAGATAACATGGGAATCTAAAACACAACAGAAACAGTTAGTTAGTTCAAATGCTGCAGCAGACTCAGCATTGCATGCTGGGAGGATTATTCAGCACTCAGATGCATTAGCTCTTGGCGTAGGGTCGGCCGAGGGTCTCCTCATGAATAAAATATGGGCTTCATAATAACTCTCGAGTGACAATAGTCGAGGTAATATCAATACAAAATGAAAATGCTGGCGATCCAACTTGCAACGGAAAAAGAAATGCAAATGATGCAATTTGCAACACTACAAAAATAAAAAGACTAAAACGATGAGATGGCTGATGCCAGTGCTGACAAATAATTTTCAAACCATAAACACAAAAATAGCTTATGTCTCATGTCACTAATAATCATCTACAAGGCCCTTTTGAGTCATGGTTAACTGCACCCAATCAAAAATAGATCAAAACTGTTTTTGGCCGTCTTCACAGAACACTTTATTGTCGTAAAATGACAACTTTTTTATTTTAGTTATACACCTTTACTCTCTTAAAGTCTAAATGTTTTCCTCAAAATTCGTTCATATAATTACGTGTTTAACTCATAGAGATTCCTGTAGTTAACTAGCTAACAGGTGTTTTTGGATATGTTCTCACCATCTTTGGGGGTGTTTTCATCCTGGTGAAAATGTACTGTAATGCCTTCAGATGTAGATGACACTGTCACTGATCCATTTCCGTCAGTTTAAGGCTCCCGCATATCGAGCGACGTGATCAAACCTCAATACAGCCAATTGCTCAATTTGTGGCTGTGTGTTGGCAACTCTTATTTTTATCTAATGGTCCAGTCTAGAATTTTTCAATCTATTTCCATTGCATTGTCCTTGTATATTTGCACTGTATAGTGGATGAAATAGTGACCTCATTCATAACAGATTTCAGACACTCCATTGTGCCACTGATCTTAAAAAAAAAAAAAAAAAAAAAAATACTGGATGGCTCATTGGCCAACAAAACTGAAGTCGCCATCTTGATACTCCCAAAACAACTATGCCGTCCTGCTGCAGCGACAGCAATAAACTGCGTTAATCGCCAGTTTCGTGGCTGAGAGAAAACATTCCACAGGCAAGTTAGAAAGATTTACTTTTGTTTGTTTGTAAAGGTTTTTTTAGAAATTTTCTGATGACCTTAATTCATGTGAGCAAAGATTTGTTTAAGGCTGTTGTTCACTGTTCACTCTCTGGTTCACCTTGATAGGCGGACAGTTTTTCGCGAAAAAGTGATGTAAATATTTTCCCACACTTCGTGAGTGGATAAGCAAGAAAACACATTTTCTGTGAAATTTTGGATGAATTTCCTAATACAGGACTCTGCAAATTGAATTTGATTTTCAAATCCGAGGAAAGAAGTTTAAATTTTCTCTGAAATAGGACCTCACAGAGACAACAAATGAACAATGCGTTTAGCATGTATTTCCCCATTGCGAGTCCTTATTTCCAAAAATATATCTAACTGACTGACTTAAAATTTAATGTTTTTATGACAAAAAAATGCTTAGTTTTTTGCTATGTTATGATGATAGTACTTCAAAGCGTATTATGGGAAAAGTTAACGTGACGGAAATTGGGCCTAGGTAATATGGAAGGTTTCTTGGTCACAGTGTTGTATGTCGTTCCTTTGCATTTAGCTTTTTTTGGCTTACCAAGTTGAATTAAAAATCCTTCATGTTACCAGAAGTGAAAAAATGTCCAGCTCACACGGCCATTTTTAATTTTACATGCCAAACTTTGAGGAAAAACCCCGCCATAATCCAACCTGTAAACCATGTCCTCTACACGTTTTGGGAGTAAAAAAATGGCTGCCATTGGTTTCAACCAATCGACATATCGCTCGATGTGTATGCGCTAATCAGTCTTTTTTTTTTTTTTAGATCAGTGCATGGTGCTCTGTTAATGACATCACGGCTCGGTCATTAAAAAAAACTCCATATTTTTAAAACGAGATGATTTTTAAAAACATATTTATTTTTGTTTTAAATGAAAAGTTACTTACATTTAGATGATAAATTCACTCCCTCTGTTTGTAACGCATCTACTCCTAGCATTTGTCTTCTTCTTCACTGAAGACGCAATAAATTATGGTATATCACAGCACAGTGTGACCATCAATTGATCACTACTTTTTGCTATTTGAGGTGTTTATATAGGGCACTAAATTCGATCACGAAGCATTTGGAAACCACTACAAAATTGCACCACTATAAACTGCACTACATAGTTGCTCGGGAGTGATTTTGGACACAATCCATACAGTGCAAACGTGTATGTAAATTTAAAGAAAAAAGAAGTAAGTTTTCAAATGTAAGAATTGTACATCTAAAGATAAATATGTATGCAAGAAGATTTTGGTAGATTTAAGATAATTTTGGACATTTCCAGTGTCCCTTGCAATACTTGTCTGAGAGAATTTGTTTTGGTTTGAACCATCCATTTTAGCCTCATTTTGCCTTTTTAGTTTGAGAACTTGCCATTTGACACAAAACTAATATCTCAGCTCCACAAAAAGAACTAAACTTTGTGTTGCTCTCTGCTTGTTGCTTTGATGTGATCTAATTGTTATTGCGGTATAAAAAAAAAACAATATTAAAATCCTGCAATGAGTTGACCGACGCTTGCCTGCCGGCCGTGTTTACGTACTGATCCGGCCCCGCCGCAGGAAACAGATTAGTCTTGTCAACAGCACGAGGAGCAAAATAACGAGAGAGGAAATTACGCGGTGCCCGATGAAGAGTTACAAAGACGATCGACAATGGATCAAAATTTGCGGGGCTGATGACGGTGCGGGTCACAATAACAATTGATGGTGACAGTTAATCTTCTCTGTTAATGCGCGTGTCACGGCCGGCTGATCGTTGTGTCTGGAGAGTTACAAGTTGATTCATTTGCAGAAACAAAAGGCGCCATCCGTGAATACCAAAGAGGATATGAAAGCTTTGGGTTTTCGTTTCCTTTGTTTTTGCTTGTTTTGACGCCACCACTACCTCCTCTGTGTTTCTTTTCTTCCAGGCTGGGTGGAGCAGGAGACATATTATTAACATTCAGAAGACATCAGCGTCAAAGCCAACGCGTGTGCGTGTGTGTTTGTCTGTGCAGCAATATTTGCATAGATCAGATGACAAATATCATTAGTCTGAAATGATCAGATGCTAATAATCGTCGCTGAAAATGGGATTTTGATTGTTTGTACAAAAAATGGGAATTCACTTGGATACACTGTGATGCATTGTCATGGGCTAGTTTGTGGTTTATTTAGTTTTTACATGCTTTCCTGTATTCCATGTCTCATATGCTCATTGTTAGCTGTGTCCACCTGTTCTCGTGATCCTCCTACATTGTCTTGACAATCTGCTCCCTCCAGTCACTCGTGTCTTTTCCAAGTGTTCCTCATTGTCTCGCCACTATGTATGTATTTAGCACTCTAGTTTCTTTCAGTTCTTGTCTGTCCATTGTTTGTCTGTGTCATATCAGTTATATCCTCAGTCATGTTTTGTTTCCAGTTGTAGTTATTTTTTTCAAGTGTTTGTTACTTTGTTGAGTTTTTGTTGAAAATTAAATATCATTTTGAGACTCCTGCACTCCTGGCTTACCTCCCTGATTCCCTGCACTTGGGTCTTTTTTTTGTTTTACCTTCCTCGTGCTGTTAAACCCCACAGTGAAAGAATCAGTGCCTCGTGATCTGTTCGGCTAGGGAGTCGTTACCTTATGTCACTGAGTGTGTGACGGTGCGAATGATTGTCCGTGTCTGTATGTGTCTGTTATTGACTGGCGACAAGTTCAGGGTGCAGTCTACCTTTCACCCGAAGTTAGCTGGAACAGGCTCCAGTGCTCCCTGACCTTAACCTGGATAACCGTTTTTAAAAATGAAGGTATGGATCGTGGGAGTTATAATATGGTGAAATGATCAGTTGAAAAAAAGAGTTGTTGAATTAACTCCAAAAAGATTTTTAAAAAATATATAAAACTTCCATCACTATTTGATTAATGAAGGGTGCGGATCATGCAAAAGATTGACATTAGACTTAGAGATTTAAACCACTTTTACAAGACCCACACAATGGTTCTGGGTGTTCTCAAGTAGCAATCAGAAGTACTGAAGTGAGATTTCATCGATCTAACAAAAGTACAATCTCTGGACACTGAGGTTTTCATAAGATGTCTTCGACTTCTACGATTTGGAGATGAATGTTTCTCTAAGCTCAGTCAATTAAATAAGTGGCTCAAAGAAGTCTGTGCTACACTTTAGTTGACAATTTCTGTCTTTTGGGGGGGGGGGGGGTCCAAACATCTTTACAAGGCAGACGGTTCTGTCTAAATTGACAAGGGGTTAAGTTATTGGCTGCCAAGATTTTTTACTGTGTCATTCAGCAGCCGAAAATGAAAACACTGGCCTTGTTGACACGGCCGATGGAGAAAATAATGTGGTTGTTTCCAAACAACAGGAGGGACAATGATAAGGTGAGATGAAGCATAGACAGATTCATCAGTGTCATCCAATCGGAAGAGTGAATGACAAATGAGATGAGCCAGTACTTTCAATCTCCCACACCCCTCCCTTCCCCATTGTGGCCAGGCCCAACACAAAACTCAATCCGAAATGCTATGTTAAGTCTAATGTACAGGATGAAGACTATTGACAACATTATATACACACACACACATAGTAGAAATACTACGGTGAGATCTTCCTTCTATCGTCCCTCACCTGAAACCACCATCCAATAAGATGTGACAGGCGTCTCCTCCATCCATGAAAAATCTTGTCTGAGAATCTGACTGTGATCAGCAAGGTATTTTCTAGAATCAGTCACACCCTGATGGAGATCAGGCATTTTGTATTCCTGTAATTACAAGGGACAAAGTTCAAAGAGATATCTGACCAAAAAAAGCAGAACTGTAAGCTTAGTGAGGATAAAATGTAATAAATTATTACTTCATTACATCGTATGATCTGGACTTTTCGTTACAAAATGAAGCATGCTTAACAGAAAGTAGCTGTAAACTATTTTAAATGAGGTAACACCAGCAAAATTAAATTATCAACACGTCATAAAGGGATATAAGGCAGTGATTTTGCTGTTATTTTGAAGTCATTATTTCAGTGGAAAGAAATTATACTTATTTTAAAGTTCTGCTACTGGTCTATAAATTATTAAAGGGGTTAGGTCCTGAAGACAGAAAAAAAATGGTATAGGGCTCTGATTTTAATGGACTCAGGTCAAATAGTGGAGCACAAACTCCAAAGCAAACATGGTGAACAACTTGCCAACGCTTAGCCCCCAGTGTGCTTTTTGGAGTATTTCCATGTGTAAATATTTATTGTACTTTTATTAGTTTTTTTCCCCATTTATTTTTCTTTGTTTTTAAATGCTTTTAATCATGTAAAGCACATTGAGTTACCTTGTGGATGAAATGCCCTGTATGTGCTGTATAAATAAATTTGCTTTGCTTCTTTCTTACCAACCGTCCTTCGTACCAACATTCCCTACATAATTCCTTCCTTCATGCTTGCTTTCCTTAATTCCTTTTATCATCTCACCCATTTTCCTTCTTCCTCTTCTTCCTTTCTCTTTTCTTACCATCCATCTTGCCTGCCAACCTACATTCCTTCCTTCCTTTCATGTCCCTTCTTCCATTCTCTCCTTCCTTCCCATTCATCTTACTTTCCAACATTCTTCCTTCCTTTCATCTCTTCATTCATCCATTCTTTCTACCTTCCATGCTTCCTTCCATTCTTCCTCCTCCGTACCTCCAGCGTTCCTTCCTTTGACCCGCCTTATCCTTCCTTTAAACTTTCCTTGTTTCCTTCCTTCTATCTAGACTTTCTTCATCCCTCTTTTCTCCTTTCATATTCTTTCCTTTCAAGCGTTCCCTTTCCTTCCTTCCTTCCTTTGCTTCGCACGCATATCCTTGCTTCCAATCCGTTTATCCCTCTCCTTTCTATTCACTTAAGTGGGGGAAGGACAGCGAAGGAAAGCAGTCTGCATAAAACACTTTTTTTTGTTTTAGTGTCGCACTGAAGAGAAAATTATTGTTCCTGCTTTTTGGAATAAACTTTATATTTTTTTCTTTAAAAAATTGGGAAGAATTAATTTTTTTAAATTTGTAATTTTATGAGGCTTTATCTTGTAATCAGACTGTTTTGACAGAAGTTGAAAATATGAATAAAAACTTTTAAGATTAGAATTATCGTTTTCTTATGCTTCAAAAATACAATATCTATTATTTGATAAATGTATACTCTTACGTTTTGTCCTATTAAATCGAAAACACGATTATGATTATTTCACGTTTTGTACTGATGCTGTTTAACCACGAGCACGCAATGAGTACATTCCCAACATTTTACGACAGTTCCGCTCAGTGTGCGTTAAACATGGCGCAGCTACTAAGGTCAGTATCTTTGAATTACACAATTGTGTGCCTTTGGGAAACTAAATAATGTTTAATGTCCGCATTACAGTGGTGAATAGACACTTTAGCAGCACAGTTTTGCTATACTGGAGTTGGAATTTCGTAGCATGTTTCTATCGTGGCGGAATTACCGCGACATACTCTTAACGTAGCTCGTAAAAGTCAAAACATTTTTTGTGGGGGGATCGAATGTATTGGTTGTTGAAGGGAGTAGTATGTGTGAATTTGTCAATAATCGTGCTATTACGTTAAAAGTAACGTTTTTGTTTATTACGATGTGGTTTGTCCTTGAGTGAACCACATCCGAAGACGACCACTTTGACATTCGCCACATTGAAAAATAAGTACAAGGTAAAGCTATGCAAATTTTAGCTATGTCGCCAAAAATTGCAAATCCCCTCAATATTAAAATCGAAGGTATTGTTGTATAGAGGTTAGAAACACATGTTAAGACCTTGTTTGCTAGAATAAAAAAACAAAACAAAAAAAAAAAACCAAGGATTTGATACTACTTTTTAAGCATGGAAACTAGGAAGGAGGGTAGAAGGGAGGGAGTGGTAGGGGCTTACTTCCGCTTTTTAGGGTCACCATGAGTTCAACACACGCACAAAATCACACCCGGACTTGAGAACCTAATTTGACCTCAACCCTTGTTAAAAAAAAACGTAACATTGATGTGATCCCATGGATTCAAACCATAATTGTAAACACTATGAACCGTAATTTGAAACCATAAACTTGTCTTGAACCTATTTGGAAACAGTAGTCCTGTCCAATGTTAATCTTCCTAGTAGGCTTTACACGATCAGGATTTTTAGAGCTGATCACCGATCAAGTTAAATAAATAAATAAATAAAAAACGATAACCGATCAGATCACAAGTTGGAGCAATGTGTTTTAAATGACGTGCTCATTTACTGTACATATGTGTATACTTAATTGATCCCAAACATATTAACATTAAATCATGTATCTTCATCTATTTATGACAATGAAGCATAGTGACACAGGTCTTCTACTAGAGAAGTAAGTACACAGACTAATGTATCTACTGTTTGTGACATTTTTGTTTGTAGGTGTGCTGTAAGAATTTTAAATGTCGACTACATAAAATATCAATCACTGTTCTGGTCATGACAATTTGACAGAAATATTGGGCGTTAACTTGTAATTAATCTGTAACTGTAATTAAATTAGCTTATTGTAATAAAATTACTTCACCCACTCTGAAACTTTAGAGCATGCTTTGACAGAACAGCAACATGTTTACAGACATCCGCAAGCACTAGCTTGCTTGGCTACATTACGTTTTGTTGCCTGCTCGCGAGCCGTTATCGTATTAAATGTACGTGAACATACTTCAATGAAGTCTTATACAAACGTCCTTCCTTGTCCTGAGCACCGGTGAACACCAACACGTTTTCCTCCATTGTTTTTTTTTTTTTTTTCATAATACGGTCGGCACAACCGACGCTTGTTGTCGTTGCCACAGTAACAAGTGTATCCGATCGCATTTGAGTTGACAAGATAAAGTCTAGTGATCATAAAAAAGTGGATGCAGTAGTATTGGAATATAAGATTTTATTGTTGTAGTCTGACATAGTCCAGTCGTGAAAGAGCAAAGTTGTCATCTAGTCTGATGTGGGCATTATATGTTGTCTGTAGCATGCCGAGACGTTTTAAAAAAAAAAATTACTTTAATGGCCATCAGATATTTACAGTACGCCATCAAAGACACAAAAGAACCCCATTTAATTACTACAAAATATAAAAATAAATTCGCTTCTGAATTCAGATATACTATGCACGATGGCAACACAGAGTTAAATGTCTTTAGCGAAGCCGATCATTGACGTCATTGATTGGGTTGGTGAATTATGACATTAAAGAAGATCAGACGATCAGCATAAAAAGCTAATTATTGGCCGATGAGGAACAGGCTAATAAAATCAGTGTAAAGTCTACTTAGTGTATGCCATGGGTCACTGAAAATGGACAGGCTGTACTTTGACCACATTTGATTATGACGAACTTTGACCTGTGTTGACTGGTTAACTACTTATCTCTAATCAGAAAGTTTTGGCTTTCACATGGATATTTACATTTTGTATATACTTGAGTCAACAAGTGTTTAGGATCATGCCTAAGTAGCTATATTATTTAGATGTTGATTGTTTTCGTCAAAGAAAACTGCTATCTTTTTTTTGTGCTCCTATAATGCTGTTGACAGAAATTACATTTTGATCAGCTTTCACCAAATAAGATGCCGTTAGGACTTTCCATTAGTTCGCATTTTACGCTCATTTGGACCATATACCAGGGTCCTTAAAAGAATACTCAAAACCAGTTTCATGTATGAACACAAGATGTAATATCAATATCTATCATGAGTAGACCCACAAAAAAGACTCAAGATCCCATGCCCAGAAAGTTGCCCATTTGGTTTCAAGCTGCCATATTAGGGTCATATTTTTCATTGTAAAGTGTAGTTCTAACACTTGTCTCTCACGTCTGCAGGACGTTGACCCGTCAGGGATTGTGTGTCTCCAGGCAGCAGTGCAGCGTCCTCTTCGTAAGGCAGTACGTATGATAAAAATCAAATTAATGTATCACGTTAAACTGTTTGAATGTGTTAAAATGAAAATGTATTCTTGCTTCAGTGCTGCTCCAATGGGAACGACCGCCAAGGAGGAGATGAACAAGTTTTGGGCCAAAAATACGAGATTGAACCGACCCATGTCTCCTCACATTACTATTTACAAGTATGTGTTTGTGATACGTTGTAGTCTTTGTTTCTGTTTTGATACTAAATTAAAAAAAAGGCAGTTTTTGTTGACTTTTTGTCAACTCTGGCCATGGTGAAGATGTCAGAAAACTGAAGAAAATATATATTTTTTTCAATTGCTAAAATGCATTTCTTAAACACTTGTCATTTTCTCAACACCTTAACCTCAAATAAAAAAAAAAAATATACAAAACCCTTGGCTAATCAGAGGAAAGTTGCGATCTTAGCCAAATACGAACAAAGTGGATACAGAACTGGGTCAAAAAGAAGTAGCCAAAGGGGCCTTTTCTGGACACAAGTATGTCTAAACCAAGGAGTTTTTAAATTAAATGGACACTTTTTCATAAGTCCATGTTAGAGGTCAGTCGCTGCTGGTCTAAATCAGTGATTCCCAAACAGTGTGCCGGGGTATATTAGTGTGTCATGAGCGCTCTTCAGGTGTGCCGTGGGAAGTTACCCAATTTTATGTAATTGCTAAAAAAAACATTTATTCCAAGAAATAATGTATCTTTATTCATCTATTTATGCCAGTGAGGCACAATGACAGACAGAACAAAAAATCCTCTTCTATTAGATGGGAGGAAGTACATACAGTAATTAATCGATCCATTTTTGGTGACATTTACTTTGGTTGATGTGCCGTGGGATTTTTCAGTTGTAAAATATGTGCCTTTGCTCTATAAATGTTGGAAATCACTGGTCTAAATAACCAAAATGTGGGAACTTTAAAGGCTGCCTTATATACCTACGGTCGACAACACCTGCATTGCATTGTGTGACCTATTGCCACTCTCAGCACCTCTATGTAGCATACGGCACACACGTAAAAAAAAGTTGGTGTGAGGAGAAATCTGTGAAATGGTCCGGTTGGGGTCTTGCTAGAACCTAGGTCCCTCACAGTTGTAGGCGATATTAACCATTGGGCCATGCTAATTTCACACTTGGCCAAAATTATTAGGGTTATTGTTGTGTTGCGCCACATGAGGTCTATTTAAATAGGATTTCATCGAAAGGGAAACGTTATGAAATTGACCATGAAATAAAACTGCCTTTCGGCTTTTCCCGTCATCTCAGATGGACGCTCATATTTATTTGGCACAGTTTTTACGCCGGATGCCCTTCCTGTCGCAACCCCTCTTGGGGAGGAAATTGCCCATGAAATGATTTATAAAATGTAACAATTCAATAAAATAAATGTATTTATTAATTGTAATCAACTGATGAATTTCATGGGTGATTACTGAAGTTTATTTTGGTGCAAATCTTAGGTTTAAAGTTGTTATATAGATCGTTTCTGTGTCAGTCCTTTAGTTAAAAGAATTTTAACTTATTAAGGACATTTGTTTCTAATTAATAGCATTTTTGATGATAAAATAATGACCTCCATATCATTATAGAAGGTACTTTTCTGGAAAAAAAAAAGTTTTTTTTTTCCCCCAACAAAAATTCACAAAACTTTTTCTCGAGAAAAAATATAATTCTCTGTTTTTCCCTCCACAAAATCCTTAAATAAATACTGTACCAAATACAACTATTAACCTGTGGAAATAATGCAGCTTTTTTTTTAAGAAAAAAAAACTTGTTTTCCAAAACAATGACTTTTGTCCTCCCCCCCAAAAAATTACAACCTAAATTTCATTGAATTTAATTTCTTGGAAGAAATGCAACTTTTCCATCTGAAATTATTATTTTTTTCCCCATCAGAATAAATAAAATAAAAATACAAAAATAATTCCCTGAAAAATTCCTTTTTTTTCCCTAAAGTTTCTGTCAAACGCAACTTAAACCTTTTACCCTTAAATTTGATCAACTTTTTCAAGGTAAAATTACTGCTTCAAAAATTATTGCTAATTATAAAACAACATTTCCTTTAATTATACCGGAGATACAATGCTTTTAAAAATCACCCTGTCAGAATTACTGATAACCAGTGTACGTGTAATGTGTTAATACATTTTTTTTTTTTTTTTCATAATTTTTTTTCCAGATGGTCAGTCCCCATGATGATGTCCATAACACACAGAGGAACCGGAGTAGGCCTCAGTGGAGGTAGGGCATCTTATTATTATTATTTTAATCCTTTATCCCTTCCTCGCTTAAATGACGTATAAACTCCTTCTGAGTTGACTCAAAATGTAAATATGTGGAGCATCTCGCTTCTCGCTTCTTGGCTACTGCTCGCCCCAGCGAGTGCGGCGTTACCAAATGTGTCGGATATGTTTGCATGCAAAACCAAGTCGCCAACTTAAACGGGGCGTAGTTGCGCATCAATGGCAGCAAGCAGAAGCCGCATCTGTGTCGATCTCTGCCTGAGCTGAATTCAATTTTATTTGCAAGCTGATGGATTTTTGAAAAGGTCACTGAGATCATCTGCCAATTGGTGGCACAAATCCACTTGCCGTGCACTCGTCGAGCCATCAAGTCGCTTCCACACACCAAAACACTCTTCGAAGAAAGCACTGATGACATCTGCTTCCTGAACCACAACAACGTCAAACTGTCCTTTTGATTTTGTGACACATTTTCTTCCCAAATACCAAGAGAAGTCCTGATCGTTGGAGCAAAAAGTTGGCAGTACAGATGTAACCATGCCATCTTTTTTTCAAGAACTGTACATAATGCTGGTGTTGGAATCTTTTTTCGCAACAATCTGGCTAGTATCCTACATAAACGTGTCTGTATACCTTTACCTAACTAACAAAAAAATACTACCTAATTATTTCTGCAGACTAAATGTTTGTAATCATGTAAAGCACATTTAGTTAATGTGTGTTTTGAAATGAACTGCATAAATAAACCTGCCTTTTCTTGCTTGAAGTCTTGGGGTAAAAAAAACAAACCCGAAAACATATCCTGCAATGCAGAGGTCCTCAACTATTTTTCCACCAGGGACCAATTTAGAGTTGGCATTCTTTTCATGGAACGGCTGTCAAGATATATGTACATATACGACCAGCTTAAATATGAATGTTAAATATATGAAAAATAAATTCACCATAACGCCTAACAGATAAAAGAAGCTTTCTATGAGGTTGTAGGTTCTTCTTCTAGCTCCTCAGGTGGGCTTTTTCCTTTTGAAAAAGCTCTCCCAAGATGTTTGTTTTTTACTCATTTTTGAAAAATTTCCGAGTTATTTTAAGGAACGTATCATGTAACCAATGTTCCCTCCAAGCTGCGCAATTGCACATTTGCACCCTTGTCGCACACTCTCAGCGCAGAAGAAAAGAGATCCAGTGCAGTAAACTCCAATCTGACGTATTTATTATTATTTTTTAAATCACGGCACCACATTGCCTCTCATAACGAGCTGGTACCCGGCCACACCGGGCCACACACACTCTACTTCCTGGTTTACCTGACTCCAACCCCTCCACACTTAAAGGGGTAATTACAATTGGTGTGTAATGTTAAAATTCCACCTTGCCACATCCTGATCAAGGATGAAAGCACAGATGATACAATGCCCAAAAAGTTAATTCTGTATGTTCAATATGGGAGGCAATATGACATTAACCCTAAAACTGTTTGGGAGCATCATTCATCTTTCAACATGCTAAAGATATTTTGCAAGCAATAATTCAGTTTTACACCAAGAAAAACAGACGGGGATATCATTGTGGGTTAAAAAAATATATAAATGAAACAAAGTTGGAAGCGACATTGCAAATTTATAGTTCATAGTTGGCTTGGTTTGGTTAGCAATGTATGTTTTTGTTTGTTGACATTTTCAGTGTAAGTTTTCAAAAACACAAAATTGTTCTTAAATATGTTCAGATGAAAATGTAATCTGAACCTTTTAAAGAGCCATGTAACTTCAATGGACGACACTGATTGACCAGAGTGCGTATGTCATGTTGCTCACAGTGGTCAAAAGTTGCGCTCACGGGCTTAGTGTGTTTGCTCAGATGTAAAAAATTAGAGGGAACATTGCACGTGACCGATGTGGAGTGTATTGTTGTTTCGTTTGCAAACATTTAGATCAAAATAATTGTTTTTTCTGTGAATGTAATGATGTCAATCAGCTTGGTGAATGGATATGTTCTTTGAGCTTGGCCGCCACCATAAGCAAGTCAGCTGGGAGTCTAAACTGAGTTCTGTGCAGTCTTTACGCGTCACTTGCAAAGTGCAGCGCTTGCCGATCCCATCATATTTTTAAAGTGAAACACATTTGATGTGCAAAAATGCAATCCAACTGAGATGATAGAAATTGGTCATTCCTTTTCTGTAGCCCGGTAACAAATGCCTCGCTGACTGGTGGTTGGGGACCGCCGTTAAATTGCACATTTATTTTTAGCACCGTTATTAAGCAAGAAAAGAACGAGACAACTCTTAAATTGTCTTAAAGGCCAGTACACAAAAGACTAACGGATCAGTCAATGACTGCCTCTGCCAAAAAGTTAGAAATGCCTGTTAAGTGTGGTGGGAGGCTTCTGTGCCTATGCGTAGTTTATATGGGTGTGAGGCGGGAGCAATTACCACACAATATCACGCATTAAGTGCTGGCCTTGCATCGCTGTAGGTGCATTCTTCTGGTTGAGATTTTGAGCGCTATCATAGTAGCAATTATTGACTTTTTCTTTCTTCATGATAAGCTAGTGCTTTATGTGCCATGTACACCTTGCAGTGGCGCATATCCGTATCCATTGCACAGAAACGAAAATGTGGCCCCTTATGGAGGAAGAAGTCCAACACACAGTCCCAGTTCTGGGTTCCGGGAGGGTTGCCCCTGAGAATACTGCACAACAAAAGCTTATATCATGAAGAAGTAAAGCAAAGTATATTTAAATTTAGATAAATGTAGTCATATAGTCCTCCTTCAGCCGTCACCTTATCGTGTGTGTCCCAATATGGTCACCCGCGCCAAAAAGGTGAGGGACCAGACATAAAGCTCTATGACGAGTACAAAAAAATGGATCTAAATATCCTTTGCCCACACGCGGTTATTTTTTTTTGTAGGAATAAATATACACTACAACTTTATTCACTTCAAAATCATACTTATGTCTTAAAAAATATGACCTTATTTCTGTATTCCCACCCCCCAAAAAACAATCAGACTTAAATGTTGTAAGCATACGTCTTTTGTCATGACATGCATTAGTTTTCATTCCTCCACGCCAAACAAAACAAACAAAAAAAAAAAATCTATCGGTAACATTGACACAAGCACTGTATTTTTTCTGCATAGATCTTCCGTCTTACCAAGAAGAATGTCACAGCGTGGCATGTATTGATTTGTGGCTCATTTTCGTCCTCAATGACTTGTTTATACAGCACTTGATTTTATTTTGTGTTCGGGATCAATACAGAGTCTTTCTAATTCCTCCTCGCAGCTATTTCCGCCTTCGCCATGGCTGCTCTGCTTTTGCCCAGTAGTTTCCCGCACTACCTGGATCTCATCCACTCACTCTCGGTCGGCCCCTTCCTCATTGGCCTGGCCAAGGTGGGCATCGCCTTTCCTGTGTCCTACCACACCTTCAACGGAATCCGCCATTTGGTAAGAAACAAAGCCAATAGAGGTGGAGGGTTAATGTAAGAACATGTATTTGTTGTTGTTTTGAAAGACGTTGTCACCAGATTTTAAAATTACTTAAATTAATTTATTTCCTTTTGAATTCTGCACACATTGCTTCACCCTGCCAAAATGACAAAACATAGTTTAAATTTCATTTCCATTTGTATTTAAAAGGATCGCCCGTTAAAGGCTTTTGATTTGATTTGAAATATTATATGTGATCCAGTGGGATTGCTTTTTAACCTTAGATTGTGTTTTGCTTAGCCTTAAAAACAATCTGGTTGATTTGATTGGTATCAGATGATAATGAACATTTATGCTGATTCACTGTTTGACTTTGTCATAATTTGCCGATCCTATCAATGACGGAATTTATCAGCTCCACAAAATACATTTATGCCACGTTGACTTCGTGTTCAGTATATTTGAATCCAAAAAAATAGTTTTAGCCTTGTCGGATGAGTTTAGACATAGTACATCTGACAACCAATGACGTTATGTAAAAACAAAAAAAAAAAACTTGTCGGCGGTGTGGGACAGACAATACGTCTGAGACAGACAACAACATAATGCGTGGAACACATTTTGCCTTTCACGATTGCACTATGTTAGACTACTGCTAATCTTTTTATTTTGATACCGCCGCTTCCAGTCTTTACCATCACATCACATCATCTTTTCAACTGAAATGTAACCGGATACATTCGTTAACATGGCGACGACATCCAAATGCATATTTTATTGGAACAGCATGGGGGGAAAAAACGTGCTCGGGAGATAACGTTCATTTGTCTTCTTTGAGGTATTTTCATGCACAGTACATTTAATACAATACTGCTGAGAAGCAGGCAATGCAATATCATGTAGTCTCGCAAGCTACTGCTAGCGCTAACTCCCCAGCCACTTCCTCCAGTTCTTGTCTGGGCTTCCTTGCTAAAGCAACTGCCCCCTGCAACTTGACCTCGGACAAGCTGAAGAAAATAGATGGATGGACATTTAATCTCTTACAATTTTATACATAATACTCTATACATCAATGTAAGAAAACACTTTTAGGCATTATATAATCTATAAAATAGAAAATGTCATATGAAGCAGTAAGATGTTTTAAAGCTGGCTCACACATATGCAGATGTTAAAACGTCTAAACACACCCATTTAAAAAAAATATATATATATTGTTCTGATGTAAAAAAGCAAGACCATGATAAATCATTTCAAATACTTTTTCCACCATTGTGACCTATACCATGTACAACCTAGTTGGGAAAAAAAAACATGAATAGGGAAGTAAAACTAAACAACAGAAAATGTGGTTGTACAAGTGTGCACACCCTCTTTTACCCTTTTTCAGTTGGAACTCAGCCCTTAGACTGGGCTGATGGAATTATGAACAGTTCCATATAACAGCGGGTGTTAGCACAAAACCTTCAGGCTTCTGCTACAATGAAAAGAAGATGTCAGCTAAAGCCTAGTAGAGCACTTAAACTTTTATTTTGGGTCCATCAGAAGCACTTAAAATGTTGTCATGTGTGTGCATACACCAGAGATATTCCAGTTTGGCTGTATTTTATTCCAAGGTGTTGCTATATGTTTCACTGTGATGAGGAAGTCAAAAATGTTCTTGGACGACACCAGTGGTAGGTTAACTTGAAGTTTGGCAGTCAGTGAGCAAGTGGCTATATGCGCTTGCCCTATCAGTAACCCTCCAAGTGACACGCCGACAAATGATTTAGCCTCTACCAACCAATCGTGGTAGCATTTGTTGACAACGTCAATGCATTTTCCTCCCTGCCTATTAAAAAAAAAAAAGAAATTGCTTCCAGCCTGACTATGATGTGGGGCCATGCAATTCCGGGACTGGCTAGCGAGTGTGGTTAACACATCGCTCCTGTAAAAGGCACTAATCATTGCCTCCACAGTAGCAAGTATGCCACAATTCTGACAATTCTTATTATGAAAGGATGACGAGAAGTAATAGGAGAGTAAAGCTTAGCCATGCGAAACCAGCACTAAGCTATCGTTAACTGTAGTCACGAAACACCGCATGAGAGAGTGGTGATACAGTACAATTTTCACTGACATCTCCCTGGACACGTGTTCGTTATGGCGCAGTGTAAACAACTGTCAACACCAAATTAACAAGTGTGTATATCTAGAGAGGAAACTTAACACACACACAAGACAGTCTGAAAACAGCCAAAAGGAGGGGCAAGGCTGAAGGTTTAATAATGCATTATAGATTAGTTACAATACCAGTAATGTTGTTTATTTGTACAGTAGTGCTGTATTGATTTTGACTTTTCTGCTCATTAAAGTTTTTTAAAATTACATTATATTTTATTTTACTTATTTTGTACCGTTAGTTTAGGGCAGAGTGTTTCTCTTGTCATTCTGTATATATTTAGCAGTTTAGAGCCAAGACATCATATTGAATAAATCAAAACTGAAAGCACCCCAAAATTGTCAATATTTGTCATTCAAAGCTATTAAAATAAGTAAATTATTATATAGATATAATGAAAAAAAATTTTTTGCCAGTTTTTATTTATATTGCTTTGACTCAGATGCAAATGTTCCTGACAAAGCATCCAGAATGCTCTTGAGAGGTGTTGATAAGGTTTTGCATCCTCATCAAGTCAATAGTTACTTCTCAAAAAGATCAAACAAATCAATTGATTGTACAAGGTATAGGTCACATTAATTGTGGAAGGAAAAGCCAAATATTTATACGGGGTGTTTAGACTTTTTATACCCACTGTATACACTAGAGTTCAGATTTATATGCTACCCATATACAATCTCAAAGGGATCCAGAACAAAAGTCTGCCGTGACAAGTATATAAATGCTCTCTTTTGATTGACTGTCACTAAATAAGCTTATCTTGGTGCTGGTTTTTATAAATAGTTTTCTGAGTTTCAAGTGTATGCATTGCAGAGCTGCGGCATTTTCCATACACTCGTATATCTCTCTAATAGAGTAAAAAAAAAAAAATGCAAGCACTTTGATAAATTGTGCTTGTGTTCTTCTTACGTGCCCAAAGCTTGAATGGGGCTCACAGTGTTTTGTTAAATTATTACGAAAATGGTTCTCTATCTTCCAGCACAGCAGAGCGGATAAAGCCTCATTCGAATAAAAGCATTTTCAGTGGAGCAAAATAGGGGTCTTCCAAATTTGCAGGCCATTTTTACCAGCTGTTTCCATCATTTATGTCTGTGCTGTACTCTTTTTCTGTGTGTATCCAAGCCAATGTGTTTATATTTTCACATTTAATCATGAATTTATCGCATTATTTCACATTTTAATCAATTCTTCAATGGAACCTCTAAGGTCAAAAACAACCCCCCCCCCCACGTTTAAGACACTTCCATATTTTGACATAATAATAAATAATGGTAAAACTAAACCATAAAAACAAATTTCCTTGCAGCAAAAGCATGAAGAAAGAACGACATGCCTAAATATTTCACATTTTTTAATGTAATTGTAAAAAGAAATTAACGACTGGAGGTAAGAACAACAAATATGACTAAATTTTAAACATTTTAAACTGATAAGTTAGGCCTGTCTGATAAATAACAATCTAAAAAATATGATTTGTGATTTTAATCAATCCCCTTTCACTTATCAAAAAAGAAAGAGAATAACATTGTAAAATTGTTTCCCCTTCTTTTTTAAATCTATTATTTCTCCTTTTCGGCAGCATTAACTCGCATCAACTACACAGAAAAAGAAGAACAGACTAAACATTGCATTTATTTCCAAATAATGTGAAAGCAAATGCTTGGAAAATGTCCTTTTTGTCAGAACAAATAATTTTATTTTACAAGCCAAATGTTCAACAATTGAACATCATTAAATGAGCCATCATACAGCCCAGCTGATATTTACAGTGTGGACTTCCGATTGTTCTTTCCTCCTGACTTTACATGGGTTATGTCTAAGGGACTACTTTTTCCATAGGTTTCGAGCGAAAACCTAAAGAAACGGCAAGCGATATTTCAGCTGCACATATTTGACTTTCCTGAAAATTTCCATTCAATTTTAGAGGTTCAAGTCTCTTTACTCTGAAGAAAATGTTATTTCCTTACTCAATTGTCTTCTCTTTTCCTTCTATCACCTCTTTCTCTTTTCTCTATGCCCTCCACCCCTCCTCCCCCCCAAAAAAAAAAAAAAAACCAAAGTGGTGGGATCTCGGAAAAGGCTTCAAAATTCCAGAGGTGTACCGCAGCGGCTACACTGTAATCGGCTTGTCCGTCATCACCGCCGTTGCTGCTGCCACGCTCCTGTAAAGGTCACTCCGCAGAGGCCAAGTGCATTGTGGAAATTATGGTTTTGTGTATATGTTAAGCTAATAAAAAAATAAATGATTATGTATATGATGTATGTAAAGTGTGTCATTTTTTTTGTCCTTAATAATAGGCCATTTGGATTTATTTCTTGTCTCTATGATTGTCACAGACTATATGGAATGCTTTATTTTTTTCCCCCACTTTACATCGGGCTGAGGCCACTTTAAACACATGATCCTGAATCCAGTAGATTTAGATTCAGAATAGGAGATATTTTCAGTCTGAAAAATGACGTGACCTCATGGAATGCGTAATGTGACATTTAACCTTGCTCTATCGCTCCCCCATCCCCCCAAAAAACAAACAAACCAACAAATAAAAAACCCAATCAAACTGAGTTCACAATCAGCACACGGAAGTCACATGACCTCACACAAGGTCTTAACACTAGATGAGTCAGCCAGGCTGATCCTCATACCTGCGTAGCCACGATGTTGGGAAGGTCACCATTACGATGAAGTCAACCGTGCACTATTTATTTTCCATTTAGCCAAACATAAACAACAGCTTTCATGTGTTGTATCTTTCTGCTACTGTCTGCACAAATGTGGACGTCTCAGATGACTTAACTTCAGGAAACACCGTGCAGTACATTGCAGATATTTTGTTGTAGCTTTAACACGCATGCGCTTTCACATTTTTTTGTTGTTGTTCTGAAATGTGTTTATTTTGCTTTGTTCTACTCTTCACTCTTCCGGATGGCTTAATTTATATTAAAATAGGAGTTTAAAAAAATCTCTGCACGGCACAGACCAGTACAATTTATGAGTCACGATTTCATCCCTTTGGTGTTTGATATTTTCTGTCCATTTCTTTCAATATTTATTTCTAAATAAACCTAAAACAAACCTTTTTTTAAATTCAAGCAATTACAACTCTTGAACAATAATCTTAAAAAAGATACAACTTGTGAACTTATCCTGCATCCATTATTTGAACAAAAGATTTTGGGTACAGTTTTATGCTTATTGCAACAATTTATATACAATCAGCCTCCTTATGATCACATTAAATTAAGATGTTGAAGAAGTGTTCCATTTTCCTCCCTAAAAGCTGCAGATAGCCCGACTTAACCTTTCAAATATCAAGCCTTACATAATGCCCTTTTTTTCGCCCCCTGATATTGGTGTCCTTAATTACTTTTCTTTAGTGCTCAGTACTTGTGTGTGCGTGTGCTGGCTCAAGACAGCCATTCATATTTTAGCTTTTGGAATTTTCAGCGTCTGATGTAGAATGTGAGGATGAGAATGCATGTTTTTTTTCTTTTTTTTATGTGGGCGTAAGTAAAGTGGTGCACGTGAACAGGCTGCCTGCCTGGCTGGCTGACTTCCCACCCGTGTGTGCCTCTAGGCGGGGTCACACCTCCCATCGGGCAGCTGACATAAGAGCTGCTCCTGCTCTTTGCTTTGCTTAGCTGTGCCGGTGTGACTGCAAACCAAGCGCATGTGTAATGGCTGCTCTTGCTCTTAACACGGGTACCATAGGGAATTTCAGGAAAACAACACAAATGCACCGTTTGCCTCTGTCAGGGAGGTGATGTTTTGTTTGCGTGTCGGTTTGCGGTGTTACACAAACAATTCTTAACCTGTTTACTTGAGATGCTGTGATAATGTAGAGGCAAAAAGGCATTTCATTTTGTTCAAAATTGGCAGTAAATTATGCTACATTTTTGATAGAATTGTTGAGGTTTTTCTTTTATATATCTTGCAAGGGGACCAAAATTTATCTATTTCAAGTAAGGCTTTAGAAACTGACATTTACAACACTAAGAATAGACGGAAAACTAGAAAGGAAGATACATCAGAAGAGTTCAAGGACTGCTATGAAGATTACATATTTGAACAACATGCTTCACACTACAAGTTTTCCCCTTGATAGGATTTCCTCTGGAGCCTATTGCACTTTCCCAGCCTTCTTAGCCATGACTTCATGCAGTCCTGGAAAAATTAATTGGGATCGCTCAGGTCTTCAAAACGGGTCCCCTTAACGAGTGCTCCCCAACCTTTGGACCGGTCCGCGGTGTAAGTGTAGGCATGTTTCTCATGGACCGTGTATGTGTCTGTGTGTGCGTGTGTGTGTGTATGTATGTATATACACACACAAACTTGTGTCCTTCGGCGTTCGTGCACTGTGGGCGCGATGCAAGAGTGGGCATTGGAGTTGTCATAGGGGGCCAGACCAGACTGCAGCTCTGTACTTCCTCAATGAGAGTAGTATCTGTAAAACTTCTTCTGCCTGTGTCGAGCAGAAACCTACGACTGTATCGGAGCGGACTTGGTGCATAAAACTTGCAATAAGACCAAATTTTAAGTAGGTCCCCTGATGTTGTTTCGTTCACGAACATTTCATTCAAAAGAGCAAACTTTTTCAGTAAATGTAATGAACTGAATTACTTTATGAAATGTTTCATTCATTGAGCTCTGCCACCATTAGCAAGCCCTCTGGGACCAGGAACTGAAGGATTCAATTCTGCTGGGACCTGAAATGGAAGGGTTCCATGCAGTCTTGACTGTCAATTGAGACACGCAGCTGTTGCAGAAGAGAAGATCTTTTCAGTTTTCAAAATAAAATCCACTGACATGCGAATACACTATAACAGAAATTATGTAAAATAGTCATTCTTTCTCTATGGCCAGGGAACAAATGCCTCACGGCCCGGTACCATTCCAAGGAGGCCTGCACTTGATGATCTCTTTGAGTTTAGGAATGATCCAAAATATCAGGTCGGGTGAGTGAGGTTCCTCCAGCACTGCAAAGTTCTTCCCAGTCAGGAACCATTACCTGTTCGGGGTGTTGGGAGCAGACGTGACCTCTTCCTCCGAACAAAGAAAGCACCACAGTTTCTTTTTCTGGATGTGCTGCTTGATCTTCCGTTGCACTCTTAAGAGGAAAAGTCTTAGTTTGTGATTTGGGTTTGAGAGGGTCTTGGAAATTTTCTGACACATATCGCAGACAGTTGAACATTCCGGGACTTTTGGAGCATTCACTCATTTATGCAAGGAATACTGTGATGTCAGACTGTACCTGAAAACTGCACCAGACAGGATTACGTTAGATTCATAAATGTTCGGCAACTTCAGACTATCATTGAGGGCAACACCTGACAGACAGACACACAGAACAATCACTCAGTCATCTGGGAGCGACTCACTGTTGAGCCACTGCTCCTCTCCTTGAAGATAAGCTAGATGAGGCAACTCGGGGATCTGATTAGGATGGCTCCCTGTTGAGGTGTACCATCCAGGGATCCAGGTATGACCCAGGTCTACGCCTCCCGACGGAGTTGGAAAAGCCTCGGGATTCCCCAGGAAGAGGTTGATGAAGTGGCTGGGGAGAGGGAAGTCTGGGGTTCCTTGCTAGAGCTGCTGCCCCTGTGACCTGTCCGGATAAGCTGAACAAGAAGGATGTGAATGGATGAATTTAAAATAATTATCTATCTATCTATCTATCTATCTATCTATCTATCTATATCTATCTATCTATCTATCTATCTATCTATCTATCTATCTATCTATCTATCTATCTATCTATCTATCTATCTATCTATCTATCTATCTATCTATCTATCTATCTATCTATCTATCTATCTATCTATCTATCTATCTATCTATCTATCATGGCAATTGTACTGGAGCATCAATTCACAGATTATTTTGCATTTGCTGACGGTCTTTGACTTTCACCCACAAATAGCACATAGATGTGCTAGATAGAGTGAAGAAAATAAGTATTTGAACACCCTGCTATATTGCATGTTCTCCCAATTGGAAATCATGGAGGGGTCTGAAATTTTCATTGTAGGTGCATGTCCACTAAAAAGAAAAATCCAGAAATCACAATGTATGATTTTTTTAACGATTTATTTGTGTGATTCAGCTGCAAATAAGTATTTGAACGCCTGAGAAAACCAATATTAATATTTGGTACAGTAGCCTTTCTTTGCAATTACAAAGGTCAAATGTCTCACGTAGTTATCCACCAGGTTTGCACACACTGCAGGAGGGATTTTGGCTCACTCTTCCACACAGATCTTCTCTAGATCAGACAGGTTTCTGGGCTGTCGCTGAGAAACACGAAGTTTCAGCTCCCTCCAAAGATTTTTTGTATTGGGTTTAGGTCTGGAGACTGGCTAGGCCACGCCAGAACCTTGATATGCTTCTTACGGAGCCACTCCTTGGTTTTCCTGTCTATGTGCTTCAGGTCATTGTCATGTTGAAAGACCCAGCCATGACCCATCTTGAATGCTCTGATTGAGGGAAAGAGGTTTGTTCCCCAAAATCTCACAATACATGGCCGCGGTCATCCTCTCCTTAATACACTGCAGTCATCCTGTCCCATGCGCAGAAAAACACCCCCAAAAGATGATGCTACCACTCCATGCTTCACAGTAGGGATGGCGTTCTTTGGATGGAACTCATTCTCATTCGTCTTCCTCCAAACACACTGAATGGAATTACAACCAAAAAGTTCCATTTTGGTCTCATCTGACCACAAAACTTTCTCCCATGACTCCTCTGTACCAACCAAATGGTCATTGGCAAACTTAAGACGGGCCTTAACATGTGCTGGTTTAAGCAGGGGAACCTTCCGTGCCATGCATGATTTCAAACCATGACGTCTTAGTGTATTACCAACAGTCACCTTGGAAACGGTGGTCCCAGCTCAATATAGCAATATAGCAGGGTGTTCAAATACTTATTCTGTTCACTGTAGAGGCAGTTATCTCCTGTTACCCGTTTTTCACGAGGTATGGTTTCCAATTTTGTGTCAGTTTAGTTTGTTTTTCAGGAAATAAACGCACACACACACACTGCCAGGCAGCTGTGGAGCCAGTTAGCTTGTACTAAATTGGTTTATCTGTGAATTTGCGGCCTGCTTGTCAGCTCGCATTTTGGACTTGCGAGGTTGGGGAAAAATGCACCTACAATGCACAATTAATACGCTCTGACTGCACAATGACTTGACAATTACTGGCTGTGTGTGTTGTCTGCAGTGTTTTTTTTTTTATTGTTACTTGAGCCCACAAAAAGCACTCTTACTGCAACATTTATTGTTGCCAAGTGAATGTAATGAAAGGGTAATGTTTAGTTTTGGCTCGGCGCTGTTTTGGTTTGTTTGTGATTAATCTGGGTTTCCAGGCACATGGAACACCATGCGAATCAAGGTTTAAAAATGACTTTTTTTTTTTTTGTGGCTTTGTTGTACTTCACATAAAATACAATAGTGATAAATTCACATTTGTGTCCTTTGGACATGTTTGGATGTTGTTGTGTTTGGATGGTGATTGATAGATTTAATTCAAAATAACTAAATCTGAACTAAAAAAAAAATGCCATTTCCATTTTGACAAACTAATATGGTCAATTAAGCAAAACATAACTTCTGTCCAGAATAACGTATCATAAGAGTCTTAAGAAACATTTTTAACTTGAGAATTCGGCACGAGAAAAAAAAGTATTTTTCTGCCCTATAATGAATTCAGCTTCTCATGAATTTCAAAACTAACATAATGCTGAAACCATACCTCATGTTCCAATATATATATTTTTTTGTATCAGAGAATGTATGATGCTTCTTGTGCCCGAAATCCACACCACTCCAATTCACCCTTTAGTCAATTTTCACGCACCTTGACCTAAGTGCTTTTCATCTGCACTCATTCTCACTTGTGAAACACCCACTGAGCGTAAACTGGGACTGAAGGCACAAAGACCACAGAGGCATTATTCATTCACATCTGAGGCTGGCTTCAAATCTCTGAAACATGGAACTTTCCCGAGACTTGTGAATGTCATTGAAATCCATGAAAAAGAAAAAGCACACTGTGAATATGAAATTGCACCAGTGTGCTGTATGCAGTGTATGGTTGGCCAGTGACAATGTGCTACTTCATCGGTCCAAAGGAAATTCTCCCAGCAGCATGGTGACTTCTCAATATGTTTTGTGGCAAATGCCAGTCCGGCTTTATTATGATTTGTTTTCAGCAGTGACGTCCTCCTCGGTTGAGTCCCCAGAAGTCCACTTTAACTCAAACAACAATGGAGGTGCATTCTGACATGGTTGTACTGTACCTTCACCTTGACGCTTGCTTTCTATTTCTTTGGTATTTTTTCTGGACTCTTTCCTTTTATTATTTCCGCCTCTTCAATTTGTGATTCATTTTCCTTGTGCAGCTATATCGAGAGACGATGGCTGCAGTCTTGTGGACTGTAAACTTGCAAATAATGTGGAGTAGTCACACAGGAGCATTAAGCTGGTTAGCGATGCTTTACCTACAGTGAAGAAAATAAGTATTTGAACACCCTGCTATATTACAAGTTCTCCTACTGAGAAATCATGGAGGGGTCTGAAATTTTCATCGTAGGTGCATGTCTCACTGTGAGAGAGATCATCAAAAAAGAAAAATCCAGAAATCACAATGTATGCTTTTTTTCAGCGATTTGTGTGACACAGCTGCAAATAAGTATTTGAACACCTGAGAAAACCAATGTTACTATTTGTTACAGTAGCCTTGGTTTGCAATTACAGAGGTCAAACGTTTCCGGTAGTTGTTCACCAGGTTTGAACACACTGCACGAGGGATTTTGGCCCACTCCTCCATACAGATCTTTTCTAGATCAGACAGGTTTCTAGGCTATTGCTAAGAAACACGGAGTTTCAGCTCCCTCCAAAGTCTCCTTGGTTTTCCTGTCTATGTGCTTCAGGTCATTGTCATGTTGAAAGGCCCAGCCATGACCCATCTTCAATGCTCTCTCTGGCTGAGGGAAAGAGGTTGTTCCCCAAAATCTCACAATACATGGCTGCGGTCATCCTCTCCTTAATACAGTGCAGTCGTCCTGTCCCATGTGCAGAAAAACATCCCCAAAGCATGATGCTACCACCCCCGTGCTTCACAGTAGGGATGGTATTTTTGGAATGGAACTCATCATTCGTCTTCCTCCAAACACGGTTAGTGGAATTATGACCAAAAACTTCCATTTTGTGTCTCATTGACCACAAAACCTCTTTATCATCCAAAAGGTCATTGGCAAACTTAAGGCAGGCCTTGACATGTGCTGGTTTAAGCAGGGGAACCTTCCGTGCCATGCATGATTTCAAACCATGATGTCTCAGTGTATTACCAACAGTCACCTTGGAAACGGTGATCCCAGCTCTTTTCAGGTCATTGACCAAGTATTGTCATGTAGTCCTCGGGTGATTCCTCACCTTTCTAAGGATTATTGAGACCCCACGAGGTGATATCTTCCATGGGGCTCCACTCCGATTGAAATTGACTGTCATGTTTAGCTTCTTCCATTTTCTAATGGTTGCTCCAACAGTGGACCTTTTTTCACCAAGCTGCTTGACAATTTCTCCGTAGCCCTTTCCAGCCGTGCGGAGTTTTACAATTTTGTCTCTGGTGTCTTTGGACAGCTCTTTGGTCTTGTCCATGTTACAAGTTTGAGTCTTACCGATTGTATGGGGTGGACAGATGACTTTATGGAGCTAACGACCTCATACAGGTGCATGTGATTCAGGATAATACATGGATGGAGGTAGACTTTTAAAGGCGGACTAACAGGTCTTTGAGGGTCAGAATTCTAGCTGATAGACAGGTGTTCAAATACTTATTTGCAGCTGTATCACACAAATAAATTGTTTAAAAAAATCATACATTGTGATTTCTGGATTTTTCTTTCTAGATTATCTCTCTCACAATGGACATGCACCTACGATGAAAATTTCAGACCCCTCCATGATTTTTAAGTGGGAGAACTTGCGATATAGCAGGGTGTTCAAATACTTATTTTCTTCACTGTACTTTATTTTGCTTTAATCCTTACCTTAGGCCTGGAAAACAAAGCTTTATACACTTAAAAGATTTTTTTTTTTTAAATCTGTGACAGACCTCATTCAGAAAGTAAACTTGGCATTTAACAGTTTTAGTCATATTGTGTGTTGTGTGTGCCGATAATAACAGAACTCTACACCAACACACAATGATTCTATTCAAATGTTGAACTCGAACCATCGCATAATCTCGTAATCTCACAAAACCGAAGAAAAAACATTTCCGGCTTTGCGCCAGTGATTCCTGAATGTTCCCAAATTGTTGCCGTGGCGGATTTTCTTAGGAAAATCCTTCATGCCGTCTAGTAAACTTGACTTTTATATGGGTAAGACATGCCTTTTTTATTAAGAGCTGTTTCCTTTTCTTGAGTCATGGTGCTTTTGAATTGACTATATTCCATTGCATGTCACATGTCACTTAGATAGCTCACGTCATTGTGTAAGTTTCATCAATTAAACCACATGTCAAATTATTGTTTCATTACACATCACCTGTTCGACTGAGTTGCATGTACTGCAGACGCTGAACTGAAGTCTGTATAGCCTGGCCGGAGTAAACAGAATAAAGTGTGAAAAATGTGTGACAAGCTGTTTACATTGTTTAAGAATTATTGCAAACCTTGCTGGTTTATAAATCGGATAGACAATGATTTATAAGACAATTTGCGAGAATCACAGGCATCTGGTCGATTTATTTACTATATGTGTAGAGCTAGCAGGGCGGACATGGACCTCTGGACCACTTTGTCTGTACGTAACTCACAACTTCATTACCTGTGGCAATCTTGTCATTTTCTGTCACTTAAATTGAAATGAAAACTTACCTGTAAGACCCTTGTGGCAAACTGTGCAATAGTCCTGCAATCAATACATTTGTCCACAATGTGCAGCCGCTGGGCTCAGAAGAACACTTACGTTCCCACCCATACGACAGCAGGGTGGGATTGCAAAACCGATGTTGCTTAAACATTGAATGAAGCTGGGAGAGACGTTAGCCGCCGCTGGCCCAAGCGTATTTCAAAGGCAAACATCGGTGCGATGTATGTTTGCTGTCCCCGATCAGTCCGCACCAAAATGTATTTCATTTCTACCTTTGCCCACAACGATCTCTGTAAATATTTGATATCTCCAATATTTAGGATTGTATGGAGATCAAGCACTTTACTTCACATATGCTCACGATATATATATACAAGCTTTGCTTAATGTCACAAAACTGTGATGAATCCTCACCAAAATCGGAATCAGCTTTAATGGCCAAAAATGTAACAACACATAAGGAATTTGTTTCGTTAGTTTCGCTTTAAAATTTTGTTGAACCACAATTCAAAAGCGGTCTGATTTTCATTGGTTAACTTTCAGTAAACTTTAATGCATTACTTTTCTTCATTTCAATTTTTTTCAGTGATGAGCAGTTTAAAAAAAATGGAATCCTCTAAAAAAATAACAGTTTGTACTTATAGTTCTTTAGTTTGTCTATTAACAAAAGCAAACATTTGATTGGTTTTACAGTGTTTTAAAAATGCTATTTTTTTTCCACATTTGTTCAATATACTTTCTATTTTCTAGTATTTTATTCCGCTTTATGTATTTTAAAATGTAATTTAGATTTGTGAGCAAACAATTTTTTTATCATTTAGTTTGAATGTTTCTCAATATTTATTTATTATTAGTATTTATTTATTTATTTTCCGGTGACCTTTCCAGTTCAGCATAAATGACTTTTTTTTTTTTTAAATTCATTTCTTATTTTGCTTCTTCAGCACCCCCTGTCGGTTGGCAGTGTCGTAACTCTACGCTGTGGTCCTGATGCTGAGGGATGCAGGAGGGTGGGAGGAGTAGGTGGAGTATAAACCCTCCACGAAGGCTTTTCGTAGTGCCTCAGTCTCTGTGGCGCAATGGAATAGCGCGCTGGACTTCTAATCCAGAGGCTCCGGGTTCGAGTCCCGGCAGAGATGTTTGTGGTGGTGGCATTTTTGGCAATCTGACGGCGGAATAAAAAGCCGTCTGTGTTGATCTATTTATAGCTTTGGCGGATGGGATTCATCAACGCATGAGGAGACTTTGTATGAGACATCATCACATTTCTTGTTCAGATTTTAGTGAAATAATAATTTTCCAGGCAAAGGTCCCACTCTTTTTAATATGCTAATCTATATTTTGTAAAAAGCGACACCATTGGCATACGTAGCGGAGCTTCTCTGTGTGGGTGTGCGCGCACACGCCCACCATCTTGAGCACACACAGCCAATAGCAAAGTGTGTCGATACGGTGATACAGGGTATGTCGTGGGGACAATAGAAAATATCTATCGTGCCATTTGTTTTCTATCATTTTTAATTGTCATTCATGCAATGATTTCCACAATGTATGCCGTGGGTCTGAAATGAGTCCTTAATTCAAAATAATTTATTCGGGAAAAAAGTGTTAAGGATGCATGAGAGGCCCCTATTATTTTTTTATTTTGCAACGCTCGGAGGACACATGCATGAGCTACTTTTGATGTTGCAGTGCATTCATGTCACTTTGGCAATGGAAGAAAAACACTGTTACATGGTGCATATTTTTTAAGTTTATAGTATATAAAACCTTTTTCAGACTGATCAGCAGCTCCAAAAGCAATGAAAT
Source organism: Syngnathoides biaculeatus (assembly GCF_019802595.1). Lineage (NCBI taxonomy): Eukaryota > Metazoa > Chordata > Actinopteri > Syngnathiformes > Syngnathidae > Syngnathoides > Syngnathoides biaculeatus. Next base: position 15,814,324 of record NC_084652.1, read on the forward strand.
TTTTACTTCTCATTGCAGGCAGGCGGAGGCAAACAGGTGATCGGTCAAAAGAGCCGACGTCCAATTGTGATTAATTGAAAAGTGTGCGAAAAAGCCACACATTGCTTTGTTTTGCGGTCAAAGAAGGTGCTATAAATGAGATTCCTTTTGTTGCCAGCATGCAAATAAAATTAAATATTGATAATTACTCACTGAACTTTGTGGAAAGTGTTGTAGTCAATGGGATAAAGAAACTTAATGTACCCAACCGCGCAGAGGCACACGGAGGCAGTAAATTTGGATAAAAATCCTACAGCATTATCCCAAATCTACAAAACTGTTGCTATTGGATGGGTATTGAGCCAGGCCGAATAGCGTGAAGGATTGGGGAAGTAAAATATTTCCACTGTGCACTGTATAGTAGTGATATATTATGTATATACCACCAGGTGGTGAGATAAAAGACGTCATAGAGAGCCAGTTGTTTAGCATCAAAGTGTTATACAGTGACGAAAGTATTTGAACACTGTGCTATATTGCAAGTTCTCCCACTTACAAATCATGGAGGGGACTGAAAATTTCATTCTTGGTGCATGTCCACTGTGAGAGCGATAATCTAAAAAGAAAAATACAGAAATCACAATGTATGACTTTTTTAGGGATTTATTTGTGTGATGCAGCTGCAAATAAATATTTGAACACCTCTCTATAAACTAGAATTCTGACCCTCAAAGACCTGTTAGTCCACCTCCACTCCATGTATTATCCTGAATCAGATGCACATCTGTGAGGTTGTTAGCTGCATAAAGACACCTGTCCACCCCATACAATCAGTAAGACTCAAACTTGTAACATGGCCAAGACCAAAGAGCTGTCCAAAGACACCAGAGACAAAATTGTACAACTCCGCACAGATGGAAAGGGCAACGCAGAAATTGCCAAGAAGCTTGATGAAAAAAGGTCCAGTGTTGGAGCAAACATTAGAAAATGGAAGAAGCTAAACATTGACGGTCAATCTCAATTGGTGTGGAGCCCCATGCAAGATATCACCTCGTGGGGTCTAAATGATCCTTAGAAAGGTGAGGACTCAGCCCGGGATTACACGACAGGACTTGGTCAATGACCTGAAAAAAGATCGGACCACCGTTTCTAAGGTGGCTGTTGGTAATACACTAAGACGTCATGTTTAAAATCATGCATGGCACGGAAGGGTCTCCTGCTTAAACCAGCACATGTTAAGGCCTCGTTTTAAGTTTGCCAATGACCATTTGGATGATACAGAGGAGTCTTGGGAGAAAATTTTGTGGTCAATGAGACCAAAATGGAAGTTTTTGGTCATAATTCCACTAACCGTGTTTGGAGGAAGACGACTGATGAGTTCCATCCAAAGAACGCCATCCCTACTGTGAAGCATGGGGAGGTAGGATCATCTTTTGGGGGTGTTTTTCTGCGCATGGGACAGGATGACTGCAGTGTATTAAGGAGAGGATGACCGCGGCCATGTATTGTGAGATTTTGGGGAACAAACCTCTTTCTCTCAGTCAGAGCATTGAAGATGGGTAGTGGCTGGGTCTTTCAGCATGACAATGACCTGAAGCACACAGCCAGGAAAACCAAGGAGTGGCTCCGTAAGAAGCATATCAAGGTTCTGGCGTTGCCTAGCCAGTCTCCAGACATAAACCCAATAGAAAATCTTTGGAGGGAGCTGAAACTTCGTGTTTCTCAGCGACAGCCCAGAAACCTGTCCGATCTAGAGAAGATCTGTGTGGAGGAGTGGGCCAAAATCCCTCCTGCAGTGTGTGCAAACCTGTTCAACAACTATAGGAAACGTTTGACCTCTGTAATCAATCAAATATTAACATTGGTTTTCTCGGGTGTTCAAATCCTTTATTTGCAGCTGTATCACGCAAATAAATCTTTAAAAAAATCATACATTGTAATTTCTGGATTTTTCTTTTTAGATTATCTCTCTCACAGTGGACTTGTACCTACGATGAAAATTTCAGACCCCTCCATGATTTCTCAGTAGGAGAACTTGCAATATAGCAGGGTGTTCAAATACTTATTTTGTTCACTGTATGTTCTTACGAAAAAATCAAATAAAAATCTGCGGTGAATTCAAGCAACATAAATTCCTACATTGCTGTTGCACTTTATTGATTATACCATTTTACATCATACTGGAAATGAAGCCAATCAATATTAGCACTCGTGAAAATTAAAATGTCTTGGCTTTCTTCATAAATTACAATACAATCACTACTGGCTGATGAGTGACGTTAACACTGGTGGCATTCTTGAAATAAGTGAAAATGGTAATTAGTTCATGCGGGGTTGCAGTAGCTTTCCATTATCTGTGGGTGCCGCTAATTCTCCATCCATTGTCCCGGACGGAAGGAACAAATGTCACTGAAAGAGGGGCTGGGGGGTGTCCTTTACTGGTGAGACTCTTCAGGCTGGCTGTACATGGAAGTTAATTCACTGTCTGGGTTAGAAACCAGTTATCTGTCTCTCAGGTTGGATAAGCTACTCGGAACTGACTAGAAATTAATTTAGCGTCTGTGTGTGAAGTCAAACCTCCCGTGTTTCTTCTTAGATCAACTAGACAAGACTTTGCTTCGATGTCTTGCGTACACAGACTGATTAAGTGGGCAAGCAAAGGCAGGTATCCGGAAAAGTATGTAACTGGGGATGCTTGCTGTCAGCTATGTTGGCGTGTCCGTTACACTTTAAACTGTTTACATCATTTTGTTGTAATTATTTGTGAATTATATGCCAACCAAATATGAGCGTTCGTCTGAGATGACAAACAAATATGAGCATTCATATAAGATGAGTCGCTGTGGTGAACCCTAACGGGACAAGCCGAAAGGAATACATATGTAGATTAAATTCGCATAAAAATTTGTTCAATTGTGTTGTTCATTTACCATATTTTTAAATTTTGTTTTTTTAAATTGAATATATTTTTGAGCGGGCAACACAGTGGCTCAGCTGGTAAAGCGTTGGCCTCACAGTTCTGCGGTCCCCGGTTCAATCCCGGACCTGCCTGTGTGGAGTTTGCTTGTTCTTCCCGTGCCTGCGTGGATTTCCTCTGGGCACTCCGATTTCCTCCCACATTCCCAAAAAATTAAACATGAATCGGACACTCTAAATTGCCCATAGGTGTGATTGTGAGTGTAGCTGTTTGTCTCAATGTGCCCTGTGATTGGCTGGCAACCAGTTCAGGGTGTACCCCACCTCCTCCCTGTTGACAGCTGGGATAGGCTCCAGCACTCCCTGTGACCCTTGTGCGGATAAGGGGTGAAGAAAACGGTTGGATATTTTTAAGCTGTTTAGATTTAATTTTTAAAATTTCTGTCTTCTGACAATATTTTATATTTTTAATCTTTATTATATCAAGTTTACTTTTTATTTTTTCATTTAATAGTATATATTTTAACAATTTTCTACTTTATTTAATTGTATACTTTTCTGTACATTTTATTTATTCCGCTTTTATTCATCTTCAGAATGTTTGTCTTTTCCTTTTTAAAATAACCTTTAATGTTTTAGTCAGTTAAATTTGAACATGATTAGGAATTTTAAAAATATATTCCAGATATTTCTGATTATACTTGGATAATATCTTTAAGGTAAAATATTTTGAAAAAATTATTTATTTAAAAAAATACAGTTGACACCATATAGAGAGAGTATATATTTTTGTCAATATTTTTGCACAATGTTTTAAGTGCAAGTTGTTGAAAATCTTTCATGTGGTATAAAGCCCCTGAGATGCTCGTTTGTGAGGGACTCCTCGTTGTGAATCCTTCAAACATCTTTGGTTATTTTTATTCCCTTCAAAATAAAAAAAGAACTTGAATCCTAGTTTTATTTAAAAATACTTTTTAAAGCATTCTGAGCAGCTGCATGCTCATAGATCTCTCAAAGAGACCATAATCCCCCCACAACACCACCTTCCCAGGCCCCCTTCCCCCCTTGTTGCTTGTATTATTATTTTTTTTTGTGTGGCGCCTGAGGCTGCCGTCATCCATGTTTAACCCCGTCATGTTGCATGTACACAAACATACACACACACATACACACACATTCACACACACTTAATCCGCCACCAAAACTAATCCTTAATCCTCTCTGGCAAGTTGAAAAACCCCCCTTCCCCTCTCCACTCCATCCTTGTTCCCAAATGGGACGGACAACATGCAAATTCAGCATTACGTGCATGCAAGTGCTTTGGGAGTGTCACACAAATTCCTCAGGGAATTTTTTTTTCCAGTCATCGGACAGTATGGTTATGATTGTGGTTTCCAATAGCGATAGATAAATATGATTTTTGTCTGTCTCTTTAGATTGTGATATCATGAAACTATAAAGTTGTATGGCACCGGAAAGCACAACTCTAACAATAATATGTAATGGGCATGTGTAAAACGACTTTACTTCAGCAACATTCATGCTTACTCCGTCCTACTATGTTAGCACCTGAGCGTCCTGTTGTTGTGATCGCATGCAGTGAAGAAAATGAGCATTTGAACAAAATGCTATATTATATATGCAAGTTCTCCCACTTGGAAATTTTGGAGGGGTTTCAGCTCCCTCCAAAGATTTTTTTTTAATTGGGTTTACGTCTGGAGACTGGCTAAGCCAAGCCAGAACCTTGATATGCTTCTTACGGAGCCATTCCTTGGTTTTCCTGGCTGTGTGCTTCATGCCTTTGTCATTTTGAAAGACCCAGCCACGACCCATCTTCAATGCTCTGACTGAAGGAAAGAGGCTGTTCCCCCAAATCTCACAATACATGCCCGCTGTCATCCTCTCCTTAGTACAGTGCAGTCGTCCTGTCCCATGTGCAGAAAAACATCCCCAAAGCATGATGCTACCACCCCCATGCTTCACAGTAGGGATGGTGTTCTTGGGATGGAACTCATCATTCTGTATGGGTTGGACAGGTGTCTTTATGCAGCTAAAAACCTCACACAGGCGGATCTGATTCAGGATAATACATGAAGTGGAGGTGGACTTTTAAAAGCAGACTAACAGACTTTTGAGGGTCAAAATTCTGGCTCATGGTGTTCAAATGCTTATTTGCAGCTGTATCAGACAAATAAATTGTTAAAAAAAATCATACATTGTGATTTCTGGATTTTCTTTTTAGATTATCTCTTTCACAGTGGAGCTACACCTACGATGAAAATTTCAGAGCCCTCCATGATTTCTAAGTGGGAGAACTTGTAATATAGCAGGAACACCCGTTCATATATTTAATTTCTTCACTGTAGGATCTGCATGCCGTCTGGGCTCTGCTTGATATAAGTCTAAGAGCAGAACATGTAATGGATTGCTTGAATGGGAGGGGTAAAATATAAGATTTTAAATCCAGTCTCATCTGATACTCTTTTTCTTTATTTTTTGCTGACATCGTACTGATTTCCAATATCAAATATTGGGTCAGAACAGCCCTAGTTGCTTCCCGTAGTGCTGAATCACTTCACCAACTGAGAAAATTGTATTTTGATATTAATTTTTAAAAGACTCTATGATGTTGTATCATATTATCAAAATACTGCATCGTAGTACTATCAATTCATTTTTCACAGTAATAGTAATAATACCGCCCTACAATAACAGCTCTCTCTCTAAAGATAATCTCATACCCTGACAGACAAAAGTGAATTTTTTTGATTAATTCTTTAAACGTTATTAAATATTGTGAGATCAAAATATCACACTATGAAGTTGTTATACGTCACTTTTCTTTTCGCTCTCATATAGTGGTTATCTTCTAAAAATATTAGAAGCAGCAACTCCTGGATACTTTTAAACCTGTGGGAATGTTGTTTTATTTGTAGAAAATTGTTGCCATGTTACAATATTTTCTGATACTCTTTCACCATTATATGAGCGTGGCCTGCTAATTAGCATTGGCACGATGTTAGCAACAAGATCAGCCGTCAATATGCCTTACCCACCGAGGACTATCATGGACTAATGCAGAGGAGGTCAACGCTGAAAACGAAAACCTACCATCTTGAAGTGTATGTGTCTGTAAATGGACAGTCGGTGAATGAAACTAGTCTACAAATGTCTCAAAATGGTGAGCAAAAGTGTGCTAACAGACAGCCATGTAGCTCAACACCGAGGAGATATGTGGACTGTGGAAACAATACCGGATCATCCAGCCGTTCTCCCTGGAATTTACTGGGACCAAAGCCCAAAGATATGGGACATCTAAAAGGAGGACACAACACCAACAGATTACCCAGGAATCCGGTTGGCCTGCGTCGCGGGCTGCCTCAATCCCGAGAGAGCTGCCATGGACGGTCATTACAGTGACGAGCAAGAAAAAAAGAATATGAGTCAATGCAAAACATTGACATTCGATTTAAGAATAGATTTGAGCCACTTTTACAAGACCCTGGCCAAGGATGCCCCCCTCCACCTCTAAAATCTATGAAATGAAAACATTCCAAAAATATTTGGGACCTTAAATGTGAATAGTTGGTGATGGAGCTGTCAAGGATGCAAAAGATTTTTGCTGTGAGATGAACACCAAAGTTTTCTCAATGCCACGGTGTCCGGTGTCTTTCAAAAAAATCCTGGAGCTCACTAATTACCCAACTGTGAAATCTGTCAGTACACACACGGGACCTGGATCTTCTCAAGCAGAAATCAGAGGTACTGAGGTAAGATTTCATTGATCTAACAAAACTGCAATAATTGGATGCTTTTTTTTTTTAATAAATTAATAAATGGACCTCTGTCATTTGTACGATTTGAAGATGAATTTTCTTGAGGCCCCCTCAATTAAGCTTGCATGTTCTCCCATGCCTGTGTGGGTTTTCTCCGGTATCCACCCGCATCTGAAAAAATATGCATTAATTGGAGACACTACATTGCCCCTAGGCGTGATTGTGAGTGCAACTGTTGTCTGTCTCCATGTGCCCTGCGATTGGCTGGCAACCAGTTCAGGGTGTACCCCGCCTCCTGCCCGTTGATAGCTGGGATAGGCTCCAGCACTTCTGCGACCCTCGGGAGTATAAGCTACTCAGAAGATGGATGAATGGAATTTTATATATATTTTTTTGAGGTCAAATGTTTACATATACAAAAAGTACTATGCCCTTAAAGAACATGGGGAAGCCCAGATGATCAGGTCATGGCTTTGGAAGCTCCTGATCGGTGAGTTGACAACATGTGAGTTCATTGATGGCACACCTATGAATGTATTCAAGCCCACACCTCAAACACTCTGCTTCATTATTTGAAATCATAGGGGGGACAAAACCAGGCCAGGAAAGCCAGGAAATCAGAGAATGAACCGTGGAGCTCCACAAGTCTGGCTCTTCCCTTGGGTGCAATTTCCAGATGCTTGAAGGTGCCGCATTTACCTGTTCAAAAAATTATACGCCAGTATAAACATCATGGGCGGGGGGGTCTTTTTGGTCTGAAATCTGCAAATCAACCCCAGAACAAAAGCTGAAGACCTTCTAAAGATTCTGGGGGAAGCTGATAAGGAAATTCCATTATCCACAGTGAAACGAGTCCTGCTCTGTCATGGTCTGAAAGGCCACTCACTGTCACTCAGTGAAGCCATTACTCCTCGGGTCCACGACAAAGATCTTAACTTCTGGAAATATTTCCTGTGGTCTAATAAAACTAAAGTGGAGCGGTTTGGGCATAATAACCAACATTCCATCTGGAGGAAAAAAAAAGGGGAGCTGGATCTTAGAACATACCAACTGTGAAGCATGGCAGTGGCAGCATCATTTTGTGGGCCTGTTTTGCTGAAGCACATACGAGAATGTCTTGGAGTGGTCATCACAAAGCCCGGATCTGAATCCCATCGAATATTTGTGGGCAGATTTGAAAAAGCATGTGCGAGCAAGGCAACCGACAAACCCGACTCAGTTGCACCAGTTCTGTCAGGCGGAATGGGCCAGGATTCCGGCAGAGTACTCTCAGAAGCTTGTGGAACGTTTCCCAAAAATGTTTAACCCAAGTCTTGCAGTTTCAAAGGAAATGCTACTCGAGACTAAGGAAATGGATGGAAGCTTTTGACCTCAAAGAAAATATAAAATTGTCATTATTGTGGGATTTAACAAAATTAAATAACTTTGGTGATCCCGACTGACCTGAAACACAAGAGCTTTAGTCTGGTTTGAATTCCGACCAAATACTGCAATCTATTTTTGCGCAGTGCACACACGCACACACACGTACACACGGAGGTGTGCAAAATGACACATGCTGACCCGGACCAGGTGCTATGACACTGAATATGAATTGTGTTTTTTTCTAAATGTATTGACCTATTGATACTTGGAACAGTTAGCGGAAGGTGTCTGGTGTTCTATGCGAGAGAAGAGTCTCTGCTAGGATGAAGGGCAAAGTTTATAAAATAGTGGTGAGGCCGGCCATGATATATGGATTAGAGACGGTGGCACTGAAGAAACTTAATTGCAGAAATCCATCTATCTTTTCTGGTCTTTTCAGCTGGTATTCCGAGGATGATCTCTTTGAGGATCTGTCTCGTCTGTTGTGACAACCAACAGCACAACAGGTCTCGGGGATTGCAAATATTCTCCTCCAGTTCAATGTCTCCCACAATGTCAAGCAGCTCTGTTTGGCCGGCAATATGAGCAATGGAGAGAGTGGTAAGGAAGTGAAGAAACGGGTCCAAGTGGGTTGGAACAGTTGGCGGAAGGTGTCTGGTGTTCTATGCGACAGAAGAGTCTCCGCTAGGATGAAGGACAAAGCTTATAAAACAGTGGTGAGGCCGGCCATAATGTACGGTTTAGAGACGGTGGCACTGAAGAAACAACAGGAAGCAGAAATGGAGGTGGCAGAAATGAAGATGTTGAGGTTCTCGCTTGGTGTGAACTGGGTGGATAGGATTAGAAATGAGCTCATTAGACGGAGAGCCAAAGTTGGATGCTTTGGAGACGAGGTTAGAGAGACCACACTTAGATGGTTTGGACATGTTCATAGACGAGAGAGTGAGTATTTTGGTAGATGGGTGCTGAGAATGGAGCTGATGGGCAAAAGAACAACAGGAAGACCAAAGAAAAGTTTGATGGATGTTGTAAGGGAGGACACGAGGACAGTGGGTGTTGGAGAGGAGGATGCACGAGATAGGCATAGATGGAAAAAGATGACATGCTGTGGCAACCCCTAACGGGACAAACCAAAGGAAAAGAAGAAGAAAATTGACCTAATGATACTTTATTAACATATATTTTTTTCCTTACCACATACAACGGTACTGATTCTTCTTACTGCTTTTCATATTGACATTTGCATATTTAGAAAGCATAATACTATCTAGTCTCCTGTCCATATATGATTGATTCATGTACTTTAGCTACATTTTTGGCACGTAAAAATGTTGCTTCTGCTGCATCCAACACTGCTACCTATTCTCATGGCCCTTTTGTTCACCTCTAGTTTATTCTTGTCGACAATAGTGATGATGGCGTATTATTCTCTCTCTCTCTCTCTCTCTCTCCTCTCTCTCTCTCTCTCTCTCTCTTCTCTCTTTCTCTCTCTCTCTCTCTCTCCTCTCTCTCTCTCTCTCTTTCTCTCTTTCTCTCTCTCTCTCTCACTCACACACACACACACACACACACAGGGACACACAACCCTTCCTTTTTCTTCCCTTGGCTCCGGCCCGAGCCTGCTCTGTTCTTTCGTTCGTTGTGGGCCAAATGCTATTAAAATCCCCTCCCTCACGCCTTCCCTCTCTCCCTCCATCTCTCGCTCTCTCTCGCCCTCTCCCTCGCTCGTCCCTCCCTCCCTCGGGCTCCATCCAGTCCAGACTGTTTTGCTGCAGTGAGCGGCAGCCGTGTGCAGAGAAGCGCGTGAAAAGGGGCTGAGGAAAAAAAAAAAAAAAAAAAACAACAACACAAAAACAAAAAACACGCATCAACAAAAAGAAGGAGGTTGAAAAGAAGAAGGGAGTAGGAAAAAGAAGTGGAGTAGGCGAAGAAGACGCAAAGGAGAGAGTGAGCATCAGGCGGGAGGGAAACGCGTACAGCGGACCTAAGTGGAGACATCGGGAGGCGGAACGTAACGGTGCGTGCACACACTTCGTACCCTTCTGCACTATCTTTCTTATTTTTGGGAGGGAGCGTGATAGTCGAGACACCTGTCACGCATCTGCAGGAATGTGCGCACGCGTGCACAGTCAGCACGCTGCCCTCACTGGTGCGTGCGCGCTTTAATCTGTTATGCGAGATCATCAACATCATAATCCCTTTGTGTTGCTTCATTTGTTGTTTTACTAGTTTGAAAAGGCTCACACTGTACATACAGTAAAAAAAAAACAAAAAAAAAGTCCATCATTCCCATCATGTGTCGTTATCATCGGCCATTATTGGTACGACTTGATAAACAAAGTGTGTTGCAATTAATCGAACCCCATCCCTCCCTCCGCCCCACCCCCCTTTCCCTCCTCCTCTTCCCCGCCCTAACCGTCCGCCCGTCCCGCAGGCGACGCTCGCTCGCTCGCTGGCTGAGCGGTGGAGACAATAAGCGTGCGCGCGCGCGCGCGGCTATTTTCAGATTTGCGCGTGTGTGGGACGGACAGGTGCACCTGAGTGACGCTTTGTTAATTCCCATTTATTCAGCTTCACTTCACACTGCTTGTAAACACCGATGTTCCCCGTTACTCTGCACTACTTGCTTGCTTTTTTACAGTGGATATGGAGTCATTGATGGTTTTTTTTTTTTTTTTTTTTTTTTTGTTTAACATTGCTCAGTACAATCTGTTTCCAAGGCACAGCGATGCAGTGATGCTCTGCCATTGCTTGGTAGTTACTATCCCGCTGCAAGGTTCAACTAACAACTGATCCTTCACTGCATGTTTCACTATTGATCCCCCCCCGCCCCGACATCACTCAATAGACACTGTTCGACTGGTTGGTTCGCTATTGGCCCTTTTGCAATGCACAGCTTATTCCTACCTGTGGTTGGCTGGCGGCCAGTCCAGGGTGTACTCCGCCTTGTTCCCAAAGTCAGCTCGGCAAGTCTCCCTGTGTAGTTGCAAGATATTGGGGGAAAATTACCTTGCGATTTTTCATAAAGCAGCTATATGTGGGGGAAAAAAATAATGGGTAATATACTTGTAACATGAAAACCATCACAAGTTTCTCTTTTTCACTGCCGTATTATTTGGACAGTTTATGATATACTAAAATTAATAAACTAAATTCTACTCTGGCGGCACGGTGGTTCAGCTGGTAAAGCATTGGCATGACAGTTCTGAAGACCTGGGTTCCGGCTGTATGGTGTTTGCATGTTCTCCCCATGCCCGCGTGGGTTTCCTCCGGGCACATCCCACATCCCCAAAACATGCAACATTAATTGGACACTCTAAATTGCCCCTGGGTGTGATTGTGAGTGTGGCTGTTTGTCTCGATGTGCCCTGCGATTGGCTGGCACCCAGTTCACATTGTGCCCTGCCTCTTGCCCATTGACAGCTGGGATAGGCTCCAGCACTCCCCGTGACCCTCGTGAGGATAAGTGGCAAAGAAAATGGATAGATGGATTCTACTTTAGAGACCACGGACGTATACTGAGTCATTTGTGTGAAGTCTACTCCTATTTAAATGCACTGTACTATTGAACAGATAAGATTCCAGCCAGACATGAAGTTAAAATAAAAAAACTTTCATAGCCATATATACTGTGTAGTCATTAGCATATTCCTAACACGATTCATTTGATTTTAAAAACTCTGTTATTCTACAGATTTTCACATAATATGCAGGAGTATTTCGATGATCAGTTTAAACAACACCATAAGTTGAGTGTGCATCTTAAGTGTGTCCCTTGGAACTGTAGCGCTCCAGCTGGCCCTCCCCTCAAGTTTAATCCGTTGTTTGTTCATTGCATTCTGGAGAGCTATAGTGTAGATTAAATGCAGGGATGAAATTGTTGCCAGTGTCCTTGTTTGTTTGGCCTGACAATTTTACATTCAACTACAGCTGGGAGTGACAAAAAAAGAACTTGAAGCAATCACATTTTGCCTCATTTTTGGAGAATGTTTTGTTATCAGTCATATTATAAGTACAAATTTGATTGGTGAAACGATGCAGAGTGTATTTTGGGTACTCAAGTTCTTTGCGCACTTACATTGCAGGACTTTGTGATGTGACTATAAGGATGTGATGTGATGTGCAATGATGATGCTGTATATTATATATATACATATATATGTATATAATATATTATATTATTATATTATGTTATATTATTATATTATTTTATATTATATTATATATATAGCCACCCTAATGACAAGTGGCCCTCTAGATGTTTGGTGTACTTTTCTACTGCTTGACTTGCTAGCCCAATGGATGGCACACAATAGTTGGTATTTCACTGCACACATCACTCATGTCCTTTTTTCCACTCTACAGGCTACATCATAGGTGTCAAACTCAAGGCCCGGGGGCAAGAACGGGCCCGCCGCATGATTTTATGTGGCCCAAAAAGGCAAATCATGTATATCAACTTTCATGATTTTTTGAGATAGTCTATGACAAAATTTCAAATTGTCATATCATAAATGATAAAGTTGAGATATTGCAATCATTTTTGTGTTACCAAACAGGAACGATTGTTGAAATACCCATTATGCCTGATTTCTGATTCCAAAACTAGTTCATAAATTTCATGTGTAAATGTGATGAGGCCCAATATAACAAATATTGGATAAAAAACGATCGTATGGTCCGAACAATGTGTACCAAACCAGTTTCCATTTGTTACTGCTGTTGACGAAGTCTGTTAGTTTGAGAATTCGCCGCTGTTGCTTACTGCCGCTGGGTCAGAGGGGGACTGATGTATTTCCGGGTCACAGGTGTACAATACAAAGAGATCCAATTCCAACAGACATGCCTCCTGTGCCCATGTGATGCTTTCCCACTGTATTGAACCTTTTTCCACACCATTATTCACTATCGGCTCTTTCCTCATACATGGGTGCTTTTTTATGGCAATTCTTTGCTCAGTACTGACAATAGTCCTCCTTGCTACTGACCCCTTTCCACTGTAGAGTTTGCAAATCTTGTTTTCCATTGCTCAATAGTCACTTTTTCACTGGGCGAGTTGTCATTCTACTAGAATCTACTCGAATCCTCACTGAATTGTTTCAAGTGCATAGCCCAACTCACTTGTGACACTGCAAGAATTGCTATTCCACTCCATGGCCAACAATTGAGGCATTTGCCCTGCTCAATAGACACTATTCCACTGCATGGATCAATATTTGACTGTACATGTATTGAAATCGATGCTTTTACCCTTCTCGGTCGATGTTTTCACTGCATTGATTGCCATTCCACTGCATGGCTTGCTTCTGCCACTGCAATTGTTTTTTTCTCAATACGGCTCACAGTGCCCACATTTTTTTGTTCCACTTCACAATTTTCCACCTTGAAATTTTTTCTCTGTATTGATCCCAATTGATCTTTTCGATGGCACTGTTTGCGATTGGTACTTTTCAAATATATAGTTTGATATTCTGCTGCATGGTTCTCTCATGGGACTTTTCCACTGGACAACAATTTTTCACTGCACAGATTGCCGTTCTCTTTCATGGCCCGCTACTGACCCTTTTGCACTGCATGGCTTTACTTGCTACTGACCCTTTTGTTCACTGCATAATTTGCTCTCGGCACTTTTCCCCATAGCACAGCTCACTATTAATGCTTTCTTTTGGTCAGTTGGGGCTCGTCTACTTCATGCCACGCTACTGACACTGTCTCACGGCACAGTTGGTGCTTTTCCACTGCATGGTTCACTATTCCAGAGCATGATTTGTTCTTGACCATTTTCCACTGCAAGACTCTTGATTGATGCTTTCGACTGCAAGGATCGCCACCGAATTGAAAAACAGTTAAAATCAAGTTCTATAGAAGAATCTGAAACATTACAAGGGCAAGGGTTTTCACAGGCTCAGACTTCTTTTGCTACTTCTATTAGTGTAGGTATTGTAACAGAACGCGATATTCTGTGGATTTTAAAAGATCAAAATACTCAGCTGGCAGCTGGCAACATGGGAAACTGCTTTGAAAAGAGCTGGCAGTTAATGACTTGAGTAAATGTAACTGAGTAAATGTAGTGCGTTGCTATCCCTCTCCGCTCGCTATTAACCTTTTTCCACTACACGGATCTACTCGTCCTGAGCTTTTTCCGCTGCACGGCTCTGTATTGACACTGTTCCATTAAAGAAACAACAACCACAACCACACATGCTAACGTTAGCATACTCAGTGGCTTTTCCGTAGTCCTCAATAATAATAAATCTTCGTCAAATATGTCATTTTGACTGCGGCACTTTTTAATTGCGATTGTGGTCCACCAGTGTTGTTTTGGTCTCATTCTCTCATTCCTTTCCCACTCATTACCGTCAATATACTGCCCGCGCTTTATTCCCCACTCCCCCCTTCAACTCCCATTCCCCCCTTGAGGATGTTATGACACAAGCCGATCGATTTACGCACAAAGTCATATATTCATGGCGGGAGACGGATTGGACGAATAACCAACCATTAACCACCCTGCCTTCTTCCCCCAGGTAAACTTCCATCGGGACCCCTTTCTTCACCTCCCCCTTTGAGCTCTTCCCCCGGCCCACAATTGGAAGCCAACAAGCGGGATCCCTGAGCGACTGAGCATGGCTTTCCCATCAGCTCCACTGTGGATTGTCGGCGTAATGACGCTACTCTGTGCGGTTCGTAGCAACGTCATTTTTGGTGAGTACCCATCGACATCAGCCAATCCCCCCACCTCCGACCCCCTACACACCTGCAGTGGTATGGGGGGCTCTGACCTCACAATCTGCTCTTTCTCTATTTATGCCCGTCTTTTTTTTTTTTTTGCTGATTTCTCATATTATGACAAGCGGAGGTATAGATTGGAACTTATTATATGGGAGACCGCCAATACCGCTCATTTGGGCCTACCAAATATGAGGCATATGTAGGTCCATGGGAACACACACAAGTACCTCTGACCTAATTTCCACAGCGTAGTCCAGTTCAGTCCTGTATGTTACAGCATTTTAGGGGGTATTTTAAGCACTGTTCAAATATCCAACTACATGCTTTTGGTTTGCTGATGTAGCGTGGTCCGGTTATATTATCATGAAATCCAGATCACTACTTACTGTACCATGACAAGCGGATGTTTAATGCTCAGTGGAAACATTTATGGTCCAGTTCGGTAGATATGTGGTGGAAAATGCATTGCAGATTGGCACGGAGGCTCAGCTGGTAAAGCGTTGGCCTCACAGTTCTGAGGTCCTGGGTTCAATCCCAGACCCGCCTTTGTGGAGTTTGCATGTTCTCCCCATGCCTGCGTGGGTTTCCTCCGGGCACTCCGGTTTCCTCCCACAATACAAAAACATGCAACATTAATTGGACACACTAAATTGCCCCTAAGTGTGATTGTGAGTGCAGCTGTTTGTCTCAATGTGCCCTGGAATTGGCTGGAAACCAGTTCAGGGTGTACCCCGCCTCCTGCTCGTTGACGGCTGGGATAGGCTCCAGCACTCCTTGCTACCCTCGTGAGGATAAGCGGTGAAGAAAATGGATGAATGGAAGAATAAGTGTATATAGTCAATGAAAACAGTTGTTTCGTAATCTCCCTTTTTTAACATGTGCAGGAGCTAGAGTTGGATAGGACCGGGGGGGGGGGGTGTACAACATTACATTACTGTAAACTGGACTTCAATCAGTGACAGACAGATCTGTGTGACACTGGCTCTATGGTTTGAGGGTAATCATATTCGTGGTTTAGAATTTCGGTTGTTGAGGTGATTAGAAAATCTTGGAGCTATTAATTAATTTGGTGAAGTCACTTAACACCTTTTGAGTGGTGAATGAGCAGAAGATTAGCAGAGTCTCGACATGAAAGAGTGTAGAGGTACACAGCACTCCACAGACAGACTGAAGAATACAAGACACGCGCTCTTTTTCTGAGGGTTTATTCTGTTTATCTAGCTCTCTTTCAAATGTCACAAACTGACCCAGCATGGATTAAGGCAGGTATGACTCATTCATATAATGATATTAATAATAGATGGATTTGTCTAACTGGCATTATATTTTATTTACTTCCTTAACTTACAGCATGTCACTGCTGTACTTCCAGGGGCATGTTACACAATAAGAACATCCATAAAAATCAAATGTTATCTCTCAGCTGTTGATATTTTCAAATCAAATCAAGTCCTGAGTGCCACTTAATAGAAACCATACCGTGGCAAACTGAGCAGTACTGTTCAGTGGCAGCGTAGCATATGTTTTAGTCTGTTACAGAATTTTTGGTCATTTCCATTATTATGGTACAGTCCCTGAAACTTGTACTGGATACTGGTAGTAATTCATTCCTTTTCACTGTTAGATTGGGTTGGTTGTCAGAGACAAATCTCTTCCTGTTTTACAATCCAATAAACCATAGAAACCATAAGTAAAATTTAAAAACCACAAATTGCATCCCATTCGGTACATATATTTTAGAATTTCGATTATGAAGGGTTCTTGAAACAGATTATTTTTTGACAAGGTCTTGTAGGGTAAATTTGTAGAAGATTGGGATGGTTTATATGATGATATGGTTTATACGCTGCAGGCTCTTTTGTCAACTCCAATTTGGGGATGATGTCATTTTTTTTTATTATTTTTTTTTTCTCCAGAGCTCATTTCTCAGCACTTTATGCAAAAAAACAAACAAACTGCTGGGCCAATTGTTGCCAAACCTGGCTGAGCGGTAGAGCACGCCAAGGAAGAAACCCAAGGGCGGTAGATTAGTCTGATAGTCAACACGTGCTGGGGGAGGAACTGTATGCGCTCTGTTGGGTACAACCCCCCCCCACCCCCCAAAAGACATGGAGTATACACAGAGGAGCTGTATCAAACATCCCACCATGCTCCTGTTTGATTGAAATTTAATTTAGCAATCTGTCTATTTTGGTGCTTGTCGCACACAGATTCCTGTTTATCCCCTTTCACACAGTCAGGTAAAATGGAGTTAAAGGGGAGCCATACATATTGGAGCCATTGACAGTTATTTGCCAGTACCTTTCAGGCAGAAATGAGGAAAAAGTTAATGTTAACTGGTAAACACATAACTCGGACCATAACCCCTCATACGCTGTTACCGTCCCACCTATGATACAAACTGGGAATCTGAAAAATGTGTCTAACTTTATACAATGACATGAGCAAAAGGACAGCTTTGAAAGTCAATGTGAAACAGGCTTACAATGCAAGCCATGAGTTTTGTATGGGAACCAAAAGCACTTTCACACTATACTGTATGTAAAATCTGGCGTTTCCCAGTAAAGTACTGAACTGAAAGGTTGATGCTGACCTGTGAATTTCCTGGGTTCATAGGTCGCTGCCTACTATATTAAAGCCTGGAATTGCCAATTTTTTTTTTTCCAGGTCACTATAATCTTGTGAATGGTACCAATACAAAATTAGGGGTTGTTGCTAGTAACTACAGTAGTTGTTTGTGACTGCCGGTTAAACCCGGACTTTTTTTCCCTGGTTAGCTTTTCTGTGTGAAAGGTACCAACACCGAATGGTGCGGTCCAAACTATCATTTTCCTGGCTTGGCTTGGCACAGCCTGGTGGGTGTGTGAAAGATACAAACACAGTAATCTGCCATATTTGACCAAACTAACTTTTTGTAGTATTTGGGCTGTAATAATGGCTCTATGGTGCATCATCCATCCATCCATCCATTTTCTGAGCCGCTTATCCTCACGAGGGTCGCGGGAGTGCTGTAGCCAATCCCAGCTGTCTTTAGGCAGGAGGCAGGGTACACCCTGAACTGGTTGCCAGCCAATCACAGGGCAGACAACAGTTGCACTCACAATCACACCGAGGGGCAATTTAGAGTCTTGAATTAATGCATGGTTTTAGGATGCGGGAGGAAGCTGGAGAAAACCCATGCGGGCATGGGGAGAACATGCAAACTTCACACAGGCGGGGCCTGGATTTGAACCTAGGTCCTCAGAACTTAGGCCAACGCTCTCCACCTGTGCCATCGTGCCACCTTATGGTGCATCAGTAAATGTTAAATATGAATTAGAATCATCTACAAATTCCTGAGCTCCAGACGTCTTTCTGCTAAGACCCCTGAAATCAGGTGATTTGGGTTTCTTGACCTGAGCTACGTAACTAGAGAAGCAAACTCACCTGTCAGCTAAACCTATCGGATTCCTAGCCCCAATCCTCTCTCTCTGCTCATGAGACAGCCCTGTCAACATAACAAACACAAGTGGGTCTTCTACACAGAGGCCCCCTATCAGAGGAAAGGGGGTGGTCTTCGGCCAAATATGGACAAGCAGATACCAAACTGGGTCAAACAGAAGTAGTTGTCAGATTGGAATTTTCTGGGCACTCGTATGACAAAACAAAGATGTTTTATGAAATAAATTACACATTTATACTAAGTCCAACTTAAAGAATTACTCTATAGAGGTATAAATGGCCAAAATTTGGGACCTTATATGATGTGAATGGTTGTGTTTAAGGAGGTTGTGTCAGAGCTGATATGATGGCTATGTTAAAGATATTAGTGAAAAGCCAGGTTAGAGAGAGTGTGACGTTTAATGCCCGACACTCACCACTCCTGCTCTTGTCACTGCAATTTGCCACTGTAAAATTTGAGCATATGCAGAAAAAAATTACCGCCCACATGTTCATGGGCCAGTCTCCCCTTTGCTGCAGCTACCCAGTTTCTTGCCGTGTGTATGTACAGTAATCATAGAAGAGTGTTTGCACTCCAAACAGAGCACAGGGACGGGCGTGCCTTACAGTAGCAAGTGCGGTGTGACTTTGGAAGGATATCCACCCCGCGGCGAGCTTCAAAGGAGCCGGAATGTTCCGTCTGGTTGTGTAATCGCTCCTGCTCGGTAATCGCTTCGGTTCCGTTGGTGACTTCAGTGGGCGAGCTCAACTTCAGAGAGACACAGGTGGAACGCGGCTCCTTGTGCTTTAGGATTTTAATTGCAGTGGCTATTACACATTTGCATTTACACACCATCTCCTTGGGTGCACACCCACGTGCACACCCACACTTTTACTGTACCCCACTTCAACAGCTGCTTCAGATGGTTTATAAGTGATGAATTATGCATGCGGTAGTAGTGTAGAAACGGTGAGCATAGATAGTCGCGTGCTCCTCCTCATTTTGTTGTTAACGATCTTGGCTGGCGTTTAGACTGACGTCACCTTTGATGAAAGTGTGCCCGCTGGGAAGTGTGACCACATATTGGCGACCAATCCTTACTTATCTTGGCCTTCACAGCTGTTTTGCATTATCTAGTCTGTCATGATGAGTCATGCGGCGTTGAGGGCCTGATGGTATTTGTATGAGAACATCAATATTTGGAGGTTAAGAGGGGGAAGGGAGTAAAGCTCTTAATTCCAAACGAAACCCGAACCCCTCTCCTAACTCCAACCCTAAACTCTCAACCCGAACCCATCACCCTAAACCCTAATCCCCAACCCCTAACCATTTTGTGATTAGAGCTAGGCCAGTATTGCTCCTTTGTCTAATTCTCTTTGTCAATAGTTCCTGTTTGCCCTGCGCTATGCGCATATTTGTCTCAGTTTGTATTTAAGATCCCTTTTTGTAGGTAAATGTGCCATCTCACAGGAGACAGATGCTAATATTACTTACACTAGATCAAATGTGATGACGCGTCTGCAGGGAAATGAGAACATCCGCCCCCGTTCACACCGCAGGCAGACATTAATCAGAGTTAAACTTCCTTCTTTTCTTCATCACCTCAAGTACAGCAAATTGCCACACTAGATAGCCACCTCGAATCCTCTGGCCTGTTCCCGTTTGCAGGTGAGTTGGCAAACAATCTGCTTGATTCAGGGAGATTCACTAGAGGCATCTAGGAGTCGGACACATGACAATTCAACAGATAGGAGAATGAAAGGGAAAACATGACATATAGCTGCCCGCTATACCCCACATGCCCCTCTACCCATCACAACCACCACTAGCCCAGAGGGAGTGAGAGGGAGGTCACGGAATGGTGAGAGCCAGAAAATGACCTATTTCATTCCAGTAACATAGCAATGAGGGAGATCCCTTAGAGGAATGTTACTCATCCGCCAATTGGAGCGTCAGAGACTGAATGATAGTTACCGCTGACAAGGATCGTGTACAGTTTCCTGATTTTAACCTCAATTTCCCTTGTGTATAGTGGGTACCACTTTATGCAGTGGTTTTAGTAGTTGTAGAATCTATACGGTACGGCTTGAACAGATTGGTCGATTTTAATAGCATGGACATTCAAAGCTGAGAGCCGACTCATCACTAATCATATTTTTGGCATTATGTCAAAAATTATTCCCAATGACTACAATGCTCTTTGAGGCAGTATGGCCAAAACTTTGACATATAAAGGAGTCCGACAATATGAAAAATACAGTATAAGTATAATTATTAACCTCACATCACGAGCTCAGACTCACCCGATCACAGCTAATCCTAAAAGAATCATACCAATGGGACGTTGAGACTGGGTGAGGAACGAGGGCACCTGCATGTAGTGAAGCCCCACCTTTGTTGTAAAAATGTTATGTCCAATTATGTGCGGAGAACATCAATAAGGTAACGAGAACTTATTCATATTGCAACACACACCAACATCTTGACACTTGCGTTTCAACAAATGTAGGACTCCTGGTTATGCCAACTAAATACAGTGTGATGGTGAGTTGTAATTTTAGTTGGTTCTATCTCCGTCCATCAAAATGTGTTGGTCAGTGGCCCAAAAAAGGTTGGGGATTGCTTTTCTGTACTGAATAGATACCAGAAACATCATCAGCTAATCAACTTTGACTTGATTTTTGACACACGAGTGATGACTACAAAAAAGTTTGTCATTTAACCTTATACTTATACCTATACTATCTGCTAGTTTGAACTAAATTTGAATGTATACACGTGGGCCAATAAAAAAGACATATTTTATCAAGACTATGAGAGCCTTTCAGGCCCACTGGTGCCCTGCTTGGTACGCATCTTTTAACCCGATCAAAACATGGATCGAAGATTCCAATCTGGTTCCATTTGGGGGCTAGAGATTAGGGATAAGATTTCAACATAGTTCCCTTGCAGGATATGGTTTTGGGGCTAAAGGGATTGGAGTTCAAATCATACATGAGATTATGGCGGCCTTTTGGATTATAATTTAGGATTTGGTCATGATTCCAAAGTGCTTCAATTTTATGATAAGGAATAGAATCTAGGTTACAGTTTATGTTCATTGATTAGGGTTTGGTTTTTCTCTTACGAGTTAGGGTATCAATCCATCCATTTTCTGAGCCACTTATCCTCACAAAGGTCGCGGGAGCCTATCCCATCTATCAACAGGCAAGAGGCGGGGGATACCATGACCTGGTTGTCAGCCAATTGCAGGGCATATGGAGACAGACAACAGTTGCAGGCTCAATCACACCTAGGGGCAATTCAGAGTCTCCAATGAATGCATGTTTTTGAGATGAGGGAGGAAACCCGAGTGTCTGGAGAAAAACCCATGCAGGCACGGGGGAGAAGATGCAAACTCCACACAGGCGGGCCAGGATTTGAACCCCAGACCTCAGAACTGTGAGGGCAACGCTCTAACCATTTACACCACCGTGTCACCCGAAAGGGTTTTTTTTTTTTTTTTTTTTTTCGGCTTGTCCCTTTCGGGGTCGCCACAGCGTTTCACCACAGATGAACGCACATATATGTTTGGCACAATTTTTATGCCGGATGCCCTTCCTGACGCAACCCTTTTCAGGGAGTGGAGGCCCCAGTGGGATACGAACCCACAACCCCTGGTTTCCCAAACCAGTGCTCTAACCACTGAGCTACAGGGCCTCCACCCGAAAGGGGTAAATTATTGTTCATAAATTAGTGTTACTACTGAGAATAAGATTCCAACTGGCTTCCCTTTTATAGATGTTTAGGATTATGGTTACAGATTAGGGTTTTGAGTAGGTTTAAATTTTGGGATAAACTTGTAACCTGCTTCCGTCTCAGTATTTGGGGTTCGGGTTCGAGTTCAAATTATGAGCGGCGTTAGTGTTATAGTTTACGGTTAGGGTTAAGATTTCCACCTTCACTTTTAGGGTTGGTCTTGTGATTTAAAGTTTTCGTATAGGGTTAGGGCTAGGTCTAAGGTTCCAAGGAGTTAGGGTTACAGTTTAGGGTAAGAAAATGGAACGCTGCAGCAAAGTGGATACTGTTGAGTGAAATTCACATGCCACTGTGTAATGGGTTTTTACACTTCTAAATCTGTAGAATCTCATTAGTTGAAGTGTAATTTGTTGCGCTTTTGTAGGATCTTAATTGCTTAAAAGTGGTAAAGTCTCATCCTGATTCGGAATCCCTTTTAGATCCAAGAGAGCAAAATGTCAATACAGAGCAGCTTGCTCATTACTTTCACAAGTGACAATTGGTAAAAAAAAAAAAAACCCCTTGGTTGAGGCTGTTCTTAATCTCTGTTTGTTAGCGATTGTGAAGCTGAAGCGTCCAGTCCCACCACTGCAAAGCACTGTGGAAGAGGAGGAGGATGAGGGCGTGGTGGGTAGTGGAAGAAGAACGACGTCATAATGGAGTCTGCACTAAAAGGGTCTTGAGGCACGAAAATCTACTTAGCATAAATTTTTAAATTTTATGTATTAGAGCGAGAGAGAGAATGCTGAACTCAGCAAATCAATGAGTGAACACGAGACATCATAGGACAGAACCCACCATCCATCTATCCAATATCTAGCCGCCTATTAGTTCAAATCATCAATCCCTTGGTTCATTCACCCACCCATCCAGCATTCGGTCTCTCCGGCATCTCATCCATCTATCCATCCACTCATCCATCCTGCCATCCATGCTTCCATCTGGAGCATCGATTCATCATCAATCTTTTTAACCACTCACCAATCCATCTGTATCTGTCAGGCATCCAGCCACCTTTCTGTCAAGTTAATTCATCTAGCCAAACATTCAGTCATCTGTCCGCCATCCATCCATCCATCCATCCATCCATCCATCCATCCATCCATCCATCCATCCATCCATCCATCCATCCATCCATCCATCCAACTGAATTATCAGTCCATGAAACTTTTGAGTTCCTTTTTTATTTTTGGCTTGTTAGTCAGCACCTTCCATTCATGTTCAATTACATGTACAATTACAGTACAAAAAAGAACTTGATAATGCATATTGTGGAAACATCTTCAGAACGTTCTTACGAGATTTCCGGTTGGTTCTTTATGCAAGAGTGTCTTTCAAAAATGGCCTTGCATGTTCACGAATGTTTATTCGGGAATAAGTCTGGAGATAAAACCAGAACTTGGGAGTGAACCTCAATTGTGCATGCTGCGGTGAAAAAAAAATATGTATATTTTTTTAATCAATCAGCTGCAGTGTCTTTATTATGGCCCACCGTAAACAGAAGTAATTGCTTTTCTGCCAGCTAGTGGGTGGTGTCTAAACCCAAGGCAGAATCCAGCAAATAGCTCGAGTCCGAGTTGGTGTATCCAAATGTAAAAGTATCTCAGGCTGTCTTCTAAATGTCACCGTGGTTTTGGCGTGTTATTCCCCTGCGGGGCCTACAAGTCGCACCTCGGCTTGTTAATGAGTCAGCGCTTATCAGTCAGCCTTGTTAACAGGCACAGGGCCTGGCTTCCAAGCTTCCATTCCGCCTACTTGTGCTTTTGTGCACTACAGCTAATGCTTTGCCATTCGCCCCGCTGTTGCTTTCTTGGCAGGCATGGGGAGGATTCGGTGGTAAACAAACAGGAAGTGGGCTTCCGGCCACTAAAACAGAGACGGTCCTGTACGGGGTTACTGGGGGGTGGTGATGAGCCCCAAGTTGGTAATTCTTCTCGCTCTGGTGACCTTTAATCTTCATTGTGGGTCTTAAAGTGATAAACAGGAACCGAGTATCAACACTCAGGAACAATCGACATGACAATCATCAATCATCCATCCATCCATCCATCTGACTTTTTGTCTGCCATCCATCTCTCTGTCCATCAGTTCATTCATCCATTCATATGTCGTCCATCTGCTAATTCACTAAACTTCGATGATCCATCAATCTGTCTCTTCATCCATCTATTCATCATTTCATTTATCCTTCTGTTCAGTTCTCCATGCAGCTACCCATCCACCGTCCTCCAGAATCCGAATCGGCTTTATTGGCCGAGTATGTAAGAAAAATTTGTTTCCAGTACTTTGCACCACCCTAATACAACATACATGTTGAGTATGCAGAACAAGAACAAATAACAATAGACAGCCAAATGACAGGGAACTTTTCCCCCCTATAAGAGCTCACGATTGTGCAAAGTTGTGCTAGGATGTCTTCTAACATTTAGAACAGTTAAGGTCCCCCTTAGAGCATTAGTCCAGTGCAATGACGATTGTGTAAAGGGTGTCAAAGTTCACGGAGTGTGTCCAGTTTAAAGTGATGAGTCGTCCAATAGTCTATTGTATATAATATTGAAACTGATTGGCCCAGTAACGTGTGACAACAACTCAAGGCAGAAAACTGGCAGCATGTTGCATGGGAATTGTAGGTTAGCTGTTCAAGAATTTAATTACCTAATTGCAATCCGCCTAACCAATCATTCATCATCCATTCATTTGTTGTCTGTATGTCCGCTGGCTTTTCAGGTGGCCGACTTGGCCTGTGGAATCGTCTTGCCCTGCTGGCAGCACCTTAGTAATTGGGTCAGCACAGGGCAATCAGGGCACAGCTGGCTGATGGCGTGCCTAATCCATGTGGCCTTCCAAGAGCCACATTTCCCTCGGCACGGCTGCACATCCAGCTGTGGAATTGGCGGTGCAATTAGTGCCTCCCCTCCGAGGAAGCTCGCAAGCTGACACAACGGCGGGTGCACAAACGCCATAGCAAGCGCTGACGTGGAATAGATGGGACTCGTGCAATTGGTACGCTGTCGGGAAGAAGAACTATAGTTGGATTTCACTCGGTCCATTGCTCCCCGATGGGGCTAATTATTATGACTCATTTTGAGTTCCTTTCACACCGCTGTCTATTTCCCAGCTCGCTCTCATGTGGATAAGGTCCCAATATAGAATGTGGGTGTGAGCGCGACCTGTGAATTTGTCGTCTTTTGATGTAATATCAGAAGTCTGTGTATAATAGTGATAGCAGGAAGTTTAGTGTGTCATTTTCAACTCCCACACCCCTTTGTGTCGACAGCAATTAGCCGATTTCACGCTGGCTTTCCCTAAATTGACTTATCAGGGGCATAACTGTAGAGATTTATTCGCCTGTCCCTTTCAAATAGAGCTCACCAAAGTGAGAGTTCAAAGAGTCAGCACGTTGGGATTGGTGGGGATGGCAAAAATTGCTTTCAACGGAAGGCAATGTTGCCATTGAATCGCTGGTGTTAAACCTGATACAATTCATAAGAAGGTAAATTTTCTTGACGACGCAACCACTGTACCTTTGCACATTAAGACGTCCTATGTGCAAGGTACTGATATGTGATGAAGTGTTGAAATTGACGTGATTTTCCCGTTTTCTGATGTAGTATGTGAGAATTGTGTTTAAGGGGGACACTGCAAGCAATTAGGTGCTTTCATGCCAGCTTTTCTATAAATTACTGCATCAGTCGTAACAGTAGAGCTGGTATTTATTTGCCTGTGGCATGCCAACTCAAATTTCCATGTTCTCCTGGCAGATATTTTTGCTTGAATTAAGTACCATCTTCCCAATTTTATTACTTTATACTCTTGTTTCTAAGAGCAATTTTTGCCACGTAAAAGGACAAGGTGATTGTTTTACTCTCGTTTTAAAATTAAAATCTATAATTTTAAATTTTCCACAAAAGACAATCACAGCACAGCATATCAAAACATACAAATGACACACAAATGAAGACATGATAAAATAACGGGGGAAGTGGTTAGTAAACATAAACTTTTGAGATCATCGTCCAGGGAAACTGATCTGTTATCTTGACCATGCCCCTCTCCCGCCCCTTTTTTTTTTGCCTATTAAAGATTTTTGGGGTTATTATAATCCAATTGTAATGGATGTCAACTTTTCGCTAATTTTTGCCATTTGTGATCGGGCTAGCGCCCGCAAATGGCAGCGGGCCACTGTATTCAGACATTGTCCTCTCCTGCAATCACGCTTAGCTATCCTCAATATACTGATTTTTAATTTTATATGCCTATAACAATGCAAACATGACATTGTAAGACAATAAAAATGAACATGAGGTACAGCATTCTAAGCCAGCCATCACTTTTTCACTGTTTGTTTTTTGCTAGCTATTAAGGCGCAGATCAGCAGCTGGAAAGAGCTTGGCTTAGCAGTTAGCCCGACCATACACTGCTCAGAAAATGGCACTTTATCATATTGTGGTATTGATTCTAGTGCCCCCTTTTGCTCCAAAATGGTACAGAGGATGACAAACATCGTCACGCTCTCATGATTACGTCGGTTTAATGCTACTTTTAACATCAACAGAACTTTGGGGGATTTCAGGAAAGTGGCTGTGCACTCAACAGGCCTCTTACGAAGCCCATCAGTCTGCAAGCATCTCTCATTGCTCGCGCATCTGTCTGCTAGTGTTTCTCAAGGTTGTGGAAATTCTGCCATCTGCCTTCCATGCGTTCGCCCACTCACATCTGCCCACCCCTCTGTCCAAGCATGCATCAGGGCATCTGTCATATATCGGTCTATACATCTTTGCCTGTCTGTGTGTCCGCCCATTCGTCATCAGTGCAACAGCCTAACCAGCAATCCATGCATCCGTCATCTTGGTCTTCAGTCTGTCCATCCATCTGTCCATTACTCTGTCCATCTCCCCATCCATTCATGCAGCTGTCTACTCATCTATTAGTCAATCCATTTCTTTCTGTCTTTCAGCCCATCAACCCATCTGCCCATTAATCTGTGCTTCCATCCATCCATCCATCCATCCATCCATCCATCCATCCATCCATCCATCCATCCATCCATCCATCCATCCATCCATCCATCCATCCATCCATCCATCCATCCGCACAAGAGTCCACTGGTTGATTAGTTTGTCTGTCTGTCTGCTGACTGCATGAGTCCACTCGTCCATCCGCCTATTAGCACTTCTCAAGGTCATGGAAAATAATGCTAAGCTGTCGGGCCTTGAAAGCCGCCGATTAAACAAACAACAACGAGACTAGTCTTGGGATGAATTAATTCACCTTGTTTCCACCAACAAGAGCCCTTATTACCTCCCCCCTCTTGGTTTTGATCACTTCCCTCATCTGACCTCCTTCCTTCCTCTCGTTATCCGACGGAAATTCTGCAATGGACATTTTTTAATTGATTGCCGCCTTGTCGTTGATGCATTCCCGGTCAGAGCACCCGAGGATTTAGAGACAGCCACATCTTTGTCGGACAGTGACACGCCTGTGTGCCTCTTGGCTATCGACCCCGTCTGAGTGCCAAGGGTCCGGGGGTGAGAGTATGAGAGACCCGAGGTTGCCTTTGTTGATGACTTCAGCTGCTGCCTTGGGAGAGGCTCCTTCACTAAGTGTCTCTTTATAGCCAGATAACGCTGTTGTAATTCATCTGGGTGCCTCCTTGGAGGAGGTATATACGCTCACCTGGAATTTACAGTCCATCCTATTTAGGTGGAACACAATCCCTGGTGCTTGATTAGGTCGAATTCTGGTCTGTGTGGTCTTTTTGTTGTTCTTGTAATTAAAAATGCAGCTGTATCTCTTGTGCCTGGTGCACACCAAGCAAATTGGCCGAACGTGACTCAACTCCGACACAATGTACCGGGTTCTACAATTAATTTCCATGAGTGACTTATTGCTTTTCCCATTCATTAGTAATCACCAATAAAACTTGGTTTTTACCAAAAACACCAGTTTCTGACAAAAGTTGCGAAAACAAACTTTTTATGAAATGAACATTTTGCAGACCAGCGACTTTGATGCTGCTTTTTTTTTTTGCTTTGACACTTCAAATTATAACCCAAGGAACTAAAAAGGAACGGATTTTGGACTGCAAAATCATAGTTTAATTACAGATATGCAACTATGAGAGACACTAACCGGACCGCATGGGTCGAGTTGACCATCACTGCCTTTTGTGGTGGTGTTCATCATTTACTCAATGAACAGCATCCATCATCTTTTATCATGACAGTGACACACACTTTCTACAACCTTCCACAAAATCTACTGTTTTCACCCTACATAAAATCATACATTTAAAATCATCCAAATTATGATAATTATAATCTGTTCAAGTGCAAGGTGCCTGGACTTGCTCGCCTTCCAACATGTTGGGATTTTTCTCCCTCATGATTGACATAATAAGGTGATATTTACTGCCTGACCTTTATCATCTACTCAAAACCTCTGCTGATGCACTGGTGCCATCTACAGGAATCAGTTGGTCACTACAGTGGTTTACAAACCTAAAAACATCTACAGCAGTGAATAAATTTAGGTAGCGCACAATCACTGGTGCCGGATTCAGTCATGTTCTGGTCGAGGTGTACGCTCACTTGGAAACGTAGTGGAACTGCTGGAGTCTACAGCGGGCTCCACTAGGTGGCCAGTTGTTGGGGCGCCTCGGTGGGGCTATCGGACTCCCCTGAGTCCCTTGGTGTGGGATGAGTCCTATCCACCGGGTCTCAGGTGGACCACTGGGCCTTATCCCACCGCTCAATTGATTGAGTGGGGTCCTCAGCCACCCTGGTGCTGGCACAGCATTGACAAAACACGTCTGTGCATGCGAAACAGTCTCAACTCACTCGCATGTGTCCGCAGGGACCCACCCCTGGGACTCTTTTGCTGGGTGTGGAGCCACTCACTTATCGTGAAAAATAACGTATATGAATATATGAATTGCTTGTGTATCCCCTTGCTCACACTCTATGGTGTTTTAAAATTTCTATAGTCAATCCCACCACACTTCAGCTCTACATCCAGATACACAATCCTCTCCTGTCCTTGTCCTGTTCTATCTCGTCCCGTCCTTACCTCACAGGATGGAGCACAACCGCCTAATGCAGCACTCATATCTAATTTTTCACATTTATAGCTATGTAATGATGTGCTTTTCTCGTCCCATTAATAATTAGGGCTTTGTCTTTTGTCTTAGATACTTTCTCTCCTCGAGAAACGTTGCTCTGTTTGACTGATCGATTCTGATTCTCAATATACATCAAATATAATACTAGGAAACCACAGCAGAATTTTAAAAAGTTGACCTAACAGGACCCCCCCCTCCCCCCCAAATAAGCTCTGTGAGAGTTTTGGAAAGTTGGAAAAAGTGGTTTTAAATGTGTAAATGCACTTGTGTACAGGAAGTCTATCTATCTATCTATCCATCTATCTATCTATCTATCTATCTATCTATCTATCTATCTATCTATATCTATCTATCTATCTATCTATCTATCTATCCATCCATCCATCTATCTATCTATCTATCTATCCATCCATCCATCCATCCATCCATCCATCCATCCATCCATCCATCCATCCATCCATCCATCCATCCATCCATCCATCCATCTATCCATCTATCTATCTATCTATCTATCTATCTATCTATCTATCTATCTATCTATCTATCTATCTATCTATCTATCTATCTATCTATCTATCTATCTATCTATCTCTATCTATCTATCTATCTATCTATCTATATAACGCTTGGGGTACAGTGCAGAGGTGTAAAAAAAATAATGGCGGCTCAGCCTTTAGCTCGGCGTACACTTTTGACATTCACCTTTCCAGTGGGATTCTCTGAGAAGTCACAAAAGAGACTGCTGTTTACACCTAGCGTTTGCGTATGTGTGTTAGTTTGAAGGTTCATCATGGTGCGCTTATCCATGTCAAAGAGCAAAGTAGACCGAAACCAAACGCCCGAGTGTGTTTCTGAGTTAATCTTGTGTCCTTATGTCTGTGTGTTGTGTAACACCTCATGCGGGGCCAAGTAAAGCAGCTTACAGGCAGGAGCATCTTCTTTTTCAAGTAAATCTCATTCATTCGAATTAGCTGCACATTTAGCTCAAGTCCACCTGGCTGGGTGTTGCAGCACGGCGGTCAGCAGACGATGCGTTGACATTGTCTTCTCGCATTAGTGTGTTTTGAATTTGTATGTCCTAAAGATCTCTCAAAGATGAAAGACACAGTACATAGGTTCACTGTAAACCTCAGATCGACTTTTGGTTGGTTGAAGACTCAAAATCGTCTTCTTTGTTGTCTGTTAAGAAAACCTGTGAAAAGTGACGACTAACTTATGTTTGATATTTCTGAAATCATTTTCATTGGTTTCTTGAAGATTCTCTAATGTCATGGATGTTTCAAAAAAACTGTCCATAAGTTTGATAATGAGTCAGAATTATGTGTACATAAAACAATAATTCTCAACCGTTGTGACCGCTCTTCATGTGTGCCATGGGAAATTATAAAATTGTATGTAATTGTTAAAAAAATATATATATATTTACAAGAAATAATGTATCTGGGCGGCACGGTGGCGCAGCTTGTAAAGCCTTGGCCTCACAGTTCTGAGGTCCCGGGTTCAATCCCAGACCCGCCTGTGTGGAGTTTGCATGTTCTCCCCGTGCCTATGTGGGTTTTTCTCCGGGCACTCCAGTTGCCTCCAACATCCCAAAAACTTGCAACATTAATTGGACGCCCCTTGGTGTGATTGTGAGTTTGACTGTTGTCTGTCTCTATGTGCCCTGCGATTGGCTGGCAACCAGTCCAGGGTTTACCCCGACTCCTGTTCGTTAACAGCCGGGATTGGCTCCAGCACTCAATGCGACCCTTGTGAGGATAAGCGGTAAAGAAAGTGGATGGATGGATGTTCAAAAATATCTATATTTACAGAAAATAATGTATCTCTGTTCATCTATTTATGCCAGTAAGGCAAAGTGACGAATGGTGTTCTATTCGATGGCAGGAAGTACTGTACATACAATAAAGTAATTATTGTGTCCACTTTTTGTGATATTTTAGTCTGTTGGTTGGTCGTGAGATTTTTCAATTGTTAAAGTCGTGCCTTGGCTCCATAAAGGTTGGAAATCACCATTAGTTTCTCAAAGACTCAAAATTCTGTTTGATTTATACAGCCATGCTTCCTGCACTTTAGGCCGGTGGAAGAGACTGAAATGTTTCCAAAACCAATATTTTGAAAGGTGGAGGCATGCACCGGAAAGTACAGGAATGAAGATTAGCCATAGTAAAACAACGTAATATATGTGCTGAATGAGGCAGGGGATAAGGAAGGAGGAGGCTACAGGGAGAAGAGATGGTGATGACGGAGGACTTTAAATACTTCGGGGAAACAGTCCAGAGCAATGGTGAGTGTGGTAATGAAGTGAAGAAATGGATTGAAGAAGGTTGGAACAGGTGGGAGAAAGTGTCAGATCAGTAATGTGACAGAAAAATCTCTGCTAGGATGAGGGCAAAGTTTACAAGACATTAGTCAGGCCAGCTATGATGTACAGATTAGAAACTGTGGTACTGAAGAGATAACGGGAAACAGAGCTGGAGGTGGCAGAAATGAAGGTTTGGAGGTTCAATCTAACAGGGAACAGGTTGGATGGGATTACAAATGAGAAAAGACAGTTAGAAAGAGCGGTCTTTGATGGTTTGGACAAGTTCAAAGGATATATATATATATATATATATATATATATATATATATATATATATATATATATATATATTATATATATATATATATATATATATAATATATATATATATATAGTTATGCATGGAGGCGTAACTGTAGAACGTTGGGCCCAGAGTTCTGAGGACCCGGGTTCAATTTTCTCATCCCCCCTCCTGTGTGGAGTTTTCATGTTTTTCCCGTACCTGCGTGGGTTTTCTCCGGGCACTCGGGGTTCCTCCCACATCCCAAAAACATGCATTCATTGGAGACTCTGAATTGTCCTTGGAAATGATTGTAAGTGCGACTGTTGTCTCTCTCTATGTGCCCTTAAATTGGCTGGCAACCAGTTCAGGGTGTATCCCGCCTCCTGCACGTTGACAGCTGGGATAGGCTCCAGCACTCCCGCCACCCTCCTGAGGATTCATGTCTCAGAAAATGGATGGATGGATATTGAATATTAAAGGTTAGGATTAGGCATTTTAGCTCTAGAGGAAGACCAAAGAGAAGGCTGATGGATGTTGTGAGGTAAGAGATGAAGGCAGTTGGTGTTCGATGCAAATGGTAGGGATGGCGCCCTGTGACGACCCCTTATGGGATAAATTAAAGGGAAGCATTTAAAAAAGCAGGTATATTGAAGAAAATAAAGACATTCAACAGATGCTAGTGAAAACAGTTATTTTAACGTAACTGAAGACTCAAAACAGCCTTTGCTATTTTCCTTGGGTTGTCAAAGACTCAAAATTGTCAGATTTTTACCCAAAACATTGTCATTTAAGTTAATTGAAGACTCAATTTCCTTTGTTTTGAAGGACAATGAAATTGTGTTTGATGTTTCTTCTTTTACTTCTCGGTACTCGGACAAAATCATCTTTGATTTTTACAAAAATGCTTACATTCGGATTGTTGAAGACCAACTGTCTGGTGAATATCCTGCTGCATGCTCTTTTTTTTAAAGGGTTTTTTTTTCTCCTCCCGAGACACGGCTTTTGTTTTGATTTTTTTTCTTCTCTCCATCGCTCCCCGGCGTTGTTGTTATTCCCCCCTCTGCGCTTTGTGCTCCCCGTCATTAGCACTCGCTAGCTTCTTTTCTTCCTCCGCCATCTCACCCCTACCGCATGGATTCCTCTTGTTCCCTCGCATGCCTCCATTACCGCCCGTGTCTTCTTCCTAATCAGCTTATCCGCCGTGTGTCCAAGCTGCCGTGTCTGCCTTCCTCCTCCTTTTTGTTTTGCTGTTCATTCAGCCGGCGGATTAGAGACGCCTGTTTGCCGCCCTTTGTCTACGTCGCAAGGCGATGGCCGAGACGGACGAAAAAGACAGAGCAGTCCAGACAGTTCACCTCATTTTTTTTCTTCATAAAGATTGGAAATTGTCTATTTCTTTATGAATTTACTTCGCATAGATTGAATGAGGATACTAAATTGGTTTTGATATTTATAAAAATACACGTTAGGTACAAGGAAAACTCATCCTCTTATTCGGTTTCGATGTGAGATGTTGTCTTTGGTCCGACTGTTTTCAAAAACATCTAGGTTCACGAAAAACTAAATTGCGTTTGGTATTTCCGAAAAACACACCTTAGGTTCAGTGAAATCTTTATAGCCTTCAGTGTTTACAAAAAAACCCCAAAAAACATGCAACATTAATTAGACACTCTAAATTGCCCCTGGGTGTGATTGTGAGTGCGACTGTTGTCTGCCTCCATGTGCCCTGCGATTGGCTGGCAACCAGTTCAGGGTGTACCCCGCCTCCTGTCCGTTGACAGCTGGGATAGGCTCTAGCACTTCCTGTGACCCTCGTGAGGATAAGCAGCTTAGAAAATTAATGGATGTATGGATATATTAAATTTATTAAAAGCTAAATTGTATTAAATCTTTACAAAACTTTTTGATGTTTGACTTGTTTAATACTGTTAATTATATCTTCATGAATTTTAGGTATATTGCTGACTAGATTAACATTCATATTTACAAAAACTTGTAGGTTCACTGAAAACTAGTCTTTAGTGTCCACAAAAACACTGCGTTAGGCTAGTTGACCACTATATTGTCTGATATTTTGTTGACTAAATTATCTTAGATCTTGACAAAAACAGATTGAAGACTCTTGTCCCTTGATATTTAAGTCCTTATGTTGTCTTTTACGAAAATACCCAATTTAATTTCAGTGATGACTTTAAATCATCTTTTATAGTTTCAAAAACACAAGTCTTAATTAATCTCACAATTTATTCTGTATGCTTACTAGTTGACCATGTTACTGCCACATTAGGTTCAAGTTTGATAAGGACAAAATGTTCTTTGTTTTATTTAAAAAAAATATATAAGGTTATCTGAGAATGTTTTTGTATGTTAATGAAACTTGATATTTCGGATTCTTTGAAGACGAAAATGTTCATTGTTTTGAAATCCCCCTTGTCACTTTCAATGACGAACTTGTCCTCAATGAGGTTAGGTTAATGGAAGCTTATCCATCCATCCATTTTTTTTTAGGCGCTTATCCTCATGCAGGTCGCGGGAGTGCTGGAGCCTATCCCAGTTATCTTCAACCAGGAGGCGGGGTACACCCTGAAATGGTTGCCAGATGATCACAGTAATTGAAGATTAAATTCAGTTCACTTAATACACTCAAGATTTTTTTGCTTATTAACAAAAGTTTATATTCACAAAAACACAGGTTCACTGAAGAAACTAAATTGTCTTTGATATTTGCAAAAAACTTGGCAGATCTGAATTTTAAGGCTTTGATTGACAACAGCACGTAATCTTGAGTCTGAGCATACAATATTTTCTGGTATTCATGATGGTGATGGTGATGATGCTTATGATGGTGATCAAGATGAATTTCAAACATGGCTAGCAAAATTCACCCAGAAGACCGAGTGCGTGTGCCAAGTGGCGTGAGTTCCCCTGAATCCCGGTCGGTGACTGACTGCCAATCGATCGAGCAGCCTTATTCCTAACGATTAAACGCCAGATGTTTTTTTTTCCCCATCCCAGTCTGCAGCTGTCCCCGGCGAAAATGAGTCATCACTCTTAAAAAAAAAAAAAAGAAAAACAAACTCTCAAGGTTAACTGAGTGAAGTGATTTTTATGTTCCCCGACAGGCACGCTTGTTTACATTCAAACTGAACACAATCACTCAATTGCTGCATTATGTCTGTTATGCCAATTGATGCCAAACTATTAAGGCTCGTGACAAAAATGACAAAATGATGTGCGGGAAGTAGGTTGGCTGATAGTAATACAGAAAAGCTGTAAAAACATCCTCATTCAGTGTAAATGGGGCATTTACCAATTGTCATCATCATTTTGGGCTAACACAAGGTGCGAATGGGATTAAACGAGTCACAGTGGATCATTTTTGTTGACTTTAGACTGCCGTTTCACTGATGGTGTGAGACAGGTTTTGGTGTTTACGAAAATGTGTGCTTCAACTTAATTGGAGAACAAATTCTCTTTGATGTTTTGTGATAACTAGTGATGCATCGAATGTTCCACCGCTAAATTTTTGAGGCTGAGAATGGGCCAAAAATACAATTTTTGGGGGGTTTCGGACCAAAAGAATTTTGTCACCAAAATCCAAAATTGAATAACTGAAAAAAATGTTATCGTATGACCAAAAACCGTACGGCTATAGAATATACTACATTTTCCTTTACTTACTTACTTTACTTCATGTCAATCTAAGGAGTAATGATGCGAAAACGTTGAATTGTCTTGATTGCCTTTAAAAATGTGTACCTTAGGTTAATTGAAGATGCTTACTTTGTCCTCACTGTTGACGAAAATGTGGACTTGTTATTCACCAAATACACTCATCTTTTAAGTTTGCAAAATCAGGTTCCTTTGGTGAATTGTAGACCCCAAATTGTCCTTGATGTTCTTGAAACGGTGTAGATGCAAAGTTGTCTTGGATTATTCTCAGAAATGATGAGGATTGATTTCTCCGTTCAACGAAACTCGTCTTTAATGTTTACGACAGTGGAATTCACGAATTCAGATGCGTTATCTTAACTTCACTGAAGATAGATGGTCGACATACAGCAACTTAATTTTATTAGGTTTTTGTTCATTTTTTTTTTAACCAAAGCACCTATATCTTCTTGTTGTTTTTGACGAAATTTCTGTCAGGCATCAAAGCCAGTGTTCCGTAAAACAAATTTATCTCCATCCGGCATTGCTCCGCGGTGCTTCCCAATCTCGACGTCCCACACACCGCCCTGCCATTAAACGCCACGCCGTATTATTCAAATGCCCTTTGCATTCTTACAGTACCTGGCATTTAGTGTCAGCCATCATTTACAGCGCTGTTATAATTGGTTCAAGCTTTTCGCACGTACCCTGCGCAGAGCAAAAGCGGCGAGAGTGCCGTTGCATGATGGGAGGCGGGTGGATCATTAGACGTGATAGCGATGTACTTTTCAAGTGGAAAAGGTCGTCTTTTATGAGGCCTTCTTGAAAGGCGGAGAAAATGATGACGCGCGGGTTCCTGCATGCAAAGGGGCGAGTGATGTGAGGCAGTGAGCTACGGCGGAAAGGTGGAGGGTAAGGAGTAAGGGCCACGGGGGGTCATGGCCAACGTTTGGGGAGCTGCTGGCTCCTGGGTAAGCTTTTAATTCCATACACTTTTACTGTATAATGTATTCTTGGCACATTTACTATCCTGCCTTAAATTAAAACCAAATGCTTTAACGTAGATTCTTTTAATTTATGAGAGCTCTTGATCGAAATTTCCCATTTTGGGGAACATTAATGTGACTATAGTGTTTATAAAAACATGAGGATCATTAAAGACTGAATTGTCTTAGATGTGTATTAAAACAATCAAAAAATTATTTGACTAAATTGTCAATTATGAAAATGTGTACTTAAAGTTCAATGAAGACAATGGTCAATATTTACAAATACGTGTACATATGTTACCTATGATGAAGATTATTGTTGTCTTCATCCTTTAAAGAAAATGTGCATGTCATGCGAGTTAGATAGTTTACATTTGTTTACAAAAACTTTTCATTAGGGCTGGCTGATGACTTAAAATCCATTTGTAGCTGATGAAAAACGTAAATACTATTTACTGTCTACCAAATGTGAATGCTTGTTGAAAACACATTTGCTTTGATATTTACAAAAGGTTACATTTACTGAAAA
This sequence comes from Syngnathoides biaculeatus, assembly GCF_019802595.1. Lineage (NCBI taxonomy): Eukaryota > Metazoa > Chordata > Actinopteri > Syngnathiformes > Syngnathidae > Syngnathoides > Syngnathoides biaculeatus. The sequence goes on from NC_084652.1 coordinate 15,851,164, forward strand.
TTTGGATCCTCATGGAAATGTGTACATTTTGTTGGCTGTATGAAAACATGAATATCAGGTGTGTCAAAGACTCATGTCATAGAGATTGACAAAGACATACGTTTCTTTGAGGATTAAATCTCTCATCAAAAAATCTAAATCATCATCTTTGATTTTTACAATATCATTTGTCTTTGATGTTTAGAAAAATACTCTGAGGGAAGCTTTTAAACAGAACAGCGACACAAGGAAAACAACTAAAAATCTGAGTTTGTGGTGTTGTGAAAAACAATCTTTTGTTAAACCATCTGAAGGAAGCTAGCCATCCCAAACCTCAGGTCATACACTGCCCCCTACTGGTCTGGAGGATAGACTATGGCACTTAACCAAAGTGACTCTAGGAAATGAAAAACAAGTGTGTGCGTATTTGACAGGCCATCTCGTCCCACCAAACATAATTCATGGCTGCCAAAACATGACAAGCATGTGTTGTTGTGATTGTGAGCGCGTCCGCGTGTGACAGCGGCCACAAATCACAGGCTCCAAACAGCGGCCATTAAACTAAAAATAAACACCTGTCACAGATCTCTTCACTTCCAAGTGAGCGTCATAATCCTCATTAAACCACCGTTTAGCGTACAAGCCACATTCTCTATCAACACGGTCCTTTCGTTTATTTATTTTTTTCATACCGGCCACCTGTTTCGGATGATTTCCCGACCAGTTAAGCGCTTCATAAAAGTGGGCGGGGACCTTAATGACAGCGATCCACTTACACCAACAAGCTCGCGGCGACAACACTTGGCAGGCGACCAATTTTGAATCCCAGCAATGGCCGCTCATTACCTTTTGCTCCTGTTTCCAAATTCTCTTTCCTACACATTGACTAACCTTTTATCTCCTGTTTCTGACTCCCCCTCTCATACTTTTGTTTCAATTATTTTTTCCATTTTCCTGGTAGCTACCTTTTTCCCACTGTGGTAATTTTCCTGTTTCCTCCCTGTTTTCCCTTACTTTTTCCTGCCTTTATTTTGGACTTCACTTTCCTACCAGGTCTCGTTTCCTACTCCCCTCTTTCCTGGCTTCTTTCTCCCGTTTCATTTCTTTTTCCATTTTCCTGTTAACTGTTTTTCCCACATTTCCTTCCTTTCCCCCTCTGAATTTTCCATCCATCCATCCATCCATCCATCCATCCATCCATCCATCCATCCATCCATCCATCCATCCATCCATCCATCCATCCAACTGAATTATCAGTCCATGAAACTTTTGAGTTCCTTTTTTATTTTTGGCTTGTTAGTCAGCACCTTCCATTCATGTTCAATTACATGTACAATTACAGTACAAAAAAGAACTTGATAATGCATATTGTGGAAACATCTTCAGAACGTTCTTACGAGATTTCCGGTTGGTTCTTTATGCAAGAGTGTCTTTCAAAAATGGCCTTGCATGTTCACGAATGTTTATTCGGGAATAAGTCTCGGCCACTTATCCTCACAAGGGTTGCGTTGAGTGCTGGAGCCTATCCCAGCCGTCAACGGGCAGGAAGTGGGGCACACCATGAACTAGTATCCAGCCAATCGCAGGGCACATAGAGACAAACAACCGCACTCCCAATCACACCTAGGGGCAATTTAGAGTGTCCAATTATTGTTGCATTTTTTTGGGATAAGGGAGGAAACCGGTGTCCCCGGAGAAAACCCACCCAAGCACGGGGAGAACATGCAATCTCCACACCGCCGGGTCTGGGATTTAACCTGGGACCTCAGAACTGTGAGGCCAACGCTTTACCAGCTGCGTCACCGTGTCGCCGAGATACATTATTTCTTCTACCTTCTCCTAATTTTCACCCTGTTTCATACCTTTCTATTTCTTCCCGTTTTCATTCATTCTTTACCATTATCTCCCATTTCCTAGCCTCCTCTTTCCCATCTTTTTACTCCCGTTTCACTTCATTTTCCTTTTTCCTGTTTACCATGTTTTTCCCCCCATCTCGGACCTTTTTCCTATTTCCTCCCTGTTTTTTTTTCCTGGACTTTTTCCATTTCCGACTTTCTCATTTTCACTTCCTCCCTGTTGATTACGTTTTCCGGTTTCTCCATTTTTCCCGTTACGTCCCCGTGACATTTCCAGCTTGTTTCCCCCTTATTCCCCCTTTTCCTCCTGAACCTCTTCCTGTTCCTATCATTGGTTCCTTCCTTTTCCCTGCAATCTTTATTGTTCAGCCTGTACTTGAGTCTCATTAAGATTTTTAGTCTCAAGCACACAAGTACAAACACAAATGCTCTCCCCTTTTTTCCCGTTTCCTAGTCCCCTTTACTGACCTTTTTTCCCCCCAATTTGTTATCTTCCATTGTCTTGTTTAGGTGCTCAGCCCAGCGAGTACTTGAGTGTCATTAAGACTTTTTTTCGACCCAACAATAGCACTTAACGGCAAAAGGTGCAGCAGCAGTGCCATTGTTTTGTTCTTGATTGTCTTTTTTTTTCCGAGTGTGATGTGTTATAAAGCGCTATGCTCCAGTGGCTGTCGCCTCACAACAATAGCATTGCAAAAGCATCGCAGGCTCCAATTTGTGCCGACTCAGACCTTTCTGTGCGGAATATGCATTTTGTCCGGTAATGAATGAATGCCATGTATTTTCATTACACACATAGTACAATGAGATAGGAGGCTTGGTTATGGTTTATTGAAGAATCTAAATTGTTTTTGATGTTTTTGATGAAAACACCTATGGTAGGTTCATTAATTATTCACGATGCCTGAATTATTTTTCATGCTATAAAAACAAATTAGAAGAAAGTGTTGACTCTTTACTTTCACCACACACAAAAAGTACTTCCTCACGTTTTCTTTTCTTTAGTTATTAGCAATAGACCACCGGATTCTGACCGGATTTAAAAAATTAGCTTTTTCTAAAAACAAAACCGTTATTTTGTCACTAATATTTTGGGCTTTTGTGAAATGTCAAACTATAAAACGATAAAGACTAGCCTGGGAAAAGTCTTTTGATGGCAAAATAACAATTTATGCACACATAAAGAAATGAGAACCACGCCATTCATAAATAAATTGGTGAGATCCTCTTGCACACATACCTGCTGAAAAACATTCTTGATGATGATGACGATGTATACACACATTGGTGGAAGTGTACAGTTGGTTTTCAGTGAAGTGACATTCAAAATATCTGTAATTCGATTTTGAAAAGGCTATAGAAATCTGTTCTTTCAACTAGTAAGATATCGTAAATGAACGATGAAGAGCAAATTATGATGACCATGCTGCTGCTGTTGATTATGATGATGATTGTAATGATTATTTGTCGATATCTTGCAAGTGATAATTCGCTGGCATTGGCATAGGGCGCCCATCTAATTGTGTTCACGAGCTCCATGCCATGATGAAGCCGCTCGGCCTGGAGGCATGACGATTGTTAGAGGCACTAACGCGACACTAACACAGTGCTAACGCGGCTACTGTATGTTTGATGAGCGCCTTGCTGGGAACATCTCATGATCCTCTTCAACTTCCTTCAGGCTAAAAGTCTTTCTGATGGAAGCCAAGAGTCTCAGTTTACCCTCCTCATTTGCTTCTTTTGCCTTGTTTTTTTCCCCCCCATTCTGTGATGAATTTTTAAAGAGTTCTGTGGTTTGTGTATCAGCTCCGCCGTGATGTCTTCATAAGCACTAAAAAGCACGAGGACATTTTGTGTTGTTTGTTTGGGAAGGTCTTAGGTTTGAGCCACACTTGTCTAAAAGGATCAGCCACTATACACCACGACCTTGTTCCCTTGTTTCATCAGCCTACCTGTAAGCTTCTGCCTGCAAGGATGTGGTTGGGTTTTCCAGTGGAGAAAATATGTATTTGAACACCCTGCTATATTGCAAGTTCTCCCACTTAGAAACATGGAGGGGTCTCAAATTTTCATCGTAGGTGCATGTTCACTGTGAGAAAGATAATCTAAAAAGAAAAATCCAAAAATCACAATGTATGATGTTTTAACGATTTATTTGTGTGATACAGCTGCAAATAAGTATTTGAACACCTGAGAAAACCAATGTTAATATTTGGTACAGTAGCCTCTGTTTGCAATTACAGAGGTCAAACGTTTCCTGAAGTTGTTCACCAGGTTTGCACACAGTGTAGGGGGGATTTTGTCCCACTCCTCCACACAGATCTTCTCTAGATCAGACAGGTTTCTGGGCTGTCGCTGAGAAACATGGAGTTTCAGCGCCCTCCAAAGATTTTCTGTTGGGTTTAGGTCTGCAGACTGACTAGACCATGCCAGAACCTTGATATGCTTCTTACGGAGCCACTCCTTGTTTTTCATGGCTATGTGCTTCGGGTCATTGCCATGTTGAAAGACCCATCTTCAATGCGCTGACTGAGGGAAAGAGGTTGTTCCCCAAAATCTCACAATACATGGCAGTGGTCATCCTCTCCTTCATACAGTGCAATCGTCCTGTCCAATGTGCAAAAAAACACCTCCAAACCATGATGCTACCACCTTCATGCTTCACAGTAGGGATCGCGTTCTTTGGATGGAACTCATCAGTCGTCTTCCTCCAAACACAGTTAGTGGAATTATGACCAAAAACTTCCATTTTGGTCTCATTGACCACAAAACTTTCTCCCAAGACTCCTCTATATCATCCAAATGGTCATTGGCAAACTCAAGACGGGCCTTGACATGTGCTGGTTTAAGCAGGGGAATCTTCCGTGCCATGCATGATTTCAAACCATGACGTCTTAGTGTATTACCAACAGTCACCTTATAAACGGTGGTCCCAGCTCTTTTCAGGTCATTGACCAAATCCTGTCGTGTCGCCCTGGGATGATTCCTCACCTTTCTCAGGATCATTGAGACCCCATGAGTTGATATCTTGCATGGAGCTCCACTCCGATTGAGATTGACCGTCATGTTTAGCTTCTTCCATTTTCTAACGATTGCTTCAACAGTGGACCTTTTTTTTACCAAGCTGCTCGGCAATTTCTCCGTAGCCCTTTCCAGCCGCGTGGAGTTGTACAATTTTGTCTCTGGTGTCTTTGGACAGCTCTTTGGTCTTGGCCATGTTAGAAGTTTGAGTCTTCCTGATTGTATGAGGTGGACAGATGTCTTTATGCAGGTAATGACCTCACACAGGCGCATCTGATTCCGGATAATACATGGAGTGGTCATACATTGTGATTTCTGGATTTTTCTTTTAGATTACCTCTCTCACAGTGGACATGCACCTACAATAAACATTTCAGACCCCACCGTGATTTCCAAGTGGTAGAACTTGCAATATAGCAGGGTGTTAAAATACTTATTTTCTTCACTGTAAGTCTGAGTGAGTATTTCAAAGTCAAGGTTAAAGTTTCAAGTTAGAGTTCCCAATTATACTTTCAATCCATCGTCAGGGTACCCAAGAGTTAGGGTTTCAAGATGAGGATAGAGTTTGAAATTTGTATTATTATTTTTGTCAGGTTTCAAACAAAGGTTTGTGGGTTTTCAGTAGGGATCCAAGATAGATTTAAGGTTTAAAAATTAATAATTCAAGACAGGGTTTCAAACAATGGCTTGTGGTTTTTCAAGATGGATTAAAGCCAGGTTTAAAGTATCAATTTGTGGTTTAAAGCCATGAGTAGGGTTTCAATATCCGGTTTTAAGACAAGGTTCGAGCTTGAAGTTAAGTTTTTAAGTCATGTTTACTGTTTCAAAATGTAGGTCCTATAGCTCAGTGGTTAGGGCATTGGTTTGGTAAACCAGGGGTTGTGGGTTCGTATCCCACCAGCGTCTCCACTCCCTGAGAAGGGTTGCGTCAGGAAGGGCATCTGGCGTAAAACTTGTGCCAGACAAATATGTGTGTTCATTTGAGATGACACGCTGTGGCGACCCTGAAAGGGACAAGCCGAAAAGAAACTACAGGAGGCCCCGTAGCTCAGTGATTAGAGCACTGGTTTGGTAAAACCAGGGGTTGTGGGTTCATATTCCACTGGGGCCTCCACTCCCTGAGAAGGGTTGTGTCAGGAAGGGCATCCAGCGTAAAAATTGTGCCAAAACATATATGTGAGTTCATCTGAGATGACACACTGTGGTGACCCCGAAAGGGACAAGCCAAAAGAAACTATTGTTTTAAAGCCAGATTTAGAGTTTCAAACTATATTTTAAAGACAGTTAGGGTTTCAACTCTGGTGTAGCGTTTGAAATTGGGGGTTTTAAATACAATGTTTGGTTTTAAGGCAAGGGACTTAGAGGATGGTTAGGGTTTTAAAGAATGGTTTTAAGACAGTGTTATCATTTCAAATCACCATTTCAAGTTAGGGTTTTAAATTACCATTTCAATCCTGGGTTAGAGTTTCACAGGGTAAAAGGTTTTAGAGAAGGGTTTGAAGCTAGGTTCAGAAGCTCAGTCATCCGGGAGGGGGTCAGAGTTGAGCCACTGCTTCTTGGCATTGAGAAGGGTCAAATGAGGTATCTTAGGTCTCTGGATAGAATGCTTCTGGATCCCTCCCAGGTGAGGTGTTCTGGGCACGTCCCAATGGGAGGAGGCCCCGGGGATGACCCCTTACATGCTAGGGAGAACGTCTCCCAGATGGCCTAGGAACCAAACCCTTCGGAAGAGCTGGTCGAAGTGGCTGGAGAGAGGGATGTTTAGGTTTCCCTGCTTAAACTGCTCTCCCAGGAACCCTACTTAGGATAGACAGAAGAAAATTGATGGATGAATGGATGATCGGTCAATCCTGGATTAGGATTCCAAAGCCTTAAGAGTTTCAAAGTCAGGTTTCAAGATAGAGTTAGGGTTCAAACCAGAGTTTTAATACAGGCTAAGGGTTTCAAACAAGGGTCGGTGTTTGACAGTAGGACCTTAAACCAGGTTTAGGGTTTGAAGCTGGGTTAGATTTAACAATTAGTATTGTTATGGCTTCAAAGTATGACTTCAAGAAAAAGGTTAGGGTTTTGAATTTAAATGTGGATTCCAAGTTGTTCTTTTAAATTACCATTTAATGCCAGGGTTATGGTTTTAACCAGAGGTTATGGTTTGAAGTTAGGGATTCAAGACCAGGTTATTGTTTGAAATAAAGTTTGTTGTGTATTGTAGTGCTTGTAAGGTCTCGGGTATGATGTTATCTAAAAGGCTCAGTGACATTTTGTGCTTGTTTTCAGCCTGACCTTGTTTTCCTGGTTTCATCATGTAGGCTACCTTTTAAGCTTCCATCTAAAAAGACAGAAGGGAAACGGCAGAAGGACATTCACGTCATGGAGGTCACTTGCTGGCGGAATGATAACATGCTGACATTTCCTCCAAAAAACAACAAGGCAGTACTTTGAAATGATTGACGGTCCAGATTAAAAACATTCAATATCAAATCAAGCGCCCACACGTTTGTCACCCGGGAAATCAATGAAAGATGCGAGCATCCATCCATCCAACTTAGTTTATTTTATTGATTGATGATCTCCCGCAGTCCCTCAAAAATATCATCTGCATGGAAGATGCTGAAGTGTCTTGAGGTTAACCAAAACACGATGATGTAAATCAGAGACTTAAAATTGTTTTCAGTGACTCTAACAAGGGTCACGCTTTCTTGGTTGGGTTTTTCAAATTAGCCTTTCAAGCCTTGGCAAGGGGTTCAAAAAACGTTCCATCTGTCCATCCATCCATCTTCTACCACTTTTCTGGGTCGGGTCACGGGGACAGTAGCTTTAGCAGGGATGCCTAGACGTCCCTACCCCCAGCCACTTAAAAAAGGATTGAGGTTTTCAAATTATTGTTTTAATCATAGGTGAGGGTTTCAATGTAGGGTTTCAAGTCAGGGTTCAGGTTTAATTTAAGATTTTCAAATCAGGGTTTCTAAACTGGGTCAGAGTTTGCAGCTTTAGTTAATGTTTCAAGTTAGGGTTTCAAGCCTGGATTACAGTGTCAACCAAGGGTTAGGATTTTAACTAATGCTTTCAGCCAGGCATTAAGCTTTCAGACCAAGGTTAGAGTTTCGTTTAGGATTTCCAAAAGTGATTCTTTGTTTTTTTTCAAAGACTGAATGAACGTTGTCAAAATATCTTGACTTTGTTGTTTGATGTTATCACGGCACGTTATCTAACTACACACAAATGACGTGTCAAAGCTCGATTTAAAAAAGAACAAATCGCTGTCCTGCCATAGATTACAGAACAAACCATTTTTTAATATGACACAAGCGAAAAACCTCCTTCTTGGACCTGGCCTTGGCCTGACCTTTTAGGGGGCATCTTTGTTTCCATGGTGAATGTACAGTAAAGTACAGTAGATGTCAGGCGGCACTTGAGGACGTCAGCTTAAGGCTCTTTAAGAAGCTCATTCAATAAGCATCGGGTCAAAGCAAAAGACTGACCTGCTTCAAAGTCAAAACAAAGGCGTTCAAACTCCGCCACCATCAGCTCCTTCCTCTTGCCCAATTGGCAGAGCCTGCATGTCCTCGATGGCCGTATCATACATTCAATTCATGAAAATGCATATTTTATGTCATTGAATACACAAACAATGTGTATAACAAAATAGGTTTTCGTCTATTCTAGGCTAAATTGTGTTTGATAGTTACAAAAAGATGTGGTTTTGTTTGGTTCTTTCAAGACCTGAAATTGTCATTGATGTTTATGAATACATACATTTGGTCCGTTCAAAACTCCAGGTCATCTTTTTTGTTTACAGCAACAGGTCTTTGAGTTCATAAAATATAATAGTCTTTGACAGGTCTTTGAGTTCATTAAAAATAATAATTGTCTTTGACAGGTCTTTGAGTTCATTAAAAATAATAATTGTCTTTGATGTTATGAAGCCTAGTACTGCACATTTTGTCTCTTTTTAGACTAAATTGTCTTTAATGACTTGGAAAATAATACAGCCTTGGTTTATTCAAGACTCAAAACTGGCTTTATTGATTGCAAAAACATGTATTTTAGTTCTCTTGAGGACCCGAATGTAGCGCCTCTCTAGTATAAAATATTTCGACGAGGTAGCCACCTGAGTTCTTTCCTCACTCCAAAGTAGTAAAGTAATAAATTAACTCAGTGGTAATTACTCTAAATGTCCATTACAATTTTACTCTTTACTTGTGCATTTAATTCTCTGTCAAAAGTCTCTGAAATAACGTTTCCCTTATGAGTAACGTTAACTAATGTAGATAACCCGGCTATCTTATAAACTCCCCACTTCTAACTGTCTTGCAGATAGTCAAATAATACACCTTGTTATATAACAAAAAGTGTGAACATTTAATAACAAAATAAAGGATGGAAAATCAAACATGTATAGACAACAGTCAAATAAACAAAGTCAATATAACAGGTACACAATGCACACATGCTAAGCTAAGGGCCCAAACAAATATGAATATAGCCGGCAAGCAAACGAAATTCAAACCCCAATGTCACTGTGGTGCTTCCCAAGGCAGGAATGAAGAAAGGTGAAGATGGTCTTTCCTCTGTCCAGCGTCCTCACTGTCCTCATCCTTTCTTTGTTCCTTGAAGTCCAAAGACAGGCGTCGCTAGCCACGTTAGCTCAACGCTAGCATCCTCATCTTCTTCCACGTAGTCCAACACAGGCCTTGTGAGCTAGCCTTAGCTGGTTGCTCGCGCCCAAGCCAAGTCCCATGCATGCACTTAGCCTCTGTGGTAGCAGCTAACTCCACCACGTTACGGCGTGATTTGAGTAGTCCACTCAAACGACACACTATCCTAGTTGAACTTTCAACAGTCCTTGTCAAACACGTTCATTAACTTTAGATAAATGTCCACCATTCACTTTCTTTGTCCTCAAAAAACCACTAGTACCTTGCACTCCCCTCACACCGTCCAGCTCTTTCTTTCTCTCATTTCTCTCTCTCTCTCTCTCTCTCTCTCTCTCTCTCTCTCTCTCTCTCTCTCTCTTCTCTCTCTCTCTCTCTCTCTCTCTTCTCTCTCTCTCTCTGTCTCCTCAACACATCACTTCATGTCCTTCTTAAAGAATGGTTACAACAATAAAATGACAAACAAAAGTATTTCTTTTTCACAAATGAATCAAACACATTTAAATACAAATCCCTCCAAAAGAAAATACAGTCAGCACACACAGTTTAACAGATATTCCACCACATTGCATAAAGAAAACCTATAACCTAATTGCTACTCTTTTATACTGAAATTTTACCTGTACCAACTTTTAACTCGAAGTAGTCTTTGATGTTTGCACATAGTGTGTGAAGCTCATTCAATACTTAAAACTGTCCTTCATGTTTACAAAACATATTTGGCTAGTGGAAGAATTTGTCACTGACGTTTATGAAAGCGTGCCGTTATGTTCAAGACACAAAAGATTGTTGTTTGCAGAAGCAGATATGCACCTCCATTGGAGACTCAAAGTTGTTTTTAATGCTTACAAAAACACATACACTTGGTTTCTTGAAGACTCAAAACAATCTACAAAAACGTACAATCTGATCAGTTTGGGAATCAAAATTGTCTTTGATGTTGATAAAACACATTTGGCTCATTGAACACTCAAGAAAGATTGTGTTTGATGTTTACGCAAATGTACATTTTCTCTGTTGGAGGCTAAATTGTCTTGGCTTTTACAAACCTGTGCATGTTTGGCCAAAGAAGACCAAATTGACAAAAACATAGTTTTAATTTTTCATATTTTAAGGCTTTAAACGGGTACATCAGATTAATTGTAGACAAAGTTGTCTGAATGTTTAAAAAAAAACATCTGGTTCATTGGAGACTCAAAATTGTTTTGGATGTTTATGAAAACACGTATGCTTCATTCATAACAAAGACATGTTCAATGTTCATGTACATGTTCATATCCCAGTCACTTTGTCCAGTATGCACAGCCTCCATGTCCTTCCTTGTCATGTCATTGGCTGAGGCTTAGCGCAGCGGCTAAGTGGGCATCATGAGAAGATGCGCCGTTATTCCTTAATGTTGTAAATCCCATCATTCTTTCTGGCACTTGCAGATTAGCCACTGCCAGAACATGGCGGAGTGACGGGCATGTATCTCCAAACAAAAGATTGCTGTCAGGACAGACTGGTAAATGGGAGGGCGTGATGTCACTCTCCCTCTTTGATGCGAGAAGTGACGGCATTCATTTTCCCGTCAAGCGCTCGTCTCTCTGACGCCCCGTTTGGTTTGGGAATCTTACACATGGAAAACTATTTTGCTATGAAACACAATCAAATATTTATATATTGGGTTTTGGTTTTAAATTCGGATTTAGAGCAAGGGTTGAAGTTGCAAACGTCAGTTTGGGTTTCAAACTATAAAGTCAGGCTTAGGGTTTTAAGACTTGAATGGAGTTTCAAAGTGTAGATTGAAGTCTCTGGATTTTAAGTAAAGTTTTCAAAGTAGGGTTTCAAACCAGCATTAGTTTTTTTGTTATTTGGTGGGAGACTTTCTTGTGGTTTAGGTGTCTACATCATATGCACTATGGTGTAAAATACTTAGCAGTGAAACCTCCATCCATTTTCTGACCCTTATCCTCACATGGGTCACGGAGCGCTGGAGTTTTCTTCGGGCAGGAGGCGGAGTACACCCTGAACTGGTTGCCAGCCAATCGCAGGGGACACAGAAACAAACAAACACGAAATGAAATATTCATAGCTGTAATCTCATTGAAAAGTGCCATTCTCTGGCCACATGGGCGACATAAATGCTCCATTTATTATTGATAAATACCTCAATAATTAGTGCATTAGCTTCTTAACGCGCAAGGAAACAGAGTCAATGGAGCGGACAAAATGACCAACTGAAGCTTTCAGTGGGGACAAGAAGAAATTGGCATACCACAATATGAGACTTCTTTGCTTATTACAGAAAATCACAAATTTTCCAACATTTGCACGCACATTAGGGTCATTGCCTTGATGTGTATGAAAACACACGCTAGATCTGTTGGAAGCCTTAAAACCGTATTTTGATGTTTATGTGACTAAGTTGTCTTTGATTTTGACAAAACACTTAAGATGGGTTTATTAAATTTGTCTTTACTGTTTGTTGAGATGTGTGTGTCAGGTCTGTTCAAGACAAATTTGTCTCTGACATTTATGTGGATGTTTGGATAATAAAAGCTAGAGTATTTTGTGTTTTCAAAAAATGACTTGTCGTTTACTCGCGTCAGTTAGGTTAAAGACTAAATTGTATTTGATTTTTACTTGTGTACGTTAGTAATTAAAGACTAAATTGTTTTGGATTTTTGCGTGAACGAGTGTTAACTTTATTGAAGACTTCAAATTGTCTTATTTTTACGTGGGTGTTAGATTTGTTGAAGACTAAATTGATGGATACAAAGACTTTAGACTTGAAGACTCTTGAGTTTTCTTTGTATGAAAAAATAAGCATGTTTGGGTCATTGAAGAAACTATATCAGGGGTGTCCAAATTGCAGCCCAGGGGCAATTGGCATTTTGTGATTTGTGGCTGGGGTGTTCACACTTATGCAACCACATTTTCTCAGTTGTTCATGCTTTTCCCTGCTTTCTTCTTTTCAGTGTTTAAATTGAGTTATTCAAGTTACAGGTAAAATAAGAGAAAATGGTTTGAAACGTTTACATTTAGGGAAAAAATCTAAACTTACATTTACAGAAAAATGAATACAATACTTTGCACCACTTCAGAAAATGGACAGGTGGATGGAATTTCAAAGTGTCCCTTGTATCGAGCCATTTTTGTCAATGTGTTGGACAGCCATGATCTAGATTGTCGTCAGTATTTGCAAAAACATATTAACGTTTATGAAAACACTTTTTTTCAATGAAGTTTCAAAGTGGTTTTAGATGTTTCCGAAAACATAAATTGCCTTTAATGTTCCTAAGCCATGTATGCTAGGTGACTTTGAAAATTAAATTCCTCTCAATGTTTATGAAGACGCATGTTAGATCTGTTCAACAAAAATAAAATAATCGTTAATGGCACTTTCATTGAAAACTGATTTTCACGAAAACAGTTTTACAAATTGTCTTTAAAATATATGTGTACTGTGACTCTACATTGACAAAGGTAGGTTCAAAATTCTTACCGTACCTTGTAAACAAGACAAACAGAAAATAGCTGGCTGTATCACCTCACCGCTAACTACAGTGCAACTGGGCTGAATAACAAAAAGTACGGCTTGATTAAGGAGTACCTGAATACATTTGAAATTTCAGTCCAGCCATGTTATTATTGATGTTTTTTTTCTTCTTTTTCTTTCCAACTTCAGACTTCAATGGAATAGAAAATTCTGTCATCTTCTGTGGCCTGAAAGCAAGGCTAGATTTTTGTAACTAATACACACACACAAAAAAAGAAGCCAGAGTGTCTTCACAATGTCAGCAACTAAATTTAAAGGTATTAAAAATTTGAGGAACATTCCTCATGTCTTCGGGGGTCTTATATTTATTTATTTTGCATTTCTTTGTTGGTCAGGTTATTTAGTGCAGAGGTGCACAATAAGGGTCCATGTCATGTTTTATTCATGGACCTCTTCTTGAGTCAACAAAATTGGACTTCATGTTCCTTCCACATCATTCCACATTGTTCCCTTTTGTTACACCGCACATTCATAATTTCAGGGACTTTTTTTTTTTTTTTTACACCAGCCACATTGGGTTGGAAAATGGCACGTCGCTTCTGGCACTTTGGCAGCATTCTTAAGAAAATGTAAACACCAGCGTTTGGGCAAGTAATTACCTCAAACAAATGATGCTATTAGCATGGTGATTCTCAACGTTTTTTTTTTTTCCTTGCAAACAGTTTCAGAGTTGGCTTTCAAAGACAGGATTATAAGGAGGTTTGGAAGCCTGCTAAAGGGTTTCAAAGTCAGGTTTCATGTTTAGGATGGGGTTCCACCGGGTATTGACATTAGGCTGATTATGGCCTTATTTTAAGATATCAGGTACTTTTGATACTTAAGGCTAAAAAAAAAATCTGGGATTGATTAAGTCCCCCTTGCTACCCAGACAGTTTGACACGTGTGTAAGAAAAAAAGGTCTTTGTTCACTGTAAATTTAACCCATTCGTGGGCAGGGTGGCAATTTTTTGCCTTACTGAGATAAAGGTCTCCTAACAGGCCACAATCAAGGAAATAACACTTCTTTTTCATTTATGGTTAAATTATATGATAACTTTACTAATTTATAATCTCGACCCAAAAATCTAACTGCTAACTTTGATCGATGAGTTATTCTCTTCTGATAACAAATTATGGCTTCAGATTAAAACACTTAAATATTTTGATATATTGAAGGATATAATGCATGAAAATCATGATGTCCCAAAAATGGGACACGAATCGGTTACATTTTGTGACTCAAAAGTACTTGTTCTTGGTACTCTGTATCGGTATCTGTGACTACTCAAGTGTGAATGCTGTCGGTCTAAAAGTGGGAGGGGATCGAACATCCCTTGTATCATGTCAGTGTGGGTTTCAAGTTTCGGTTGGGGTTTAAAATTTATCAAGTTTACGTTAAGGTTTCAGGCAATAGTGTTTCAAAGTAGGGTTTCAAGACAGAGATAAGGTCTGAAATAAGGCTTTCAGGTCTTAATTAGGGAATCAAACTGTGGTTTGCGTTTCAAAGTTGTGTTGTAAGACAGGGTCAAATTTTAAAATGAAGGTTGCAAATCTGGTTTAGGATTTGAAATTATGTTCAGGATTTACGTTTTAAGTTTCGGTTTCCAACTATCATTAGGTTTTCAAAGTGGGTTTTCAAGACAGGGATAAGATTTAAAATAATGGTTTCACGCCTTATGGTTTTAAACTGAGATTTGCGTTTCAAGGTTGGATTTCAAGATCGGGTTAAGGTTTCAAACAAGGGCTAGCATTTCAAAGTAGTGTTAAAGCAAGTGCTGCGGTTTGAATAAATGTTTCAAAATATGGAATGGGACAAGCCGAAAGAAATTTACTGATGCTGATTTAGGGTTTAAGTGTTTGCTTTAAAGCCAGGATTAGGGTTTTGAATTATCCTTTTAAATTAGGATTGTAGGAGTGGGTTAGGGTTTCAAGAGAGTTATTACATATATTTGGACTTTTAAATTAGCATCTCAAAGTAAGGTTACAACAAATTACGTGGACAGTGTATGCTCTTAATACATTTTTCTTCTTCCCGTAAAGCACAAGTCCTATTTTTTCACTCTCCTTCCCAATAGATTGTCCAATTTTATTTACCGTTCGCGCGCCATCAATAAAGCAACTCGAGACCATTGTAAAGAGGCCACTGCTTTGTTTATGT